>NC_090922.1:289822742-290148434 GCF_040938575.1 Ambystoma mexicanum
GTTAGAGTCTGTACAGGGAAAGCTAGATATTTGTTAGGCTTATAATAGAGATTTTATGTTACGATTACGGCGCCAGAGAGGTTATCGTGTTCAACCCTACAGCCCCTTTAGATTGGTTTTCCCTTCACCTTTGTTTAGACATTTCTAGGCACTGCCATGATGATATTATCTGGTCATGAGATGGCAACAGTTTAGCAAATGGTGCTAATACCTGGGAATATCATAGCAGTGCCCCGCAAATGCCTATTTCATGCTTCTACAAGAGACAACACTGTTTTCCTGAGGTTTTAACAGGAATTCAGTTCAAGGATGAGATGCACGGACACACATATTGCTTATAAATCAAGTGGCTGAAGACTTACTTTGTTAAGACATATTTATTAACTCATGAGCTGGGTTATAACTTCAATTAAGCAATGACCTTTCCGAAACATAATCAGGAAGCACAGTAGTAGCTCAAAGACATCTTAAGAGGATGTGCTTTGTGTGGGGAGATGCAGATATGGGGTAAAAATGGCCATAGGGACCTGCATGACTATTGGTAGTCAATAGGTGTCTGTCCTCATGTCCCATCTCTCTTGTATCTTCACTTACCATGCCATTAGTTTTGATTTATAGGCCAAGTTTTACAGCATCACACAATAGTCAAATCCAAAAATGGGACTGATCCAGCGCATGGAGCATTGATGTAAAATGTATTCCTGTCAAACATCTAATAAATAGATCTTCTTAAGTGAACATTGGTAAATATATGGACTGTACGGATGGGCTAATCTATTTTCATGAACTCTGATCCTTTTGAGTTTTTTGGGAGACATGCATGGCTTCCTTTGATTAAATCATATAGCTTGGAGCACACCTTAAACACTGCTTTCATAGGAGAGACAAAATAACTGCCAGTGCCATTTCTTGTTTTACCATCTAGAAATATCTTCAGACCTAAAGCCACTTCTCTTGAGCCTGGCATCATTGAGTAATGGCTCCTGTTCAACGCAAGAAGACTATGAACAAATCCCATATCCAGAGATTACTGTGCAGTGTCTTGGGGGTTCCACGAAGAGAGGGGCATTAGACAGCACCATTTAGGAGCTGCATACATACAATGTAGATCATTTGCAAGTGGTAGCAGTGCCAAATGGAATTTCGCATGGAGCTAAAACATTGGTTTATGATACATGCCCATGACAAAAATGTCATCAGGCAGTGCTCCTGTGTGTCCCCCCAGCTCCAGCCCTGAGCAGATTCACTAGTTTAACTTCAGAAAGAAGTCAGATCATTTCTTACTGACTCCAGAAAGAAATGATCTGATTTCTTTCTGGCCAACATGCATTCTTGTTGAGTCCTTATTCTCCTGTGAATTAGTTTGGATTATATTTATTGTGTAATCAAAGTTGCTCTATTTATTGTTCCCCTAATGGTGTATGCATTGATATTCCTGAGTCCGAGTCCCAGTAAAACTATGGTCTACCCATGTAAATGACACTGGATATATTGTTAATGCTAAGCAAGTCAAAATTACTCTAAATCCTGCCAAGCACCTGCCATGTGTAGCTCTGTATCCTTTTTCCAGACAGGCTGAATAAAGTATTCACCCTGTAATAGAATCACTTCTCCAACAAGGTATTATTGTACCAACCCACAGTCCCTGAAATTCTCCTATTCTGCCCATTAAAATGCCAGTGTGACAAATTGCAGGGATTTGTTCCTTATCCCCAAGGGGGAGCTCCCCCCTCTGAGGCTACTCTACAAAACCCTCCCTAGTGCTAGAGGCAAGTGGCACCTCACCGGGACAGACTCCCACTTTGGGGACAAGAACTCCCGTTCCTATGAGCAACTCCTGAGGGCAGCTACCCATGCCAGACATGTGCACCATAAAAGCGGGCAGTGTTAGGTATGTTAAGGAACAATTACTAAAATCCCATATGCACACAGGTCCTTGTGTGGAAGCAACATTTTGAGGGAATGCTTTACACTAATAATTACCTGTATTACCGGATACACACAAATCCATCTAAGAAAGCATTGGGGATTAGTCACATAACGCAACACACATTATATAACAACCTTGTTACTCACAAGGCTCTCTGGGGAAGGAAACAAAATACAGAACAGCATTTCCCCACATTATTAGAAAGCCAAAGCATCCGCAATTCTATCCGGGAAGATCAACATGCTGAGCATCGAAAATGTTGTAACACAAATTGATATACTACACAAATACTACACAAATCCCAATAATATCTACCATGTTACCATTAATATTGATCAATTAAGGCCTATCTCACACACATAATATCCTACTAAGCATTGCTAAACAGGAGACGGTTACACTTTTACTACAGCCACAGCTATGCATCAAGACCTCAAATGATAATCTAAATTATACACCAGTCTTAATTTATGTAACCGTTAGAAGTACAAAACTACTATGCTAGTAACTATAAAGATGTGTCTGTCCTTGACACATCAGTCGTATCACATATTGACTCCTAGCAGTCTAACTTCAAGAGAGAAACAGAGGAGAGCGAGATCCAACTCCTCAAGGCCATCCACAAGGGTGTACTCTTCGGGATGCTAAGCATCACCACATTGCAAACATCTTCCCTACTATATGCCAGCCAGTACCTTGTCCTCTGCAAAGTCTGACCTTTTTAGGCCCACAAATTGACCACCAGCCACTTCCTCAAAGGCACATAACAGACTGACCCCATTTTCATGTACCGAAGACCACACTCTGTTGATGTTACTCCTGAACGTTCTATCACTGCTCAGACCTGAAAATCCCACTGGGCAGCAGTCCCGTGAATCTCTCTGCTCCTCAGGCCACTGTCACACTGTCGGTCTCCTCTCCACCTGTGTCATCATTGGAGCACATATTGACCTTTTGTGATGTAGCACCCAACCCCACAATTCATGTTCCTTGCATTTGTTTCACTTCTGAAGGTGGAAATCTGATAGTTCTGAACCCTTTAAATAACAACAGATTATTTGAATGCTAGTGGCCCTCTCATCACCCTTGTGTGTCGTCATTGTTGCAACTGTGGCCCCAACAAAGTGCAGAGTTTATGCACCAGTGCACATCCTGTTCCCACCACACCTTCCTGCGGTGCCACTAATGGACTCTCAGCCCCCAACTGTTACTCTGGACTCCCTTATACATCAGCACTGCACCACATGGGCTCCTTTGAGGATGCGTCCACAGATCCCCCGCCTGATTAACAGGGATATTGGCTTCCAGGACCCACTTGTAACACCAGCTGTGCTCGCAAGCTCACCTCCAGGCAGTTCTTCGGTCCTGCTTGTGTGTCAGAAACTTCACCACATTGTGCATGGCCATTGCTGGTGCCTACTTGTGCCGTATAAACATCACAACATGCTGTTCCAGTGCCGCGACTAGCTTGTGCCACAAGTATGCAGTGCTACAGTCCTATCTGCCTTTGTTGGTTGGCTTTTCCTTGGGGAGAGGTGGGTCCTGATGCCACGGCTTCTCCCGCCAGAGCATCATGACAAGAAGGCAGCGATAAGAGTAGCTACACTGATGCCCTAATCTACTTTCACTGAGATCACTAACATCTGGTGACTTGTGTAAGTGTAAAAGGTGCACATCATTTTGGCGGCAAGTTATCTCTAAGATGTAGTGATGTAAACATTGCCTTAACCTATCTATAAACATTTTCAAGTATTGGAATATCATCTTCCACAGGTTTCCTGTGCTGCCCTGTGCCAAACGAGCTCTGCTACAGTGCTGCTCTCAACCGCTCCTCGCCAACTCCTCCTATCTACGACTCTTTACATGTCATGCATGAGACTGTGCTAAATTATGAAATGATGGCTGTTAGTACAGATTTTTTGTTTTTGGGGGTTCTGCTGTCAAATTTGAATGAGCCCCGAAAACCTTTGCATTATTCCATTTTGTTCCCAGCATCTCTGACTTATGTTTATGGTCAGGGACTTTCTCCTGAAGTCCCCCTACCTCTACATCACTTCTTTAGTATATGGTCCAATGGTAGCCCATAAGGCTCCAATGACAAGAGTGCCATTTAAGCATCCCATATTTCCCTACAGTGATTTCATCATCTTTCTTTTCAGCAAAGGAGGCTGGTGGCAGATGTAATTTAGTTTTGGCTTCACCAGGGGTGCAGCTGATTTTACTGAATTAGTAGCCCAATGTACTTGTTTGGTAGCCATTGAGGTTCTAATGTATTTTTTTAAGTCCCGCTCTTGGTTATTTTGTTGTTGGACCGTTCCTTTGCATGGGTAAACCATGTGGTTGGCCTAAAATGGCAGTTGTGCAAACACCCCCAGCAGTAGTTTGGACTGGTTCAGACTGGTGCTAGTCCTAAAAAGGACACTACATACTGTGTGGGTGGACTTGTGTGTTTGGCAGTTTTAGGGCAGACTGATTGCTGGCAGCATGAGTTTGTATGAGTGCCTTTGTGGGTGGACTTGTGTGTTTGGCAGTTTTAGGGCAGACTGATTGCTGGCAGTATGAGTTTGTATGAGTGCCTTTGTGTGTGAGCGAAGGGCTGGCTTAGGTCAGCCCATGAGTGAATGGGCATATTTGGGGGTTGACTCTTACTCTTCCTCAATTCTGCAGGATTTCTTCTGCGATTGCTACAGGTTTACTCAACTATTTCTGCAGGCGTTTTGCCTTGGAGCTGTACTGCTTCAATTTTAGGACTTGGTGTGGCCATACTGGCTGAGTTTGGTGTTTTTTCTCTGTGTTCCGCTTTTCGTTTTTGGCTGTTGGATGACCTTCCTGGCCTGTCTTTGTCCTCTGCCTGGTCCTCCTCACTGACTGGAATCATTGCTTGGTCGTTTTACTGCTGTCTTCCCAATTAACCTTTTTTGGTAGTGCGCCTTAAGGTCTGGAAGCTGCCGTCATCCAGAAGGGTGGTATCACACAAGTACCTGACTCCTATTGGTTGTCTGGACTGTCCTGTGTCACCTCCACCATTGTTTCCTTCATGGGACAATTTTCTGATGGCTGGTTGCACCTCTTTAACCATTGAGCTGTCTGGATCCATTTGGTCAGGTTCCTACTTCTTTGTGGAGCCACATTTGCCATTTCTTCGCTCTTGGCTAATCGGTCCCCGCCATGGGGGGCGGATTGTTCTTTCGAGTTGCCTGGATAGTTGTGTTTTTTCGGGAACTCTCACCGTGCCCACTGACATATGGGCCCTGGGCTGTTGGGTTACTTGATGCTCCCTGTGGTTCGTGGTGATGGATTTCTGCAGGTCCCATTCTATTACATTTGTCATAGACTTACATTGCCTGAATCCAGTTGTGCTTCTTTCCTTCCTGAAGCTGCTGGCCCTCATACTTGGCACCAGAGTTCTATGGTTGGGTCTCCTCTGGCATATCTGGGTGAATGTTACTGCCTTCTCCACACCTGGGACACAGAACTCAGGCTTACCTCAATTTCCCTGCTGACCATAGCCCGGCCTGCTGACTTTGTCCCATTTATTTCTATGGGGAACTTTTAAACTTATCTAAAACTCTTTAAAGGTGGGTTGGAAGGTACTTACCTTTACTAGGAAATGTTTCCTGGGTCCCCGTGAGACCTTGGAGCTTAAGGAAAAATATCTGGAATTTTAACATGTACTCCCACTTTCATGTGCATTTTTAAAATCTTGGCATTATACGCCTGTCAACTCCAAATGCGCTGTAACACTGTATAACCTTCTATTTTTAATGTATTAAAATTCTAGGAGTGCAAGGAGATCTTGTGGCTCCGGTACTATGAGTATAATCTAAACCTAACTTTTGGTGGCCCTCTAGGCTTGGTTTCTAAAGTATTAACCCCTTTACCCTTTTGACTTTTGTGTGTAAGTATGATGCGCTTTTGTATCATTTACGTTACTATGTAGTAGAGGTATATGAGCATTTTTGTTCCCGCTCAGGAGTGTATTCATCTATATTTTTATAGTCTAAGGTTCCCTTTTTGTCCGACCCTTTAACACTGTATTGTGCCTATCACCAGGTAGTGGACAACCAATTTAGTTTGGGGTGGTTTCAGTTGGGTCTTAAGTGACCAGTATTGTTTTCATACATGCAATGTGTGCCTACTACGTTTTATTTTTAACCAAAAGCACTTTTTTGACCTAACATATATTCTAAGTGTGTGTGTTTTGCAATAAATTGTATATTTGTCAGTGTATCAGTTTAGCGTACTCTTTGGGGGTAACTGAGGAGAATAACTGTACTTCACTACCAGCCTTCCTCCGTCCCTTGATTTGCACCTGACTGCTCTGCCACAGCTTGCACAATAGAAAGTTCTGGTCTACCTTTTGGTTGGAACCCTCTCTTACCCTCATGTTAGATGGTTTCACAGCCCTCACCACTGTGGAAATTCCTCTCTAACAACTGTGCTCATAGATTGAAATAGCTGCAGCTCTTGTATGCTTGGATCAGGGTTGAAAGTCTGTGACGGAAAAAATTGACAGAGAAAAGACGAAAGATCACTTTTCTGAAAACTCTCACCTGAACATTTCCGATTTGGCCCGTGCCCCAAAAGCTGCCCCATCCCACGCCCTCACCTCTACCCGCATACATACCATGCGGCGGCCGCAAATCACCCGTTCGGGATTTTATTTTCTGTCTTTTTGGATGATTCCATATGCTTTGCCAGGTGCAAGCCCTCATAGGATAATCCCACAGTAGCAATCATTTCCATGAGGAGGGGCGTGCCCCTGCGCTAAAATAAAAGTCATGCCCGTGTCACTGTCTACCGAATACACTCTCCAGCGCAGCCAGAGCACACAGGTGATTTGTTGTGTATCATTGGCAGTGCTGCACTCATGTAGAGTTAATGCTTCCAACAATGTACTCTAGCGAATGCTCTCTGCAGCTCTCCAGTGAATGGACATTAGTGCACCGCTGGGGTTTATTTGGTTTTCAACAGAGACGAACGGAAATCCTGCCTGTACAAGATGACACCAGGCTTCTACAACTTCACTGAAATACAAACAAGAGGCAGCATTTTAACATTGACATGTATACAAGTCCTATTAAACAGATGCAAAAAAGGTAGCAGGCGCCCCTCTCTCGAAAGAACGTGACATGATAAACTGTTCAGTGGTTTTTAAACACTTTGGGCCTCATTACGACCCTGGCGCTAAGTGAAAAACGATGGCGGTAAATGGTTACCGCCATCGTTTTCCGCCAGGTCCGATCATGACCCGTGACCGTTAACTACGATGCCATTAGCGGCATCGTAGTTAACGCTGCCGCTAACTGCGCTTAGGGTGCACGCACGCGACCAGCCACACCGTACTTAGCGCCATGGCGGAAAGGTACGCAAATGCCGACCCAAGCGGACATGCACCTAACGCCATCACCCAGCCCGTTAAGTACCTTACCGCCATGGTGCTAATAACGCCATCGCAAACCAACCGTAAAGGGCCATGTTAAGTGAATGCAGCTGCCACAGGTGCACAGAAACAGCACAGGTGAAGGCAATACAGACTCAGGAAGTACAAAAAGAGCACACCCCACCCCTTCCCACACCCAGTCACACTCCACAATGATACCAATACGACTAGCAATGTTGGGGCTGGAGGACCTGATAGCAATGCATGTGCTACAACAGCAACAACAACAACAGGCAGCACAGAGGAGACGCAGGAGGAGAAGGAGGGCAAGGCAGGCCCAGCAAGCCCCACCAGCACAGCCAGTGCCACTACGCAGGCAGCCCCCAATCCCACGCATCAGAGCCAATCCATTCAACCTCACTGCTGAGCAGATCCACACCCTGTACCGTTTGGACCGGGACACCATCACCGCCATCGTAGACATGACACACAACGACATCGTCAGCATGATAGAAACTCCAACCGCCACCCCCCCCTACTGAAGGTAGTGTCTGTACTCCACTTCCTGGCCACAGGCACCTACCAGCACACAGTGGGGCACCTGCATGGCATTTCACAACCATTATTCTCACGAACACTCATCCAAGTGCTCGATGCCCTCCTCAAGCACACAGACGACCACATCTCATTACCACGGACTGGCCAGGAGATTGCAAACACCAAAGTGGGTTTCCATGCACTAGCCGGCATACCCGGTTGCATTGGTGCCATCGACTGCACCCATGTGGAATTGGTGGTTCCACGTGCCATGGAGGTACCGTACCGCAACCGGAAACAGTTCCACTCAATCAACGTGCAAATGGTCTGTGACTCCAACAAGATCATCACACATTGTTGTGCCCGATTCCCCGGATCAACCCATGATTCTATGGTCCTGAGGAACTCCACAATACCACGCTACATGGAGCGACATGCAGGGCCAAGATCCTGGCTACTCGGTGAGTCCAATGTCATGGAAGTGGGCAGGTGAATGACGTACCGATGCATACTCCACCTGGCTGAAAGGGGGTGGGATGATGCATACTCCACCTGGCTGAAAGGGGGGAGGGGATGATGCATACTCCACCTGGCTGAAAGGGGGGGGGGATGCATACGCCACCTGGCTGAAAGGGGGGGTGATGCATACTCCACCTGGCTGAAAGGGGGGGGGTGCATACGCCACCTGGCTGAAAGGGGGGGGTGATGCATACTCCACCTGGCTGAAAGGAGGGGGGATGCATACGCCACCTGGCTGTGAGTAACACAGAGAACGGAGACAGAGGATGGGCACTCACAATGCACACAACCCCTCTGCATACATTGGGTGATGGCATGCAAAACAGGCCATAGGAGCCATGAGCATATACTGGTTGCATTGTGTGAATCAATTAGTGCATGTAGAAGTGAGCCAAAGTAACAGTTGGATGCAAGCCATGGTGGAACATCATGTTCTTGATCAGACAACATGACTGACACATACATTCTCGCCTACATACAGGTGATGCAGGCTATCCCCTGAAGAGGTGGCTCCTTGCACCAGTCCGGAACCCGCAGAACCAGCACGAGGAGGACTTCAACCGTGCACATACACGTACTCGTGTGGTCATAGAGCAGACATTCGGCCTATTGAAGGCACGGTTCCGAAGCCTCAGCAGGTCTGGCGGGGCACTCCTGTATGGCCATGAGAAGGTGGCAAAGATCGTCATGGCATGTGTCATGCTACACAATATGTGCGTCAGACGGAATGTGCCCCTGCCCCCTGACGCAGAACTGCAACCTCCTGACGATGAGGACGGCGGCACCCCATGGAGGAGGCGATGCACAGGAGGGGCATGCAATGCGCCAAAGTATCATCGACCACTGCTTCTAGCACACACGGCTGGTGTGTATCACATGGTGACTGCACTTGAGGCACTGTTTGGCTCTGGGACATGCACACTGTGGACTGTACACCAATAAAGCACACATACGCAATGTCCACACATTTCTTTTTCGGAAAGAAAAAAGTGTATTCAAACCATAAAACGTCGTGACACACCCCCTCCCACCTCCCCCTGCACACCCCAACACACACCCCCACCTCCCCCCTGCACACCCCAACACACCCCATGTAGGTGTCAACAGATGCCTGTGACAGTGGCCACAGGCTGTTACAAGCCCCCTCTCCCGGCCCCTGGGGCACCCCTGGCTGTGGAGCGCAGGTTACGTCCGGAACGTCGCACGGGGCTGCTCTGTGCAGAACTGGCAGTGGAGGATGTCCCTGCCTGCCCCCGTGCATGCACGTCCTGTAGGGTGTGGGTGAGCTCAGTGAGCGCACGACGCAAGCCGGCAAGTTCAGCACAGATGTCCCTGGACATGGCCTGCATGGCATCCCTCAGGGTGGCAGTGCTCTGCGCTACTTCGGCCCTTAGGGTCTCCGTGGCCTGTTCAATGGTTGCCCTAGCCCCCACACATTCCGCGGCATGCTCAGTCAGCATCGTGGACAGTTGTTGCTGCCGTTCTGTGATGTCCTCGAGGGACTGCTGCCCCTGCTGGCCCATGGCCAGTGCTGGTGGTGTGATGGAGGGGCTGCTCCCCTCCTGTGGAGTGAGGACTGGGCATGGGGTGGAAGGCCACTCCTCTACCTCTGTGTGCCCCTGTGTGTGATCCTCATGGGGCTGGCGTCTGAGAAACAGGGGGAATGTAGTAGGTCAGTGGGGCTTCTGACCTCGTGCTCCATGTCTGAGTCTGAACATGCAGCTATTGCAGCTGTCTCACCGATGTTGCTGCTGGCCGCTGACCCGGTGCCTTCTGTGGCAGGCAATGTCGGTAGAGGTGGAGCAGCTGCTGCTGGCCTGCTGCCTACAGGGGTGCTTGCTGGTGGGACGTCCGGTATGCTCGCAGTGGGTCCTGCTTGTTGTGGGGTCTGCCTCACTGCAGCTGAGGTTGAGGGTGCGGGGACGGTATTGATGGCCTTCTTGGCTCTCTTCGTCGCAGGGGTGTCCTGGTCCTCGGGGTGTGAATCTGTGCCTGTGGTGGAGCAAAGGAGGGAGGGCGTTATTGATGGGTCTGCAGACTTTGGAATGACAATGATTGACATTATTCTGGTCAGTAGATGAGGCAGATTTCAGGCAGGGCCATGCAGGTTGTCTCCTTTTAGTGTGGAATGTGGATGCAGGTATGCGGGTGCCAGCAGTGTATACAGGGTGGTGCTCGCATGTGGCTATGGGCAGTGTTGAAATGTGTTGCATTTACACTGTAGGGCAACCTTGTGCTACACATGAATGGACTGCAGTGACTATGGCATGTCTTGTTTGAGGCACCTACCTTCATCGCCTGATGTCGGAGCTCCCCTTTCCATCCCTCCGACGCCTTCAATGGATTCCATGCCAATCGTGGTTGCACAGATCTCCTCCCACGGTTGGAGTTTTAGTGGGCATTCCGACCCTCCACCGGTACCCAGGGCAAGGTTGCGGTTTGCAGAGATGACGGCTCTGACCTGTATGCGTAGGTCATCCCAGCGCTTCCTGCACTGCTGTGGGGTGCGGGGTACGGTCCCCACCGCGCTGACGCGCTCGGCCACCAGGGCCCAGATGGCCTTCTTCTTCGCTATCGCTGTCCTGGTCATTTCCGGGGAGAAAACGACACCTGCGTTGTCTTGCAGGTTCTCCGCAAGCATGCAGAGTTCCTCCCGGCTGAATCTCTCCTGGCGCTGGCGGTCACATGCCTTCTTTACAACTTTAGGCATTTTCGGGTACTTGGATGGGTGGGTGATTGGTTGGGACAGGTGTCAGGGTTGGATCTGGTGTTGTTCGGTAGGATGGCAATGGATTGTGTTTTTAAAGATGGCAGACGTGCTGTTTCCCGTTCCGGCGCGATGACGCTATTTCCGGTTCTGCTTTTTACGGCCGCCGCAAATTACGGTGGCCGATACTTACGGTGGGCGCTAATTACGGTGGCCGCTACTTACGGTGGCGGAAGTGCACCTTGCTCGCTTTACGATGCCGGTAGGGGCCTTTTCCGCCATGGCGTTAATTGCATTACCACCATGGCGTAATGCTCGTGCGCGATGGGTCGTAATGTGGCGCTCTTTACGCCATCGGCCCACGGCGTAAACGCTCATTACGCCATGGCGGTAATGACGGTAGATTACCGCCTGGGTCGTAATGAGGCCCTTTGAGAGTTCACAGCCATCTGCTTTTTGCTCACTGTACCTTTCACAGATGGGAAATATTCACTTGCATATCAGTCTTTGTCCCACCCACATAGGCAGTCCAGCACCGAAATGCAATGGCAATTCCCCTCTGAACAAGAGTACCAACAGGAACCCCATACACGTGTTTCAGCCTTGTCGGGCCTCATCAGTGAGGGGAAGCTGTGCGTCTCTGAGCACAGTGAGCAGGGAGCCAACGTCTGGTTGCCCCCCGTTAACTTAGGGTGACCAACCCCAAGTTCCTTCCAAAAATACAAAAAAGGTAGCAGGCGCCCCTCTCTCGTAAGAACACAGCATGATAACCTGTTCAGTGGTTTGTAACCACTTTGAGAGTTCGCAGCCATCTGCTTTTTGATCACTGTACCTTTCACAGATGGGAAATATTCACTTGCGTATCAGTCTTTGTCCTACCCACATGGGAAGTCCAGCACCGAAATGCAATGACAATTCCCCTCTGAACAAGAGTACCAACAGCAACCCCATACACATGTTTCAGCCTTGCTGGGCCTCTTCAGTGAGGTGAAGCTGTGCCTCTCTGAGATACTGTGATTTCAGGATCCTGGGACTGACTCTTGGTTCTTGTCTGTAAGGGAAACAAGAACCGCTTCACTTCATATGATGCCACTACAGCTTTGGTTCCACTTCTATTGTATAATGTTCTGGCGTGCTATTTAAACAGGTCCCCTTGGAAAATAACATCATAGTTTATTTAACTTTTATTTTGGACTTGGCCATGCCTAAAGAGAAAGTTACCGCTCCTGCAGGCGTCTTGCCATTTGTAGTAAAATGGAGAGAGTGAAAGAAGGCGTTTCGACAAAACACGTTGACTGTCTACGGGCACACCTTCACATGTATTTATGTATTTATTTATTTTATTTTTTGATAATGGGCCAGCTCGCCCGGAGTCCTCAGGGCACACACAAGACAGACAGGACAAAAACATGGTAATCAGCAACAAGTGGAAAGGAATCTAGGATGGGGTTCTCTTCTCTTGTATCAAACCAGTGGCATTTAAGGATAATATTCATCTCTGAATTGCAATGTAGAGCAATCTTCCCGAAACATTGGTCATATGGATTAAGTCCTTGCATGTCAGCTCCTAACTCTGTAGTCACCCTCTCACAACATTGCAAACTCTTTCAGTACATGTCAGTACATTTCTGTCCTTGCGCTCCCTCAGGGCACTAGACCAGGCCAAACTAAGTCAACCTAGATTCCGTTTGGCCAAATATAGGAAGACAAACGTTCATGTCCTGGACCCTGCCACAAGGAATGCCATCCTGCTTGAGTTGAAAAGGTGTGGGAAAAAAGTGATAACAGTTTATCGTATTCTAGTGAAGGGGTGCAACAGATGAGAGTGAGAAATGGTGAGACAGAGGGAGAGAAGTGCAGTGGCATTTTGGGAGTGAGTGGAAGTGATAGAGAGTGCATGGTTGCCGAATGGTGATAGAGTGCAAATGGGAGTAGTGGAAAGTTTGGATTCAAGCAGGAGGAAAGTGGTTGGCAGAGATAGGTGGAGAGAGTGTGATAAGATCAGGACACAGAGTCATAGAAAGGGTATTGAGAGAGAGAGAGGGGGAGAGGAAAGAGAAGGAGAGGGGAAAGTACAGCAAGAGAGAGAGATAGAGAGGAGATGACTTTGGCGAGAAGAGCGAAGGAAGGAAGAGAGAAGGATTGGAGCTAGAGGCAGAAGAGGGGGAGCAAGATCAAAGAGGGAGGAGAGCAGAGATAGATGTAGAGGGGGAAATAGAGGTAGAATGAGGACAAAAAGAAAAGAGAGAGAGAAAGAGAGAGAGAGAATGAGAGAGAGTGAGACTTGGAGAGACTGGAGGAGAACCCAGGTGTCATTGGACATTATAAACAGACTAGAGGTATCCAGTTGGATCATTTTAGAGGGTGATATATAGAAAATTCTGCTGCCTTTAGGTTTTCCGCCCAGAGTAGGGAAAACTTAGACAGTAGGGGTTAACTTAAATTAGTAAATCAGGGATATTTTATAATTAGGGATGGCTGGGCTAGGCTAAAGGAAGCCCACAGGTAAGTCAAGGGAGCCATTGGTACAGTTAAGCAGGGTAGTGTATATACCTGCAACAATTAAGAATAGTGAATTAGGAATGTTAAGTGGGGGGGAGATTATTAGGGGAGATGTTATCTAGGAGTTATGTATATGGTATAGAGGGGGTTAGCATCCTCGTATGAGGTCGTGTCAGAAAGTGGTGGCCAGCCTGAGGCCACCTAGGGGGTGGGACCACGCATGGAGGCCATCCGTGGCCTCATGCATCAGAGGGTCATACCAAGTATTAGATAGGTGGGGTCTCTCACGTCAGTCCCACACTATGTTTGTCCTTGTGACCCCTCCAAGGATGAGTGGGCTGACAGAGCAGATCCCTTTTAGGAAGAAATCATGCCGGGGGATTTTAGAGGGAACTAAGAATTAGGGTTTAGGAAGGCTATTTTAAAAGGTGTAAGTGTTTTTATGAGTCGAGAGATTTCCCCATTAGGATCCCTAAAAAATCTATCTTGGTGTCTATTTCCAACTAAAGCAAGATAAGAACTCAGGGCGTCGTAGCCCAGGATGCTAACAGAAATGTTACTTTGCAGGTGCAGAGCCCATCCTTATCCACCTGACCTCTGCAGTGTTGTTTGTGGGACGGTGGCTCCCAAGGGGAATATCCCTGATCTGTGGTGAGGGAGGTGTGCTCCCCTTACCCAGATGGGGGCTGAAAAACAAGGGCTACCAATAACTCATCTGACCTCTCTCTATTTTCAAATAATCTAACCATACGAGAATTATATGCAACAGCCAAGGCTGTTGCCCTGGGCACCCAACACTGACAAGTGCTGTGCATATGCTAGAGCCGATTGGAAAAATGGCCCCCATTCTAACACATGCACATCACTGGCAGAGTATCAGGGAGATCTACGATCATGTGAAAGCAATGTTACATTCTTCATTGTCCTTAATGTGCAATGACTGTTGCATCCCCTCGTTACCAACAAAGGCCTGCTCACCTCTCTTTCATGCTACCGGCCTCATGTCTGGGGACAGGATCAGAACACTGACCAAACCCCACAGCACGAATAGGGAGGGTGAGGGGGGTGACTTTCCTGCACTGTGCTTCTTCCTCTCACCACCTGACGTGAGTGGTTAGAAGGCAACTTTCACATATATTGTCAGCCCAGGTCTCCTGAAAGTGTGTTGTACAGGGACAATGCAGGTATATATGTGGACTCAAGCCTCGTGCTGTGTGTAACCTGGCATCAAAAGGATTTTTGATTTTTTTCAAAATAAATGTTGTTGATTGTTTTCAAGGCATATATAATTGCCCCTCTCGTGGCTAGGCACAAACAAAATTCTCGAAAAGAATGCATACTTGGGTATCATTCCCCATTTAACTAAATGTAACTCTCACCCTCCCTTCCTTCTTTCCCCTCTCTCCCCCCCCCAATGGAGACTAGACAGGTTATGAGTATTGGTCCTTAGGTCGAGGGCGATTTGTTTAGAGAATGTTCCTGGGGTTCAGAGCATTGGTCCATTCCTTTGTAGGCTTCGAGGAAGGGGGCCCATTCCATCTCCCTACTCAGGGACACATCGTGGATGGCCCCTGTAATGTTCTTCATTACGTAGAGTTCTTTGGCTTTTCGGGCCCATGCTTTATCTGTTGGAAGGTTCTCGGCTTTCCAGCCTATGGTGATACAGACCCTGGCAGCCAACAGGAAAAAGCTAGCCATGTGTGGGACTTTCATCCAGAGTCTGTCTTGTTCCTCGAGTCCAAATAGTACCAGCCTTAGGTCACTGTCCCTGGTAATCCCCTCTATGTTCCTTATCCAGGCCAGAACTTCACTCCAGTATGTTTGGGATTGGGGACACGCCCACCGCATATGCCAGTAGTCGGCAGGGTTTCCGCAACCCCTCCAGCACAAGGGGCTCGTTTGACTGAACATTTTTGAGAGTCTGAGGGGTTCGTACTGCCACCTGGGCAACAGCTTCAGACTATGCAGTTTATATTGTGCTGAGATAGATATTTGATTTTTATCAGGCACTACCTTATAGAAACGATGGTAGATTTTAAGCTTTTCTACTTTTTGCAAACATTGTGGTGAAATATGCAATATGTTCTCCTTACTGTTTAAAAAGTGGTCTTCGGGGGAACAACCCTGAAAAACATCTTTTGGCTGGTTTGAGCTTCCTCACCTGGCCATTCCCTCAAACGTGGGGTTCACACTAACATCCCACCACTTAAAATACTAACAGCTTTTCTTTTGTGTAGCTATGGGATAGGTATTTAACAGGCATTGGCAAAAATGGTACTAACTGGCCATTAATGGTAGCAGCTTGGAAATCGTGTTCGTACCTTGGCATATGATAGCAGTGCCTGGCAAATGTCTATCTAGTACCTATGCACAAACCGAACCTTTTGGCTTCGCCAATGCTTGTTTTTAACAGGACTTCAGTGAAGAAATTAAATTAAATTATATTTTATTTATATTGCCCTCGTACACAAGTGTTTCAGAGTGTGACCAGGCAAAGGGAGGGGAACAAGGGAGAACAAAAAACAGCAATCTTACTAGGCCCAGTGACATTAAGAACGCGCAAGAGCATGGAAAAGGGAAAAGGGGAGAAAGTGCATGGGCGGGGAGAGAAGTGGAAAGTGCAGAACAGAGGAGAGAACAGAATAAATACTAAATAAAACAAAAGAAATAAAGGTGACTTACAGTGGTAGTGCAACCAGCAAGTGGCAGGTGATAAATTAGTCAGATACGGTATCTGATAAGTGCAGAAGAAAGTGGGAGGGCGACAGATACAGACCCCAGTGCAAGGGATGGCCTGGAGGCAGTGCAGGGGGGTGGCTGGGTGAGCAGGTACCTGGTCACAAATGACGTAGTGTAGCCAGGTACATGGTGTCAGGAGAGAAAAACAGATCAGCAGAGGAGAAGAGGGGTAAAACCAGAAGTGAAGAGGAAGGTCTTGAGGTGCTTCTGGAACCAGAGATGGTTCTCCTCAAGTTTCAAGGTGGCCGCGAGGCTGTTCCAAAGGGAGACCCCAGCTGAAGACAGAGATCTACCCGCAGCTTGTTTCTTAGACAAATGACTAACACTGAGGGAATTAGAAGTAGGGGAGCGAAGGGCTTGAGAGGGGAGGTATTTACGGAGGGATAGTTGAAGGTATTTAGGACCCAGGCCACAGAAAGCCTTGTGGACAATGCAGAAGGTTTTACATGTAATCCTTGCATCCACTTGGAGCCATTGAAGGGATTTCAGAGCTGGAGAGATAGGATCCCAGGGTAGTGGCCAAGGACAAGTCTCACAGTCCTGTTCTGGATTAGCTGGAAAAAGGCAGAAAGAGCGGAGGCAGGAAGATTTAGGAAGAGGCTGTTACAGTAATCCAGCCTAGAGAGAACCAGAGCTTGGGGGAAGAGTGAGAGAAAAGTGAGCTTTTGAGGGAAGGAGAGGAAAGGCAGATAAGAAGTTTGACTTTTTGGAGACATCAGAGACGTGTGCGGAGAAGGAAAGTGTGGAGTTAAAGATAACCCCAAGGTATTTAACCTCGTATGTGGGGGTAGGAGGAGGGCAAAGGGAGGCCGGCCAGAGAGTGAGGGGAAAGGATGAAGAAGGTGTACGACTGAGGGGGATCTCAGTCTTGTTGGCATTTAGACACACATCGTTGTCGGAACACCAATTTTGAATGGCGATTAGGCAATCAGAGATGAGGGAAGGGGAGGAGGTGGATAAAGGAAGCCTGAAAATCAGTTGGGTGTCATCAGCGTAGCACTGGAAGTTTCTGCAGAAAATGGAAATGCAGTAGGTGAGAGTTGCCAGGTATCGGTTGAAAAGCCAGGGTGAGAGGTTAGACCCCTGGGGAACACCACAGGTGGAGATGGAGATAGAAGATAGGAAGGACCCAAGTTGTACCTGGGAGGGTGGATCAGAAACGAAAGAGCTCAGCCAGGCCAGAGACTGATCAGTGATACCCAGGTTGTCATGGAGACGACTGAGCAGGGTGCTTATAAATCAAGTGGTTAAAGGCTGACCTGATAAAGACATTTATATTACACAAGTACCGTGTTCATGTCACCAATTAAACCACTGGCTCTCAGAAGACTGCTTTGAAAAAACCTGACAGGTGCTTCAAGTGCAAAGTTTCATTTTAAGTCTTGACAAAGTGAGCTCAAAGAGATCCCAGGATGCTGTGCTTTCGTTGGGGAGGGGCGAAAAGTGGGTGGGAATGGACATAGGTATTAGCATGGCCATGGGTAGTTAATGCGTGGGTAAATAATCAAACAACACCAAAAAGCATTGTGTTCGTCTCCAAATGCCATCTCTAGATGCACTCCACTGCATTAGTTCCGGATTATAGTTGGCGCTAAAGCACCACTTTATTGCCACAACTAAAGATCACCAGCTGCGCCTGCGTGTAAATTAAGCACTGGGTGAAAATTAAGCATTTCAAAAGCGCAACATTCGCTGGAATGCTTCTTTGGTATTGGAAAAATAAAGACTGAACAGAAACAAAGAGAATGACAAATATAACATTCCTTTTTGAAATAACTATTGCAAGGAGAACAGCCAAATCTTCAATACTTTGTGAAAATGTAAGTGGTTTTCTTATGTGCACCTGATCTTGAGTGGTACAGCGCCACAGATGTTGGTGACGGTGTGCAGTGGATGAAAGAAGATGAGCATCGGATGAACAAAGGGGCCGTAATGGTTTATGTTTCTGGAATGTATTCTTCTAATAAGAAGGTCCAAGGTCATGGCATTCTGTGTCTATCACAATCCTGCCTCTTAATGGATTAGCTGCTCAGAGAATGCATTTCAAATGAGACACGGCCTTCTTTTCTTTAAATTAAAAAGACAGTCGGGCTGTGGCCTTTTAAATATACTGAAAGATACATGTGCCAGGTCTGATACTTAGGCAGGCCTACGCAGGCCTTGCTTGAGTGGCCAATTTGCCAAGAAGCAAAAGCTTTTGTAATGATGATTTTCTCGTTATGGGAGAAACATTGAATAAGGCACAATTTGAATTCCCAATTGTAAACTTGCTGAACGGGACAAAGACATGGGTACAATGGGCCTGATTCACAGAGTGTTTTCAATGGGTTTGCGCCATTATAATAACGCTGGTGTGAATCAGGCCCAGTGTGTCAAGCTGCAAGGAAGGGCTTCAATAATATGTTATAGAAAAGGGATCATTTCAGTTTTTTGTTTGGTTAAACTTCAGTTGATTCAGGGCCATACAATTTGTCACCTCCATGATACAATTTTTAAAAGTCAAAAAAAGTTGAATCCTGCTCCCCATCAAATCTACGGAGCATCTGGGTGTCCAGAATAACTAAATGATGATCTAAGCGGATCTGTAGCATTAGTGGCAGAAATGAACTCTGTGACACCCTGCACTTGAGAGGGAGAAGAGTGAAAATGGTCCCAGAGTGCGGCTTGGGTTCTGTCAATCAAAAAGAATTCAATCCACTCTATGACAGGGTCATGCCGATGGGCCTGATGAAGATGGCCAGGAGGATGGAGAGGTCTATGGTGTCGAAAACCACCACCCCCCAGATGTGATCTACCAAAGGGATCACAACTTATTGTGTCCTTCTTCCAAGTTGAAAACTGGCTTGATGAGAGTCTCGCTGGTCAAGTCCCCCGCAAACGTATGGAGTGGCCCTATAACCAGGCTCCTTGCTGTCGGACCTGCAATAGCAGTAATGGGATTGATCAGTATTTGTTAGAGCCAGTAAAGTACACGTTTGCTTTCTTCAACAGGGGGTGTATCGTGTCGAACTGTGCGAGGCGCGTCAGTACTTTGCCAGAACTCAAAGATGAATTAAAACATGTGAATTATTCTGGCTGGGCAGAGGTATTCAGGAAATCTGCAGGGTACACATTCTGAAAACAATGAGGAAAAATTACAAGTTTAGTGGTATCAGTAATTCTCAAAGTATTTAAAAAATATCAACAGATTAAGGGCCTGATTTGCAAAGCATTTTTGCAATGGGATTGCACCATTGTAAAAAGCTTTTGTAAATCAACCACAGAGCGGTGTACTGCCAGAGGTAAAGTCTACCAGCCCATTTTAAGCACAACCTGTTTTTAAAATGGCTCCAAAAAGGAAAACACGTTTTTACTGTACAGAAGGGCAGATGCTTCCTGTCAATACAGTAAAGAGAATATCTGATGTCCTTCTATCACCACCTTGCCCATTTAATATGAACAATGGCTCAGTATTGACCCTTTTCTTCATAAAATATATATTCTGTAGGAATATGAACCTCCACTGAACATTATATTGACGGGTCATATGTGGCCATTGCAATCGTGTATGACTATGGCCTTGAGTTGGATATATGGTCCCTAAATGACAGAGATTTGGAATGGAGGAACGGCATCTGTTTTTTTCGTTGCTTGTGGGTAGACTGGTACTAAGTGAAAATGTGACATTTTCAAAGCCCGATTTAGAAAGACCGCTCTGTGACTGCACAGAGTGGTCTTTCTATATCTAACTCTCAGGCCCATGTTGCATACGACTGCACGCAGGGGCCATGGGAAAACGGAAATGAGGTAAGTGTGTGTGTGTCTGCTTGTGTGTCTGTGTTTATGTCGAGCAGTGGCGTTTGGAGTGTGTGAGGAGGGGGCTAGGGAGAAGGGGCATAAGTATTGGTGTATGTGTTAGTGGTGGGAGGGCTTAGGAATGGTTCTGGGGGAGAGGGTGCAGGAATAATGGGGAGTTCGGGTGTGAAACCCCCAGATTTAAGAGGTGAGGGGAGAGGTTGAAAAGTGGCATTGGGCGAATATTAAAGGCTGCCTCAAATGGGTTGAAACAAATCAGTCTTATTTGTGTGTGGACTTTAATGATCAACAATATCACATAGAACTGGGAAGACTGCATATTTACCTTTGTTGTACAGAGGTAGGCGGAGTTAATTCCCGAAGCAGAGTGAATAATTAAGCAATATTGCCCAGAGCTGCAGGAATATGAGATGTTATGAGCCTGCTGGCCTGACTTATGGTCCAGAGCAAATTGAGGGTTGCATAAGGAGGGCTTTGGAATCATAACATTATCTATTATTATTATTAAGTTTATTATTATTATTATTATGCTATTTATTGAGTGCAGACACAGCTTTGAGAAGCAACAGATCATTTAAAATCATAGAGGGAAGAACACATTGGGGGAAGCAGAGAAAAAGAGAGTGGGGAGCTAACAAAGAACCCTGATAGGAAACAGCAGATTGCTGAGTCTCATGGAGGGTGGAGAGAGGAGGGTTTGTGGACCTAGGTGCTATGGAGGAGTCATTCCTTGAAGCGGAAGGTCTTGAGCTTTTTCCTGAACTGTAGAAATGATGTCTGATAGTGAAGGGGAGCAAGTTCCAGAGACTTGGGGCTTAGACAAGCGCTGTCTTCTGGTTCTTTCCTTCTTACACCAGCAGAGTTCAAGTCTGCACATGCCCTTACTTCTGGCGGATTGCAGTCCTCCAGAGATGCTGAGATTATTCAGTGAGGTAGCTTGGGGACTTCAGGGTGGCAGACTTATAGATGATGTAACATGATTTGAAGATGATACAGGCATGCAGCGGGATCCAGTGCAGTTCGATGAGGGTCTGGATGATGTGGTTGAATTTGCAGAGTCCTTTGATGAGCCTTGCTTCTGCATGTAGGACATATCTCAGGGGCGCCAAGGTAGTCACCGGAAGGCCTTCCAAAAGCGCATTGCCACCATCCATTTGGGTGAGGACCAAGAGCCGCATTACGAGTTACCACTGCATTACCACCACATTACTGCACTGCCAAACTATGGGTTTGGATGTATGCCGGAGGCAAAACCTGCAACAGAATGCTGGTGTTAATTCCTCCACCTTACCACCAACAAATGTCCAAATCGGCAGAATTACAGCCAGCAATAATTCTGCCAAAATCCCCATAGAGTCCTGTGGACTCCAAAAAATGGGAAGTAACACCGCCTACCACCACTTGTAACCCAGCTGTAATCCCACCAGACCAAATGGTGGTAACAGTAAATCCATTTGGTGGTATTTCAGCAGATTTACTGCTGAAATACCATCAAGCTTGTAAGGTGGTCCCAAGACTTGGACAGCAAATCTGAAGTTGTTTTCTAGGATGAAGGGCTTGAGTTTCCGCAAGCGAGAAAGTCGGTAGCAGGCCGTTTTGTGTGGGGTATTGCCAGGCATCAATGGATAATATAGCTTGCAGAAGGTCAAAAATTATGGGGGAAAAGAAAAAAATGGAAATACATTTGCAAATGGCTCTCAAACAGTGAGTGACAGTCCATTCGCTGTTTCTAGGGTCTGCCACTTACGCAGAACAAGAGGGAGGCATCCACAGGAGATACCATGCGGGATGGCTGGGGTTGAGCGGCAGTGGACTAGAAATTGATATATGTGTGCCAAGGGTAATGGCAGCATACTGGCAGTGTTTGCACAAAGCTGCCAAACCTATTGGTCCACAGGAATTCCATGCTCCGCTTAGGGTGCAAATTCCCTGAGGAGCCCTGTAAAAATTCCTTGCTGAATTTTTTCTTAAGCTTCTTTGTATTGTTTTTGCAAGTTCTTTTGCTGACTATGAAGGGAAGTAAAATAGCCTCTGCTTCAAACCATCTTTAAATGTCTCTTCTATACCACTGTTGGAAGGTGTATTCCCATTAGCGCATGAAGATTAGACAGGGTCAACCTGAGCAATGGCTAACAGATGTTTCTTAGGGTAAGTGGAAGGGTCTCACTCAGGATGTGAATTATCTAACCCATAAGCATTGTTTTATGAAAATGAGTATCAGGGGTGGAGCCATTTCTAAAAGACCACTTTTGACATGTGTTCCTTATGAGAGGAAAACCGGGTTTGAAAGTTGTCAAGAATGACCAGCACAGCTGACTCTTAGGGGCTCAGCTCCCTTGAAAATAGATTAAAGACAGACAAGGCACCTTAGAATATGTCCTGGGAGAAGAGTGGGACCCATAATATTATATCTAGAACTGAAAAGTAGCTGATCTTTCTAAGAAAAGAGTTCTTAACCTCGTGTAGGTGATCTTCCAACATGATCAATTTAGCAGAAGATTGGAAAACAGAAACTATTTTATGGACAACGTTAGCTTGAAGGGTAGGATCGGATGATGGGGGTCTATATTCGAGAACGGAATTGCATGAGAGAATCTCATCGCTTTGCTATTTACAATGCAAAATAACATAATCATTTAAGGTAATGTCCTCCAGCTGGAGTACCTGCAGGTTTTCTGTAAGCATTACCGCTCACTCCTCCACTTCCACCACCCTATTTTAACCATGTAGTGCAATTTCCTTCGGGCCAGTGAGCCGCGTCCCTGTGATACGTAAGAGGCCTAGCAGGAACATTGACTTAAGATCATTAAAGAAGGAATGGTTCTTCACTGCTTAGTGTGAATTGATCAGAAACACGTTATTTTTGGTGTTCTCCCATTTTGATGGGGTCTGCAGACTCCACCTCTTTAGCGTCATCACTAATATTGGATGAGAGAAATGTGCAATCAGAGATGGCAACACTTTATTTATCTAAATGAGAACATAGTCCTTCTGATGCAGGTTTGCTCTTGAGGACTACCCTTTAGGATGCATTGCACCATGTGGAGAGGGAATCTATTATATCACCAGAAGAATATAAAAATGCCTCATGCGCATTAAGGAGAGCGTCTCTAGCCCCAGCCTAGCTTGGGAACTAATGCTCACTGGCCTGCTTGCCTTTGGCGAGTTGAGTGACTGTACCGACACATGGAGGACACCAGTTACACAATACCACCATACCACCATAGAGTTCATCAACAAAAAACATTCCTCAGCTACATGTTTTATTTATTTTTTCATTTTTTGTAAGCACAAAACTTGGCACATAGACATGTGGAGCATCGAACAGTATAACTGCCAGGCACTACAAAAACATCATCCAAACAGGTGCCATGAATTTATTTATTGGTCATCTCTAAGGCACTTGTACGTCTAAAACTAGCGTTTCAAAGCGCAAAAAAAAACCTTTACGTAGGCAACAGGGAGAAATATGAAAAAAACATTCTAAGTTGTATTTCTTAAATGTACAATGAACACTCTCCAAATAGATCTAAAAGAAAGACTACACTAGGGAAACTGCTGAAGCTCGGGGAAGCTCCAGCACGATCTTGTACGACAAAGCCAAGAATCAGGTAAGTTGTAGGTAGATGTAGACCAAGGGCCCACTCTCCAGATTACAAGCAAAACAAAAAGTTAAATAAACGAGAATTAAAATGTCAGGGCTCTCTGCCCATGCTTGAAAGCGTACTTTTGCCTATGGACTGCGGGTCTCTCCGGAAATCACGTCGCTATCACTCCACCTAGCAGCCAGACACCTAAGACCTACCCGTTTTCGCGCCTTGAAACATTTGTGTATAGGTGCGTTATAAATACCATATCATATCATATCATATCATATCACTCACAGTATGGGTGGAATCAGCACGCAATGGAGGATGCCACTCCTGAACTCTGAAGCCGGTGTCCATGCTACTCTTGCTGTTGGAATGTCACACTGTGAACCGGTATCTACACCATAGTCTTTTCTTCCTCTCTGTAGGCCCCTCCACTTCTTCAGCACTTTAAGGCGCTGTATAGGGGAAGGCTTACTAAACACAACAGCACACACATGAATGATTTCAGGCGGCAGAAAAACAGGCCTGAATTCTCAGAACGATAGGGTTCTATGTCATAATCCTGACTGTAGAAGGCGGCACTGAAAAAAGGCTGCTAGTTTAGGCCACTTTTGTATGTCCTTCAACTAGGGAACTATGCCAATTTCGGGGGGTGTCTACCCCTTCACCACACTTGGATCTGCAACGCCACCCACCCGCCGCCCCCACCTTTTTCAAATGGGACTTTAGCTGTGGCCACCACCTGCAATGGACAGGCAAGGCAGGTGGTATTAACGATTGAATTCACAAGTGGATTTTAAATCTGCATGGAAACCCATGACCGTCAGATTTCCATACCTTTTGCAAAGTCAATCAAGTGTTATATTAAATTTGTTCGCAAGGGGTCCTTTGCGTGTAATGTATGGGTTCTGTCAAAAGGAGCCCCTCTGTGATTTCAAAACCACAATATTTATGCTGTTTTGCTTTCCATCTACCCCGTACTACATAACTTGCTTGATTTGACCCTTGCCACAAGACTCGGGTTCATGTCTAATAGAGCCATAATGTGAATGCAAGTCCTAAAAGCCTTGAGTATGGCTTTAATGCCCTGCATTCCCACCAGGGCTCATTTTCCAGGATTTGTACGGTGGAGATTAGGGGCGGAATGCAACTTGCCTTTCTGTCGCTCCCTATCTCTCCGCTATAAAATTCTCCAGCAGCTGCAACAGTGTAGATTTTCATGCTGGCGATTCCTAGATATAATATGATAGGTTATTTGTAACACGCTTAATACCCAGAGGTTTCTAAGCGCGGACACGGGGATCGAACCTGCGGTGCTCTGTGTCGTCTTGCTTCCAAGGCGAGCATGTTGCCGCTGAGCTATCCTCCCGAGATTAATCAGTCGGCTTCATGCTCCAACACAAAGCAGGCAGACCCCTACAGGAATCCATTGTACACGCTTCTTGCCATGCAAGCATAGCAGGGAGCATGTACAATTACAATTAAGCCCCCTCCCCCGACATGTGATTCTATTAACCCCCATATGGTCAAAAGAAATACAGGGGATTTAAGTTGATGATGGGTACGAGTCTTGCTCCAGTAAGGTGTTGCTAGTCATTAAGGGGGCCAGGATTTCACTCTTGCCAACTTTACCTACACTGGAACCAGGCATGTGCAATTGAACTGTGGATGTGGGGATGCCTACACCTGCATTTAAAGAGTGATCATTCACCCTATCAGGGGCATCCTGCCCCTGATAGTACACGTTTAATTTACCCAGCATAAATGGTACTCGTATTATGAAGGAGGAAGGGCAGAGTGGACCTGTTGTGGTTCACACCTACCATGAAGTCAAACATAGATCCCTGCAGGGGATCCATTGACTCACTGAGCTACCGAATCCGCCACTCAAAGCACCCAATGAACTTAACACGAGTCTCTTCTGACACAGTAGACCACTGCCACATCTTCTATGGACTAATATTTCTGCAGCATCTCATCATTTACACCAAAAGAAAGTTTGGAGAATGTGGTCCCTTGTTTACCAGTTGCTTCCATGGTCAGCTGCGTCCGAGTGCACTTTGCTCTGAATCTCTTGAAGCATGCCCACACACAGCCTTCAGCTATTGGCTTCAGACATCCACCAGGTGTTGGCTCTCTCTCACAGAACATCCTGTAAAGAGTTGCATTCGTATTACCGTTTGTTAATGTCCCCAGCTCAGTGTTTGGAAAGGTTCTGCCTTTGTGTCTGACGCACGCAAGTCAGGACAAAACAGAGTTTGCCTGTGCTTTCTTTTTACTCAAGTGCACACTTGAAAATGCACTCAATGCTTCTTAAACTTTATGCATTCATCTTCAAGAAGAATGAATTTCGCACGGCATTCTGGGGAGCTCTTTAATTGCAAAATGACCTCATGGTCCGACTCTCTTTCAAACCCTGTCTTATTGTATGATGCGCGTATGTTGCCCCTGTTTCAAGTAGGAAATACAGAGTCAGATGCTGACATTTAAATGAAATATTCTTTATTGGCCAAAGATGTTTCACTCAGCCAATAATATTTTTTTAAAAAAATGCCTTTCTTGCTTATCTGTTCAACGCCACATGCGTGCATATTTCTGGCATCTATGTGATGCGTTTGAAGTGTGTGCTTTTCATATCATTGCTGCTTTTCCAACATGTTCCACATCTCTGCCCTTTATGAAATAATACAAATCAATGCTGCTTCGTAGGATAAGTAGCCATTGACTTCCCTGTTCATGGAAATGTGGGCAGAAATCCCACGAGGGCCGCGCGCCAAGAAGGTCACTGTGCAAGCCTGCAGGCAGAATGAAAAATGTGTGCTGTGTGTATTAATGGAATTTACAGCGCAAAGTAACCGTAATCGCAAGTCGCAGCCAGGACACACCCCGACACGCCCACATGCAAAGCATAAACAGCCAGCAAAGCTACCTTTGCGTGCTTCCCCGGGTCCCCTTCAAACAGTGTGTGGGTTCCCTTGCAAGCAAGCCTGTATCTCGGGGACCCTGTGTGGAGTCCCCTGTAACTGTATACGGCACCGGAACAAAATGCTTATAAAAACCGTAATTGTAATTACTCTGGAAATCTGCGTGCAAACCCCTGTAAACTGTTCCTGCACCCTGCTTAACTGTGTACGTGCACGCCTAGGTTAGATCTGAACCCCGGTTCAGTACATGCACCGCTATATCTGACATGCAACCCCATCTCCATGCTACAATTCCTATGCGCAAGTGTACTTACACCAGTGTGCGGGTGATGGATAGTATGAAGGACTTGCATGGCCACTTTCCGCTGAGAGGTTGCGCAATCAAATCCATGAATACATCTTGTGCTGCACATGTGTGGCCGTGCAAAAGACTGCTTGCAGACCGTCCCTCAGAATGCCTATTTTTGAGCAAGTTCTTCCCCATTTTTGGTGTTCCGTCCCGTCCCAGCCCTCTGTGCAAGCCAGGCCTACGCTCTGCGTGGAATCTCGCGCAATGCCCTCTCGTAGAGACATGCCGAGCCTGCGCCAACTCCACGTAAATCCAGGAAAAGTACTTCGCATTCGATTCCATGAATCGACAAAAGCGGATTTGTCCGCAGTTTGATGTGCAAGTACCCTATTTTCCACACAACTAATTCCATGAATCAGATATTGGGCCTGATTCTTGGAATTGTTAGCGTGGTGCAAAGTGACTTTGCACTGCCAATAAATACCCTGATTCACAGAGCGCTGCAACCTGTATTTTTGCTGTGCAAAATCACTTTGCACTGCAAAAGTACTCTTTGCACCACGCTAAATGGGTGAAAATTCACTGGCTAAAGAGGACTTTTGAGGTGCAAAGTGACACCAATCAAGCGAGTGTCAGTTGCTGATTTTGCCTCCACCTTCACCCCCACCCCACTCTGGATTCATCCTCTGACTCTACCCTTGCTAATCTGCATCTTGCCATCTCCAACACTCTTGACATCCTGGCCCCTGCCATGAGGATTAATCTAAAACCTGGATTATTGGTACTGCTCAGTTCTTGCATCGCTGAAACACAAGTGGAGAGTTGCTGAACGGAAATGGCAGACCTTGGGCTCATCCTCTGACAAACTTGCCTGCCGCCTGCTTCAAAGGCAATATCGCCTCTCTATCCACTCAAGAAAGTGGGCCCACATCCAAGCCCGCATCACTGGAGCCTCTAATAACACAGCCAAACTTTTCGAAATATGCAAGGAACTTGCCAATCCGCTTGCAATCTCCTCTCTTATTCCTTCCCAGACCCTCTGCACTGCCTTAGCCTCCCATTGCACATCCAAACTCAGGACATACTGTCCTCACTATCCTCAACCCTTTTCTCTTCTCTCATGTCTGTTCCCCTGCCTCCCTTGAACCCCATCTTGGCTCCTCCCTCTCCTTCCTTCAGCCCATAACACTGGACAAGGTCTCGAAAATGGTCTGCTCTATGAAGTCCTCCTCCAAACAGGTGCTCCCCTGATCCTCCAGAACCATTAAGGACAACATCACCTCCCTTGCCCTGGCCCTTGCAGACCTCTGTAGCTACTCCATCGCCACTGGCTCTTTGCCTCTATCCCTCAAGCACCCCCTTGTGCATCATCTCCTAAAAAAGCTGTCAGCTGACCTGTGGAAACAGAAAAATTGATATGAGTCCGGGAAGCCCAAAAGGAAACACACCAACACAGGTTACAAAGAACATACAAAGCGCTTTATTCAAAGATACAACAATTACCAAAAGTCAATTGACATACGGATAGCTATTCGGCCCTCAGAGTAACAGAACGAACCATCAACGGTAGTTCGCCGTGTTAGTGTGAGAGACCGAACATTGGGATACTCGGGTTTTTATACTTTTTATCCAGCTCTGGCCAACCCCCCTCGCGGGTTAACCATTCTCAGAACCAGACCTAGGGTTCGTTGCCAGGTCAAGCCCATAATGTATGCATTTTTGATCAGTTCCGCTGATACAGTTGTTCATTTACACATGGTCAGGGATAGGACAAGGTCTCAGTTCGCGACCCTAACAAGTGGCCTGCGGGCATATTACTAATTCATGTGTGCGGAGGTCACAACGGCCAGAATCCCACTCGAAATGTCATTCGGCCTCCATTTTGTTGTTCAGGGCGACTTCCACACTACAAGAGAACCTAAAATGGCGGCTAAATACAAGATGGCGATTTACACAATACATTAAGGTCAAGACCTTGCCGCGGAATCTATGTACACGATGTTTTTAGACAACTTGGCGTAGGCCAACATACATTCAAACAATGCGATAGGAGGTACAATATTATTTCGATTTCCACAGACCCTCCTTTTGGCGTATGCCAAGTGCTGAACATCATCCCTAATACTTTCGAACATAACTCCATGTACTATCATCCATAAATTCTGCATCATTGTCCGTAATGTCTATAGCCATAAGGTCGTTCATAAGAACCTCTTGTAACATGAATTCTTTAGATGCTGTATCTGGGGTATATATTTTATGCCCTATTGCGCTCACTGCTTGAGCACAACACCCTCCTATCATTCCACACATACTTGGGAGGCATTGAAAACAGCAACAAAGGAATAACAGGATCCCTAAAATAACCAGAATAACGGAAAGCACTTTCCAACCCCAAGATCGCAAAGAATCCCAAAACCAAGTACTAAGGTTCCAGTCTCCTACAGGGATATGGACTTCAGAACTGAGAGTATGCAAGTTCTGAATTGCTTTAAAAATTGTTGGTGAGGAGTCTGGTACGAAAACACAACAAGCGGACCCCACTAATTTGCATACTCCACCTCGTTCTGACAAAATGACATCTAATGCCATCCGATTTTGGAGTGCTACCAATCTTATTGCCTTTTGCTCTAAAGTCATATTGTAGAGTATGTCCGTGGTCCAGTTGATCGTTCTCTCCAGTACCCTTGCTAATCCCCTAATGTTCTCCGAGTTTGCTATTTGTCCCCAAAAGGGCACAACTGATTTCGCTATGTCCCCCAATACTTGCCCAGGGGTATCTCCGTTGTCGTCTCGCCGCGGGCGAGCCTTAGAAATTTCTAATGTACTTGCTACAAATACCCCGGGTAATAATATTCCTAAATAACAAGTTCCCTGCCAATCCTTGGGCAACCAGGGAAATGCTAAACTACCACAAACAAAATAAACAGGCCCCCCTACATACCGAGGCCTGTTTTCCCCAGTCAAATTTACAATGTTTTTACAAGCTTCAAAATCTCCCATTGGCCTAGTGCCGTTTCTCTGTACACAGAAGGGAACTGAGTCAGGACTGTGATTTATAGAATAAGAAGGAGGTACAGCGTCCTTATTGCCTATCGTAGCCATTTTAAAGGAGATCAGCGTTTGAAAAGGAAGAGATAGTTTGTCAGACGGCCTAATAGAAGCGACGTTAGGTTTACTTCTATTCGCGAAAAGCGAGCATCCCAGGGGAGTCAATTCACGTTTCTCAAAATCATTTAAATTAGTTCCATCATTCCATCGGCCAAAGAATAGTGCTCTAAGAGAGGCATAGCAAGCAGTCGTTAAAGGTAGAGGATGTATATACCATCCCAGTCCCTTGTTCCCATGTTGCGGTAAATGAATGCAAATCCAACAATTACTCTTATTAAAAATGGCATGAGTAGCATTCATTACTATCATCAGAGTGTTATTATGATACTTCTGTCTATGTTGGGAGTCTCTAGGGGACAGAGTGTGAAGATGTACAGAGGGAGTCAAAACAGTTGGTACGATCTTGGTCGGTAATAAAGGTTTCAAAGGATAGATTTCTTCGAAATACCAAAGTCCTACAGCAGCAGTTGCAAAAATAACAATAATCATTATCAAAACACAACAGTACGTTTTCGGGGCCTAGGCACATTGTTCATTGTTCGATTTGGTCACCCCCTTATCTAAAAGTCCAGTGCGGGGAGCAGCGGTGAAGGTGGCAGGCATCATAGTTCCTCGATCGACGGCCCCAATGTTCGTTGCTGGCGACACTACGGTCGCGTGATTTCTTAGTCCTTCCCAACCCTAGCCAGCAGAATCCCTTTTTGTTCAACAAAACTTTCTCATAACAAGACAATTTTTCCAATCACTTCCTTTTCCAGATACACGACACTCGTGCCGTAGTTCTATTTCCGTGGTCGAAGGTTGTACCTGATGGTACCCAAAATTGTGTGGTCCGGAAGCAAAGTATCGTCACTTCCTGAGGGAAGCGACGTCTCGGTGGCGACGGAAGTCGCAGAGCTCGAAACAGTGTTTTCCGGAAGCAATTTTTCAAAAGAGTGCGGAGACGAAATGGACTGTTCCCCAAGCTCCTCTGGCTCAGAGAACTTCTCCGACGCACTCACAGCGCTGTTTGCTACTCCAAGATAAGAGACTGTAGCATCAGCGAGGGGTTCTGCCTCTTCTGTAGCGTGTGGCGTCGGGTGAAGAAGTTTCTTGACGTGCGTCGCGTGAATCCAGTTCTTCTTTCCAGCCACCCGCACTGCTGTCCTGGTGGCCAATAACACCTGATGGGGTCCCCGCCAGCGAGGCGCAAGACAGGAAGACCTCTCGTAGGCCTTCACGAGGACCCAACTTCCAGGCTGTATATCGTGTCCTGGGCCCGTGAACCGTACAGGTAAAGCAGCGTGCACCTGGTGGTAGATGAAATACAGGTTTTTTAGTTAACTGGTAACAGTAGTCTACAGGCAATACGTTTTCCACCTCCCTCAGGGCTTTAGGTTTTGGGAAACCCCAAATGTTAGCAGGTCTCCCCATTACTACTTCAAATGGAGAAAGCCCAGTTCTAGTCTGAGGTGTGGTACGCATAGCTAATAAAACAATAGGCAAAGCATCTGGCCATTTTAGTTTGGTATCAGCACATGTTTTTGCAAGTTTATTCTTTAAAATACGGTTGTGTCTTTCTACCAACCCAGCACTTTGAGGATGCCTAGCTGAATGAAATCATTTCTCAATACACAGGGCTGCACATATTTGCAAAATTACTGCTGCGATAAAATGAGGACCATTGTCCGACCAGATTATCCTCGGGAGCCCAAATCGAGGAAAGAATTCTTTTACCATAATCTTTGCAGTGGTCATGGCGGTACCATCTTTGACGGGGAAAGCCTCGACCCATTTACTGAAGGCACAAATAATTACAAGAACATATTTTAGATTATTACATCGCTCCATTTCAATAAAATCAAAATGTATAACCTCAAAGGGGACAGAAGGGGACCCAAAACTTCCCCTTGGAGTCACTGACCGCTTACCCACATTGTGCTGTAGGCAGATCATACAGTTCTGGACATGCCTCTTTGCAGTGTCCAGGATCTTGTCATTCACCCAGACCTGTTCTAACATTCTCGTGATCTGCTGGGCACACACATGCGTAGGACCGTGTGCCATCGTAACCATTGCCAATACATAAGAATCAGGAAGCAACCATTTCCCTTCGGATGTATCCACCCAACACCCTTTGTCATCCAGTTTCCCCATTCCTTCAGCCCACTTTCTAGATTCTTCCATCGTGGCATCAGTCTGAATATCTCGCACAGACCCAATACCTTCATCCATTATGCAAACATCTCTCATTTCCCTCGAGGCATACATGTCCGTGCTAAGGTCTGTGGCCGTTTGTCTGGCTATCAAATCCGAAAAAGCGTTCCCTTTGCCCACATCATCTATGACCTTGCGATGTGCTGCACATTTTATGATCGCTAACCGTTTAGGGAGTGAGAGTGCCGAAAGTAATTGCACTATCAAGGGGCCATGCTGAATCTTGGTCCCATGTGAGGTCAGGAACCCTCTTTCCGACCAAAGCTTTCCGAAGTTGTGAGCCACCCCAAATGCATACTGGCTATCAGTATATATATTGACTCTTCGCCCTTGGGAAAGTTCACAAACTCGGGTCAACGCTATAATCTCTGCGGCCTGCGCGGAGTTATGCGAAATTCTCTTAGTTTCAACAACTTTGCTCAATGTAGTAACTGCATAAGCAGCTGTAGATGTACCATTCGAAAGTTTGAAGCAGGAGCCATCGCAAAACAGCTCCCCTTCTGCATTATCCAAAGGAGTATCTATGAGATCTATCCTGCCCTTCGTTTCTTGTTCGGTGGTATACAGGCAGTCATGTAATTCTTCATCACCGCAAACAGTGTTCTGCGGGAAAGGTAAGAGTTCAGCCGGATTAAGAACACAACACCTCTTAATTTGAATATGAGGGGCAAACAAAATTAGTTCATACCTCGTTAACCGTGCAGAGGTGAGGTGTTGCGTTTGAGTTTTGTTCAATAGAATATCAACAGAGTGAGGTACCATCAAAATCAAATCATGGCCTAGGACCATTCCCTCACTCTGTTTTACAGACGCGGCAGCAGCAGCGACAGCGCACAGACATCTTGGCAAAGCGCATGCGACAGGATCGAGGGCGGAGGAGTAGTAGCCGCACGGCCTATTCTTCCCTCCGTGTTCCTGTGTTAACACAGCCAAAGCACATCCATCACATTCATGCACAAACAACACAAAGGCCTTGTCATAATTTGGAGTACCCAGAACCAGTGCCGAACATAGCGCGGTTTTGAGAAGCTCAAATGATCGTTGATGTTCCGATTCCCATGGCAGTGGCAGAGAAATGCCCTTCTTCGTCAAAGCCAACATCGGTTTTACCACTAGTGCGAAATTCGGGATCCACAACCTACAGTAGGAAGCCATACCTATCAGGGCTCTGACTTCCTTCTGTGTATTTGAAACAGACATGCCAGAAATGTGTTTTATTCTTTCAGGTGTCAATCTTCTCCCCTCCTTTGACAGGAGGTAGCCTAGGATAGGCAACCTCCTGACAACAATATTGAAATTTTTTAAGCGAAGCTTTGTGACCATTTTTAGCTAGATGAACAAGCAACAGTATAGTGCCTTCTTTACAGGCATTCTCAGAATCTGCAGCCAAAAGCAAATCGTCAACATATTGAAGCAGCGTACAAGTAGGTGGCAATTCAAGGGTGTCGAGCTGCTCTTTCAATGCTCTACTATAAATACTAGGACTTTCAGTATACCCTTGAGGTGCCCTTGTAAATGTAAATGAGCGTCCCCCCAAGGTGAACGCAAACAGATATCTGCTTTCTTCATGTATAGGGATACTAAAGAAGCCGTTTTTCAGATCCACAACGCTGAAGTGCGTAGCCGTAGCAGGGATCATTGTTAATATCGTCGTCACATCAGGCACAATTGGAAATTGTGGGGCGACCACTCGGTTAATAGCACGAAGATCAATTATAAACCGGTATGGAATTGCATTGTCGCCTGTCTTATATACGGGTAAGATCGGACTGGTACACAAACTACCTGTAATCTCTTAGATCACCCCACGATGTACAAAATCGGAGACAATGCATTTCAAAGCACGTTCACCTTCGACTGATATTTTATACTGCGGGATGCGTGGCAGTTTCACCCCATGTTTCAGGACTATTTTAACGGGCTCAATCTGTAACACTCCGACATCATTGTCGTCCACCGCCCACAAACATTCCGGGACAATGCTAAACTCGGGAGCTAAAGGTCGAATCAAGAACTGAGAATTAGGAAGTTGCTGTGGTGAAACCGTTAGCCGTACTCCATCTGAAGAACAATGAATTACTGCATTCAATTTCTTTAACAAATTCAACCCAAGCAAATTCTCTCCACAGTTCGAAGTGAGAAGAAAGGGACAATGGTCCGTAAAGGGACCCAGAGAAACGGATACCGGCGCAGAAACCGGACAGACAGTTGGTACACCAGAAAACCCTACGGAAACATTTGTTTGCCCTGACAGTGGGATGTTTGGAACCCGAGAATGATCAATGGACCACTTCTGTGCTCCAGTGTCAATCAAAAACTGGTGTTTCCTATTCCCCACTAATAATTCAACGTAGGGGCCTTTTTGATTAACGGGAATAGGCGAAGGTTCCAAACCCTGCTTCGGGCAATCCTAATAAAACGGAGCCTCGTCAGAAGGAAGCTCTTCAGAAAGGTAGGCAGCAGAAGGGTGAGCAAATATGTTTCTCGAGTCCATACTCGAGGTCTGATTTTCCCGTGAAAAAGGTTGCTGAGAATCTTGTAAAAGCTGACCTCTATCAGGGCCCCCTGCTCCAGGGCGGCCCCTAGGTCGTCTACCCATACCCCCAAACGCACTGTTTGACCTCTGGCGAAGGACAGGGCACTGTGCTCGCCAATGACCTTCCTGGCGGCAATAAGCACATTGATTAATATTCACAGTACTCGGAGGAGCATTTCCTTTTGGAACGTACTAACCTCTAGTCTGTGTCGTACCTCCTCTGGGGTTTCTAACAATTTGCTGCAATAAAACTTTGGTTTTGAAATCTCCCTTTCTCTTTTCAATTTTCTCCTTTTCATTATTAACACGGTTCTCATAATACTGAGCCATGTGCAAAACCTCAGATTGAGATTTTGCCTGCCAAGCACTCTCAGAGGACATAATTTGTGACTGGATGTCAAGTAACAATCCACGTACAAATTTGTCCACGAACAACCTCTTCCCCGACTCTGTACCTAAATCCTGTCCACTGAAGTCAGAAAATACCTGCTCGAATCTATTAAAAAATTTGGTGGTGCCTTCAGTTTTCCCTTGGACACAGGCCGTAAGCTTGTCCCAAATAATCCTCTTCTCTGGAATTATAGTTTTCAGTTTAGCGACAATCCTATCAGGTAAAGTAAGTATTACCTGTGGCGGTTTCTCACCAGCTGGTCTTTCTCCATCAATTCTAATCATATTTGCCCACGTATCTCCCAACCCCGGCACATCATCTATTGTCCGAACCTGTTTCCATACATCTACGGGTAGGAGTACAGGGAATAACAAGTCAATGTCACTCAAGGTGAACACAGAGGACTGTAAAACGGACTCTATTTCTTTGTAAAACCCCGTCGGGTTTTTCCTAATATCGGGAACTGATTGTGTAATTGTGTTCACTTCCTGTCGTGAAAACGGGACGTGAACAAATTGCGATACATAATGTGCAGGGATATCCACAGCAGGGGCACCAGTCCCAGCGTTGGCGGGGATCTCAACTTTTGGGACAAAGGTCGGAGGAACCTCTCTCATAGGCAACTGAGATATAGGTACCTCCGGCCGCTTACTAAGCAATAGAGCCAGGTCGAGCGCTAAGGCAGCTGTAGAAGTGTCGGGCGAAAAAGCCCTTTTACAAATCCCCAATAATTCTATGGGGCAACTAACCCTCTTCCTTACACATTCCTCTTGCAGGTGCTGTACCATCACCTGAATTACCTTTCTTTGCATTTCTACTGTATACTGACTATACGTGTCATACACTTCGTCTGGCGGTATCGATGAATCCGAGATCCATCGAACCGCATCTTTGGTACAAATTCGTATTTCCTCAGGTGCCGCTCTATGGCACGGAAGGAACCGTTTCTGTACATATATTCTATCGTCCTCATCATCCTCATCTCGTGATTTTTCAAAGTCTTTCCTGAACTCAAACAATCTTTCAACATGTCCATATACTTTCTGCTCTGTGTCCCTCGAAAGTGCCAAGGCGTTCTGATCTCTCACCCCTTGTGGAAGATCGGAATTTTGTAATCTACCCCACATCACACACAAATGAGTCCCCAAACCTTCAATAAAAACATTTTTCTCGGGAAAACTATTCAAATTAGATAATGTAGAAAAAACATTAGCTTGATCACCTTTCTCCAAGCAATGCTTAGTTCATGCAAACAATTCCTGTTTCTTATCTGCAGACACAGTACTACGAGTCACAATCTTTGACCCTGCACCTGGATCGACTTCAATCAATACGGGGCCACTCGGGAGCGGAGGTATCGGTAACTTTAACAAAGGTGCAACTATCGGTGCAGGGGGAAGGGGCGGTGCGATAGACGGAGGAACAACAACCAAAGGAATAGGAATAATAGGCTGTACAGGGGGAACAGGGATAACAACTGGCGCGACAACAGGAATAGGCAGAGCGCCCAAAATAGGAGCATACGGTGGTGGCGCTGAGGAATCGGGCCTGCGTTCATTTAATAACTTCTCAATAAATTCTTCAGAAACATGGAAATCTTTAGAGGGGTACATTTTTTGGACTCCGAGTGAAAAGGCTCTATCCATATTTGTAACTAATTCTGACCGCTTTTCTTTATCGTATAATAATGCTTTTTCAGTGTTTGTTTTATGACGACGTGCATGTTTATCCCTACTCTTAAGCTGCTGCAATGCTTCTTTCTTCCAATTTTGTAACACATCAAAGGCTGCTGGTCTAGCCTTTTTCTTTAACAAGATCGATTCTAAGTATTCAATACGGGGGATCTCAAAACTACTGTTGATTGGCCACTGAAATTCGGAGGCATGTCTGGTCTGTCTGTGCCAAATATCATTAAATACGATACTTCCAATGCCATACTTACAGTACATAGTACACGCCGGCGACCCCTCCTGTGGTGCCGGACGGCTAAATTCCAAAGATTGTCGATCGCTGCGGAACAGAGCCCTAAAACAGCTAGACAATTTCCCAGGCATTTCACAAAAAATTGGAGTTACCTGGTCCAATAATTGTGTCTGCAGATACAATACGCCAAATTCAAATTGTCAGGGTTAAATTAAGAGCCGGGTCACGACTGCACCTGACCAAACCTAAGGATGACCGTACGGTTTACCAAGAACTTACCTAACGAATTTTACCTTGTGTTTGGTGGTTTCGGCAAATCTGCCCGCCTCAAAATTGGACCCTCGTCAAGATGCCGTGTCAGACCACACGACTATCGTCCAAGGATCGGATCGTGCAGCGCTGCCGAGGTATCGCTTCTCGATCGGTCGGGCCCGCAGAATCACACCGTCCGATCCCGGTTCGATAGTCTGCGTCAACCTTCAATGATCCGGCATCATTCTTGAGGGTCCCTATTCGGGCGCCAACTGGGGAAACAGAAAAATTGATATGAGGCCGGGAAGCCCAAAAGGAAACACACCAACACAGGTTACAAAGAACATACAAAGCGCTTTATTCAAAGATACAACAATTACCAAAAGTCAATTGACATGCGGATAGCTATTCGGCCCTCAGAGTAACAGAACGAACCATCAACGGTAGTTGCCGTGTTAGTGTGAGAGACCGAACATTGGGATACTCGGGTTTTTATACTTTTTAATCTGCGTGCAAACCCCTGTAAACTGTTCCTGCACCCCGCTTAACTGTGTACGTGCATGCCTAGGTTAGATCTGAACCCCGGTTCAGTACATGCACCGCTATATCTGACATGCAACCCCATCTCCATGCTACAATTCCTACGCGCAAGTGTACTTACACCAGTGTGCGGGTGATGGATAGTATGAAGGACTTGCATGGCCACTTTCCGCCGAGAGGTTGCGCAATCAAATCCATGAATACATCTTGTGCTGCACATGTGTGGCCGTGAAAAAGACTGCTTGCAGACCGTCCCTCAGAATGCCTATTTTTGAGCAAGTTCTTCCCCATTTTTGGTGTTCCGTCCCGTCCCAGCCCTCTGTGCAAGCCAGGCCTACGCTCTGCGTGGAATCTCGCGCAATGCCCTCTCGTAGAGACATGCCGAGCCTGCGCCAACTCCACGTAAATCCAGGAAAAGTACTGCGCATTCGATTCCATGAATCGACAAAAGCGGATTTGTCCGCAGTTTGATGTGCAAGTACCCTATTTCCACACAACTAATTCCATGAATCAGACATTGGGCCTGATTCTTGGAATTGTTAGCGTGGTGCAAAGTGACTTTGCACTGCCAATAAATACCCTGATTCACAGAGCGCTGCAACCTGTATTTTTGCTGTGCAAAATCACTTTGCACTGCAAAAGTACTCTTTGCACCACGCTAAATGGGTGAAAATTCACTGGCTAAAGAGGACTTTTGAGGTGCAAAGTGACACCAATCAAGCGAGTGTCAGTTGCTGATTTTGCCTCCACCTTCACCCCCACCCCACTCTGGACTCTTCCTCTGACTCTACCCTTGCTAATCTGCATCTTGCCATCTCCAACACTCTTGACATCCTGGCCCCTGCCATGAGGATTAATCTAAAACCTGGATAATTGGTACTGCTCAGTTCTTGCATCACTGAAACACAAGTGGAGAGTTGCTGAACGGAAATGGCAGACCTTGGGCTCATCCTCTGACAAACTTGCCTGCCGCCTGCTTCAAAGGCAATATCGCCTCTCTATCCACTCAAGAAAGTGGGCCCACATCCAAGCCCGCATCACTGGAGCCTCTAATAACACAGCCAAACTTTTCGAAATATGCAAGGAACTTGCCAATCCGCTTGCAATCTCCTCTCTTATTCCTTCCCAGACCCTCTGCACTGCCTTAGCCTCCCATTTCACATCCAAACTTAGGACATACTGTCCTCACTATCCTCAACCCTTTTCTCTTCTCTCATGTCTGTTACCCTGCCTCCCTTGAACCCCATCTCGGCTCCCCCCTCTCATCCCTTCAGCCCATAACACTGGACAAGGTCTCGAAAATGGTCTGCTCTATGAAGTCCTCCTCCAAACAGGTGCTCCCCTGATCCTCCAGAACCATTAAGGACAACATCACCTCCCTTGCCCTGGCCCTTGCAGACCTCTGTAGCTACTCCATCGCCACTGGCTCTTTGCCTCTATCCCTCAAGCACCTCCTTGTGCATCATCTCCTAAAAAAGCTGTCAGCTGACCTGTGGAAACAGAAAAATTGATATGAGTCCGGGAAGCCCAAAAGGAAACACACCAACACAGGTTACAAAGAACATACAAAGCGCGTTATTCAAAGATACAACAATTACCAAAAGTCAATTGACATACGGATAGCTATTCGGCCCTCAGAGTAACAGAACAAACCATCAACGGTAGTTCGCCGTGTTAGTGTGAGAGACCGAACATTGGGATACTCGGGTTTTTATACTTTTTATCCAGCTCTGGCCAACCCCCCTCGCGGGTTAACCATTCTCAGAACCAGGCCTAGGGTTTGTTGCCAGGTCAATCCCATAATGTATGCATTTTTGATCAGTTCCGCTGATACAGTTGTTCATTTACACATGGTCAGGGATAGGACAAGGTCTCAGTTCGCGACCCTAACAAGTGGCCTGGGGCATATTACTTATTCATGTGTGCGGAGGTCACAACGGCCAGAATCCCACTCGAAATGTCATTCGGCCTCAATTTTGTTGTTCAGGGCGACTTCCACACTACAAGAGAACCTAAAATGGCGGCTAAATCCAAGATGGCGATTTACACAATACATTAAGGTCAAGACCTTGCCGCGGAATCTATGTATACGATGTTTTTAGACAACTTGGCGTAGGCCAACATACATTCAAACAATGCGATAGGAGGTACAATATTATTTCGATTTCCACAGACCCTTCTTGCCGGGCTAACTACCGCACTCTCTATCACCCCCTACCTGGGCAAACTCTTGGAAAAGCTGGTCCTCCCCCAGCTGATCCTCCACACCGACCTTGTTGGCTGCCACCATGACCACCAATCTGGATTGCGGGCCTCCAAAGGCACGGAAACTGCTCTCCTGAACACCCATGAAAGCTTGCTTGCAAATCTCGACTCTGCCTTTGACACGGACAACCACTAACCGCCTTTCCTACCTGCAATTGGGCCCTTTCTCCTCCTCCACCACCCTCTCTATCTGTGGTGTGCCAGAGGGCTCAATCCAGTCGCACTGTTTTTTCAGAATCTATCTTGCCTCTCTTGCTCATCTGATCTCCTCCTTCTATCCTCATTTCCAGTGTTATGCCAATAACACACAGCTTTCTATCAAACTGCCCTCTACTGTCATGCATGCTGGACGTGGTTCTACCTCTTACGCTCATAGAACAGCTAGACCGTTCTATTCCAAATGGCGGTTGTTCGATTCATTGCCGGGAAAGCGACATCTGCACTTTTCACGTCGCTAAATTCACGTGAATTCTGCTTCGTCACGTGATCTACGGCATTACGTATATAAGTAGCGTGGAAACTTCACTCGCTGCTTCTGATCGAATCATTTGGCGTTGTGTAGCTGAACCTCCGATCTGCATCCTTGCAGTTTTCCTCAGCTGCTTCTTGGGCCTTCTATAGTGTGTTTTCCTCCACACGCTGATTCCTGGAGCTGTTTGTTCGCGTGTAATTCCACACACGCACACTGTCTTCAAACGCGGCTGTCCTGGGCTGCGTGTATCCTGTTAGCGTGCAAATCCACAAGCGCATGTTGTCTTCAAGCACGGCTGGCCTGGGCTGCGTGAATCCTGTTCGTGTGTAATTCCACACGCGCACGTTGTCTTCAAACGCGGCTGTCCTGGGCTGCGTGTATCCTGTCAGCAAGCAAATCCACAAGCGCACGTTGTCTTCAAGCGCGGCGGACCTAGGCTGCGTGAATCCTGTTCGCGTGTAATTCCACACGCGCACGCTGTCTTCAAGTGCGGTTGTTCAGGACTGCGTGTATCCTGTTTGCGTGCAAATCCACAAGCGCACGCTGTCTTCAAGCGCGGCTGGCCTGGACTGCGTGAATCCTGTTCGCGTGTAATTCCACACGCACACGTTGTCTTCAAGCGCGGCTGGCCTGGGCTGCGTGAATCCTGTTCGCGTGCAATTCCACAAGCGCACGCTGTCTTCAAGCGCGGCTGGCCTGGACTGCGTGAATCCTGTTCGCGTGTAATTCCACATGCACACGTTGTCTTCAAGCGCGGCTGGCCTGGGCTGCGTGAATCCTGTTCGCGTGCAATTCCACAAGCGCACGCTGTCTTCAAGCGAGGCTGGCCTGGATTGCGTGAATCCTATTCGCGTGTAATTCCACACGCGCACACTATTTTCTTCGCGGCTGTTCAGAACCGCGTGTACTTTGTTTATTCCACAAAAGGGCGCTATTTCCGACTCCTGCATCTGTGATACTAACAGGTGGATTTATTCATTTCTATACTTTTCTCTACGTGGGAAGGAAGCTTTTCAAGGACTGTTGGAAGGTGACAGTGAACAGTACTTTGGACGCTATCCTGTGGTCCAGCAACCCGGTATCTAGCGTGAGCCTCCTGCCGTTCGGGATAAGTCTCCCTTACTAATCTTCCCTTCCTTGTCGTTTGTTCCAATTCTGGAATTTCCTCAAGAGACTTCTGCTGGATTCTTCTACACCAGTCATAAGGTCAGTGTGTGAATTAATGCCAAATACTGTTCTATCATAGAGAGTCGAATTGGGGCAGTTTCTTATGATACTTTATTTTGTTCTAGGCTGACTTCCTATACTTTACCCACGCCCTTTCCAGTGATCCATCTCTCTGCCTGTTTCATCAGTCAGAGAGTCGTATCATTTGGAAGGTCTAAACTTGACTTCACAACTATCAAATCGTGTGAACAGGGATCCGGAAGACCCTACCATCTGTATCCTTTTGAGTACCGTATCCTTTTCAGTCAATACTTTGGTGCTTTATGACAGAATCAGAAGCCATGGAGGGTACGGATCCTTTAACTGTTTTGACTCAGTTGATCAGCGATTTGAGAAATGAAATGGTTACGGCACAGGACATGTTACGGCACCGTATGGACGTTATGCAAGACGCCATGCACGCTAGTCCACAGGGAGCACAGATTCCGATGGCCACTGCATCTGGATCTGGGACTATGACACCCCCACAGGAAACTATTAATGTGGTTATGCCCACTCAGTTTCCCTTGGCTCCTCCGGAACGGTTCACAGGTGACCCCAAAACCTATAGAACCTTCGTTAATCAGTGCCGACTCCATTTTCTTTGCCGTCCTACATCATTCCCTGACCTAACCACAAAAGCAGCATTTGTGCTTTCCCATTTAGGGGGTACAGCTGCTGCTTGGGCTAACCCTTTGTTGGAATCAAATAGCCCTTTGTTATACGACTGTGATGATCTTTTGGCTGCTATGAGTAAAGTCTTTGACATGTGTTATGCTACTCAAGCTATGGATCTGGAGTTACTTAATCTACAACAAGGCAGTCAACCTATTTTGCCTTACATTGCCCGATTCAATCAACTAACAGCCGAAACTCAATGGCCTGAAGACAAGAAAACGGCTGTTTTCTACAAGGGTCTTTCAGAAGAACTGAAAGATGCCTTATCCATGGTTCCGGTGGTTCCTACGGGATTCACAGAGTTGCTCGATTTGGTTCTACAAATCGATGCCCGAAGAAATGCTCGGAAAGGAGAGAAAAAAACATTCTTACAAGCATCGGTTCGTTCGGAGGCACCGGCAGTTCCCTCGAACGACCCTGAACCAATGCAGATTGGCGCTGTGAGAGGCCAGTTGTCCAATGCAGAAAGAGAGAACCGAAGAAAGAACAAATTATGTATGTATTGCGGTTCATCCGAGCATTTATTAGCGACATGTCCTAAGAAACCAGTCAAGCATTCGGGAAACCCCAAAACTCGACAGTAGCAGGAGTCCCTGTGTCGAGTGTTTTATCGGACTCCAGTACCATTCCTAATCACGCACCTATAGCTGTCGAGGTGACGTTACGTTGTGATGACCAAGAATTGGTTTCCAAGGCCATGATTGATTCCGGAGCCACTAACAATTACATAGACATCACATATGCCAGGAATTGTTCCATACCCCTTGTAAACAAAAACAAACCTGAAACGGTTAATACCGTGGACGGATCTGTTTTGACTTCTGGTATGGTAACCCAGGAGACGGTACCTGTTCAGATGACATTATCTAATAGTCATTCGGAAGAAATCGTCTTCGATGTCATAGCTGCTCCGCAGTACAAAATAATACTTGGTCTTGCCTGGTTGACCCTTCATAATCCCGCTATTGACTGGGTTTCGGGATTGCTCCAGTATCCTTCAATTTATTGCAATGAACATTGCTTTACCAGTCAGGAGGTGTCAAACAATTCACCTATATTGGCTTCTATGGGGGGAGCTTCAACTATTAGTGTGGTACATCAAAGCGATACAACCATACCATGCGAATACACTGAGTACGCTGATGTTTTTGATAAAGGCCAGGCAGAACAACTGCCTCCACATCAACAGTATGGCTGTCCGATTGAACTGATTCCTGGAGCTAAAATTCCTACAGGTCGTGTATATTCATTGACTCCAAAAGAAGACGTTGTGTTGAAAGAATACATCGATAAAGCTCTAGCGATGGGATTCATACGGCCATCGCAATCGCCTGCTGCGTCTCCTCTATTCTTTGTTCCGAAGAAAGAGGGAGATCTAAGGCCTTGCATTGATTACAGGGCACTTAACGACATCACCATAAAAAATCAGTATCCTTTACCGCTGATAAACGTTCTATTGGATCAATTAGGTACTTCCAGGTACTTCACTAAATTGGACTTGCGAGGAGCATACAATTTAGTTCGCATTCGTGAGGGTGATGAATGGAAGACCGCTTTCAAGACGCCGTATGGCCTTTACGAATATTTGGTGATGCCTTTTGGTCTGTGCAACGCTCCCGCTACTTTTCAGTTCTTCATGAACGATATTTTCAGGGATATACTGGACCAATTCGTGGTGATTTATTTGGATGATATTCTGATTTATTCATCGTCTTTTTCAGAACACTTCAAACACGTTTCCACAGTCTTACAAAGACTCAGGGAGAACCTTCTTTTTGTGAAAGCCGAGAAATGTGTCTTTCATTCACAGGAAGTGGAATTCCTGGGTTACGACATTACCAATCTAGGTGCTCGAATGAGCCGTTCCAAAGTAAGGCCATATTGAATTGGCCTGTTCCGCACAATGTCAAGTCATTACAGTCTTTCCTAGGCTTTGCGAATTTCTATCGCAGGTTTATTCGTTCCTTCTCCAAAACAGTGGCTCCTTTGACGGCTTTAACTAGTTCCAAAGTTCCTTTCTGTTGGAACCAGAATGCCCAAGCATCATTCGAGATGTTAAAGGAAGCATTTACCACCGCACCCGTGCTTCAGCATCCAGATCCAGAACGCCAGTTTATTGTTGAAGCGGATGCATCCATTGTCGCTACTGGAGCGGTGCTCTCACAAGTTTGCACAGAAACCAAGGAGGAGCACCCAGTGGCTTTCTTCTCTCGCAAACTTACCCCATATGAACGAAATTACACCGTCACTGAGCGGGAATTACTGGCAATCAAGGATGCTTTCCGAGAATGGCGACACCATCTTCTTGGGGCCAAACATCAGGTGTTGGTGTACTCTGACCATAGAAATCTTCAAGCATTCAAATCTAAGAAATGTCTTACGGCTCGACAGGCCAGATGGCATGTCTTTTTTGCTCAATACGATTTCCAGGTCACATATCGTCCTGCCAGAGAACACGTTAAGTCAGACGCTTTGTCTCGCATTGGTGAGGAGGCGAAGGAAGAATCACAGGTGCGCAATAAGTTGTTGGCAGATCATGTAATATGTAGTTGTTCTGTTCAACCATCCTTAAAAAACGAAGTACAGGTGTGGGTGAAAAATCATCCCCAAGTGATCCAGGATATGAAGCTAGACGTACATAACGGTTTACCTTTCACACAAGGAGTGCTCTACTTACCAACGTTTTCAACGCGGAATAAGGCCCTCAAGTGGAATCATGATTCCTTGATCGCAGCCCATCCTGGACAGAAGAAAACACTAGATCTGCTTAAAAGATGGTGTTGGTGGCCATCCATGACAAAAGATGTCATAAATCATGTATCAACATGTTCTGTATGCATCCAATGCAAAAACACTCCTGGTAAACCAGTGGGTTTACTCCAGTCCCTACCTGTCCCTAACAAACCATGGGACATGATATCTATGGACTTTGTGGTGGAACTCCCACAAAACCAGGAATACGATACCATATGGGTTGTAGTGGATTACTTCACTAAATTGGCTCTTTATATACCCTGTATTGGTTTACCAACAGCTGCTATTTTGGCTGACCTGTTCATTCGACATGTATTCCGTTCCTTTGGTCTACCGTCAGTAATCATTACGGACAGGGGCTCACAATTTGCGTCACGCTTTTGGAGAGCACTAACTTCAGCATTACTGATTGATGACAGAATGTCCAGTGCTTATCACCCTCAAACTGATTGACAGACCGAAAGAGTCAATAGCACTATGGAACAATATCTGAGGTGTTTATGTCTGCAGTTTCAATCAGATAGGCTCAAGGTCCTGCCGGCAGCAGAACTCGCCTACAACAACTCCTATCATAGTGCCATAGGCACTTCACCTTTCTATGCTCTTTATGGACAACACCCCCGATCAATACCTTTGGATTCCAGTTTGTCTTTGGATACTCCTGCCGCAGGCCATACTTTTCGTGATCTTAAGAATCTACAGAGGAAAGTGAAGCAGCAATTGGAACAAGCCAAAAGACGCGACAAGTTCTAGGCCGATGCTCATAGAGTACCTGCACCTGTCTACAAGGCTGGCATGAAAGTATGGTTGTCCACTAAGAACTTGAGGATACCAGGAAAAAAGAAATTGTTGCCTAAATACATTGGTCCGTATGCAGTACTCCAAGTAATTAATCCGGCTGCTGTCCATCTGGCTTTGCCACAACGATGGCGAGTGCATCCCGTATTCCACGTGTCACTCATTAAGCCGTGTTCTGAAGCTACCAGATTCCCTGTACGGCCTGTTGCTATTTCTGTGAGGGGTTCAGATGAGTACGAGGTACAGGACATACTGGATATGAGGCTACGTTCTGGTAGGCCGTATTATCTGGTGGATTGGAAGGGCTACGGTCCCGAAGATAGGTCCTGGGAACCCCTTTCCAATATACATGCTCCTGCTTTATTGAAGCGTTTTCACTCGAAAAGGGGAGAGGTTGCCCCTTTGGGGGATGGCACTGTCATGCATGCTGGACGTGGTTCTACCTCTTACGCTCATAGAACAGCTAGACAGTTCTATTCCAAATGGCGGTTGTTCGATTCATTGCCGGGAAAGCGACGTCTGCACTTTTCACATCGCTAAATTCACGTGAATTCTGCTTCGTCACGTGATCTACAGCATTACGTATATAAGTAGCGTGGAAACTTCACTCGCTGCTTCTGATCGAATCATTTGGCGTTGTGTAGCTGAACCTCCGATCTGCATCCTTGCAGTTTTCCTCAGCTGCTTCTTGGGCCTTCTATAGTGTGTTTTCCTCCACACGCTGATTCCTGGAGTTGTTTGTTCGCGTGTAATTCCACACGCGCACGTTGTCTTCAAACGCGGCTGTCCTGGGCTGCGTGTATCCTGTTAGCGTGCAAATCCACAAGCGCACATTGTCTTCAAGCGCGGCTGGCCTGGGCTGCGTGAATCCTGTTCACGTGTAATTCCACACGCGCACGTTGTCTTCAAACGCGGCTGTCCTGGGCTGCGTGTATCCTGTCAGCGTGCAAATCCACAAGCGCACGTTGTCTTCAAGCGCGGCGGACCTGGGCTGCGTGAATCCTGTTCGCGTGTAATTCCACACGCGTACGCCGTCTTCAAGCGCGGTTGTTCAGGACTGCGTGTATCCTGTTCACGTGCAAATCCACAAGCGCACGCTGTCTTCAAGCGCGGCTGGCCTGGACTGCGTGAATCCTGTTCGCGTGTAATTCCACGCGCACACGTTGTCTTCAAGCGCGGCTGGCCTGGGCTGCGTGAATCCTGTTCGCGTGCAATTCCACAAGCTCACGCTGTCTTCAAGCGCGGCTGGCCTGGACTGCGTGAATCCTGTTCGCGTGTAATTCCACACGCACACGTTGTCTTCAAGCGCGGCTGGCCTGGGCTGCGTGAATCCTGTTCGCGTGCAATTCCACAAGCGCACGCTGTCTTCAAGCGCAGCTGGCCTGCATTGCGTGAATCCTATTCGCGTGTAATTCCACACGCGCACACTATTTTCTTCGCGGCTGTTCAGAACCGCGTGTACTTTGTTTATTCCACAAAAGGGCGCTATTTCCGACTCCTGCATCTGTGATACTAACAGGTGGATTTATTCATTTCTATACTTTTCTCTACGTGGGAAGGAAGCTTTTCAAGGACTGTTGGAAGGTGACAGTGAACAGTACTTTGGACGCTATCCTGTGGTGCAGCAACCCGGTATCTAGCGTGAGCCTCGTACCGTTTGGGATAAGTCTCCCTTACTAATCTTCCCTTCCTTGTCGTTTGTTCCAATTCCGGATTTTCCTCAAGAGACTTCTGCTGGATTCTTCTACACCAGTCATAAGGTCAGTGTGTGAATTAATGCCAAATACTGTTCTATCATAAAGAGTCGAATTGGGGCAGTTTCTTATGATACTTTATTTTGTTCTAGGCTGACTTCCTATACTTTACCCACGCCCTTTCCAGTGATCCATCTCTCTGCCTGTTTCATCAGTCAGAGAGTCGTATCATTTGGAAGGTCTAAACTTGACTTCACAACTATCAAATCGTGTGAACAGGGATCCGGAAGACCCTACCATCTGTATCCTTTTGAGTACCGTATCCTTTTCAGTCAATACGTTCGTGCTTTATGACATCCACTTCCTCCTCTTTCTCCTCTCTCATCCTGACTGTCTGTCTGCCATTCAGGCTTGTTGTTCAGGGAACAATCTCTGTCTCAATGCCAGTAAAACGGAGATCCTTCTCATCAGGGCACCTGTGCCCTCTTTTTCTCATACCCTTTGGCCACCACCTCTGGGCCCTCTGCCGTCACCATCCTGTGAGGCCAAAAACCTAGGGGGTCATCTTCGACGCCTCCCTCTCTTTCACCCCCCACATCATGGACCTTACCAAATAGTAACATTTCCAGCTCCAGCTCCTCAGATGCCTTCTTCCTTTTCTCACGTTCCCCTAGAGGCTCAATGTCTCCAGGGCTCTTGCCCTTTCCAGGCTGGACTTCTGCAATAGTCTCTTTCTCAATCTCCCTCTCTCGTCTCTTTGCCCCCTCCAGCTAATCCAGCATAAGGCTGCAAGAATTACCTTTCACCTCAAACCCAGGGACTGTATCTCTCTAGCCTTAAAATCTCTACACTTGCTCCCAGTGGCTGCAAGGATTACATTCAAGAACCTCTACATAATCCACAAGATGTTCTGGGGCCTGGGACCAAACTATCTCCAGCTTTCCCTCCCTAAATACTCCTCTACTTGAGCCCTACGCTCCTCTAATTCCAACTCTCTGACTGTCAAACACTTCTCTAAGCAGAGAGTGGGGGACAGAGCTCTCTCTGTGGCTGGCGCCTCCCTTTGAAACAGCCTCCCAGCCCCTCTCAGATTTGAGCCGGACCTCCTTAAGCTCAGGAAACTGCTCTAAACTCTACCTTTCTCTTCTTCTTTTGGGGTGGTTTATAACTTTGCTCCCCCTTAACAAATCCTCACCAAACATTGCAAAATAAGTATATGGAAGTATATGGCCCACTCTGAATTTATTTGCAAAGTTTGGTGAGGTTTGTTCGGTGGGGGGCAAAGTTATAGGGGGGGTCCCAAAATAGACATAATGGGAAAAAACTTTGCTCACGCCTACAGCTCAAACCACTGGAGGGATTTCCACCAAATTTGCCGCAGGAGTGGAGCTTAGTCCCGAAAGTGTGCTTTTGTTGATTTGGTGTAAATCCGTCCAGTAGTTTTTTTTAAAATGACCAAAACGTAAGGCAAAAAAGTTAGAGATATCTATGTGCACTCCGCGGACACATTTCCCTGTTCGCTCCGCGGACAGGACACCGATTGGTTAATCGACTTGCGTCATGTCCGTGGACACGCAATGTGTTTGCTGATTGGCTGGAATGAGGCGTGAGGTGAATCACATTGTTTCAATGCGCCCGCTATCTTGGATCTGCGGTGGCGAACAGAGGCAACATGCAATTTTGGGGAGTGTGTTGGTGTGCAGGAGTGCTTGGGGAGGGTTGGGGAGTAAGAGATGGGTCAAATACTGTATTTGTTTAGGTGGCAGGTGCCCCTAATGTGTTCGCCATGACCGCGGTCTTTGTGGCTGTCCGCGGACATAATAAATGCACTACTAGCTATTTTACTTTAGTATGATGTTGGTTTTGCGTTGTTAGTAGAGCATTGATTGTAATAAATATCCCCTATAAGCAGCCCACATACCACAGTCAAAATGTTTGGTAGCATAGGTGTGGTATGCTGCGGTGGTTGTGGCCAGGGCCTAGCGTCTTGGGTGTATGGCCGATGGCCGTGCACCCAAGTCTCTAGGCCCTGGTCACAACTACTGCAGCATAACACACTCATAGAATCAAACACCCATCAAATATCCACAACCCAAAAGTTTGTGTACTGTTTCATTTGTAGAGTTTGTATGTGAAGTTTTGGCTAGGCTATGTAGTTAGGATTGTCGAGTTTGTAACAAGGACTTCGTCATAAGATACCCATGGAAGTAAACATTTTGGATTGTGGTGTATGGGTAGATGTTTGCTTGAATGGGTGTGTTATGCAGCGGTGTTTGTGAGTCCATTTATTTTATATTTATTGGTTGAGTTCTTTGTGGTTGTATGCAGCTTTTCATGACATGGGTAATTGGACCAGACATACTTTTTCGATCTCTGTGATAAAAGAAAAGATCATATGTTAGAGTAGGTAGTTCATAATGAGTTATTGCATTGCATAATAGACATTTCTGTATTTTTTTTACCCTCATATTTAGTACTTTACAAGTACTATAGTTCAAACCAGTGTACTGCGCAATTTGCTCAAGTTTCGGTGTTTGTTTTCTAAATCATTGGGTGTGTGGGAAAAAAATCCATGCCTGATTAAAAAAAACCTTCTATGTTGTGGAACAATATATTTCTTTCATTGTTTTACTGTTTATTTCTTGTTTCTTGCTAATTTTCTATCTGTTGGCTTGTTGAAGATTTTTAGGGCAATTAGATACCTGTTGGCGCATTCTAATTGTTTATTTCTACTTTTATGCTATTCATCTATCTGTTGGGTTGTTGCAGATTTTTGGGGCAGTTAAATACCTGTTGGCGTATTCTAACTGTATATGTCTTGTTTGATTTTACTGGTATTTATTTATTTGTTTGCTTGTTGCAGATTCTTAGAGTAGTTAGATACCTGTTGGCGTATTCTAAGAATATTAAGTAAGCCTTTACAAGATTTGCTGGTAATCTCTGTTTTAGAGTAATGGTACTATCATTACGTTTGAACCAACCACAATTCATTTTTATATATGCAGTGTAGTGACCTGCATTGGTTGTGGCTCCTGCGTGGTAGATTATACCTATTGTTGTGAAGGTTTTCTTACCAAGTGATACTTGTCCATGTGTGAATCCAGTCAGCTTACAGTTGTTTTTGGTACCATCTGCATTGTGACGTAAAAGCATTACTATTACTATTTACTATGTGTCTGTATTTGTAATGTGGAGTGATTATCTGAAATGCAGGTAGTACATCATCTGCCATGGTTTGCATTTTGTACAAGTTGCTGAAATGGAATGGATTCACAGTTAGGTATGGATACATACATGAAGCGTTCATTAGGGATATGTTCCTGTGCCACATGGCTGCAGAGAGTGCATGCATGTTTTCACATGTATGAAATCTGGAAGATTTCATTTATAGGTATGTTTTGGTTTTCCAGTACTTGTAATAAGTACATTAGACATTCTGGTGGATCTTCTTATAAGTTTATTGTGAATTTGACCATTCCAGCACAGTAGTCCAATTCTTGTCTTATTCCATGAACACTGTAAGTGTTGTCAGAATTGTTGGTTGCATTTCTATTAAGGACTAACATTTGCAAACACAATTGGTCTGTACTGTGTAAGTAAATGTTGTCAATAATTGGTGGCAAATGGAAAAGAATATTCATTGCTACATTTGCATAGCAATTTGCACCAGTAGTATTTGAAAATTTGAATGGACCTGACAGTTCTGTGTCGAAGTTATTTGTTTGGAGTGTGTGTTGCTTCTTTGAAGAAGTAGTTGAGTTGCTTTGACCAGTAGATTCTTCTTTGGTTGTGGTACATGATGAAGTATTAGTTTCTTTTTTTTTTCTTTGGAGGAATTGCAGTGAGATCCTGTATCGTTCAAGTTTGAAGTAGTTTTCTTTTAGAACATTTTGCTTTTTGTGGAACAGGATAGGGTTTTAGATGGGGGATGTAGAGTGAACGCAGTCTATTGTATTCTAGAATGCAAGGAATATCAGCATTTACTTTACTTGCATCAAAGTTGATTAGAAATAGCCTGTCAACTGTACGTAAGCGTGATAGTGCTACATAGCACATGTTTTCTTTAAAGACAGTGCTACCAATATCTATAAATGTTTTATCTAGGGTAGGACCTTGTGATTTGTGAATGGTAATTGCGTATTAACAAATTGATTGTTGTCATGTGGTATGTTTGAAAGCCAACAACTGTACCAAGTGCTCCATTAACTAGTCCTTGCTCCACGTCAAGGTTACGTTTAAGCATTACTCTACAGTTTAAAGATAATTTTAATATTTTCTCCAGACCAGCTGTGTTTTCTAAGGTATTTAGTCTTGTTGTGGCTTGTTGACACATGGGTAGTGTCATACCATGTAATTCCAGTTTATCTGTGGAGAAATTGTCAATTATTGGTTGCATTTCTTTTTTCAACATTATTTCATTGAATTTTGAACAGCTTGCAAGAGTTGGCATCAAGGACATACAATTGACATTTTTGTGTGCTAATTGTTCCATGACATCAGTAGCACATGAGTTAGGGCCATATAGTGCATGGATGTGCCTGGATTATAATATTGATTGAGCTTCTTGAGATAGTACACCAACTCTAATACTTTTTAAAATGTTGGCGTATGTGAGGCTGCAGACTGGTACATGTTTTCTATGCTGCCCAGTGTTTTACGGCACAGTTTGTGCCCGAAGGTCTTAAAAATAGGTTCACCTTTCACTGATGTCAATTGAAGAAGATCTATGAAAACAATAATGTGTTTTGCTCGAAAGAGCTCATTGTAGTCTGTTTTGAGGACCTCTTCTAATCTGAGGTGAATCAAAGCCAACATTAGGTTGGAAACCATGTTCACCTCATCTATTATCAGCATTTCAATTTGTTTGAAAACTCTGCATACTTCCATTGCAGATTCTGTGGAAAGTTTGTAATAGTCTAATTTGTGTTGGCGTTCTACTGGAAGGAATAGTAATCGGTGAAAAGTGACACCGCCTATGTTGTAGGAAGCTAAACCTGTGGGGGCATTTACAACAGCTGACAGTTTGTTGTTTGTCAATTGTTGGAGGAACTTTCTGATGATTTTGATTAAGAATATTTTGCCTGAACCAGCTTCACCAATCATGTATAGCAGTATAGGTTTGTAGTCTTGGCAGGTACAGATTTCATTTTCATGTTGCATACCATGTTCAATTTGTTTTGTTATTTCTTGGAAAATGCCATGCTGCTCATTGTTCAGTTGTGATTTCAGTACAGTGAAGTCTTCTGAAGCTTCTTCATACTGACACATGGTGTTTTCTACTTCTGTCATGGCTAATTATGCCTCATTTGCTGTTAGTGGCTGTCCAAGTGGTTCTTGGATACCTGTTACAGAAGGTTGACTACTGTCAGTAGTGTCCACTTCTAGTTGGGCCTGGAGTTCTTCTTCGTGTTGCTGTTCATTGTGCAACATTGTTTGGTACTGTGTAAAGTTTACATCTGTTATAGTGCATTCATTTGCTTTAAAAGCGTCTTCACAGGAGTCATATGTATCCAGTAATTCGTCTTCTTTTCTCCATGGTTTAGAAAGTTGTAACAGGGACATGTGATACAGTGCTTTATGTTGAGGAGTTTTTAATGACAATTTGATATGATTAATTAAGCTGCGTTTGGTAAGTTTCACTAAGCTGCCTTCACAATTTGCTGCTCTGCATCTGCCTTTCTTTTCATCTGGTTTGGTTTAATATTAATTTTGTATGTGAAGTTTTGGGATAAGTGGTAGAGACACATGGTTTCCAAAGTGGTACTCCTGTTTGGGTAGTATGTGTCTTGTTTTTCAAAATGTCTTGGCTGTTGGGATCATTTTTGGCTATTGTTTCTATGTCCTCATATGATTTGAGAACTCTTTTTCTAGATTTAGCAGGACCAAGACTTAGCTCTACTATATTGTCAGATTTTCCATAGAAGGCAGTACCGGTTACACGGTCTGCAGCTTCATAGCAGCCACATTCTCTATGAGAGAGCATTTTTATGCCTAAACTGTACAATTTCTGTGATAGTGTTTTGTCAGATGATATATCATCCCAGAGATCCTGAAGCTCTGTTTTCTCTGCTTTGGTTAAGTAGGCTGTGACATATCGTGCAACTGCAGTGGAATTGTCTGCAATGTACTGCACATGTATGTTTGCATTCCATAGGAGGGCAATGATTGCATTGTAATATTTGATGTATTTTGATTCTTCTGTTCTTTTATGTAATATGTGTTCTTAGGTGATTTACCTCTGACACTATGTTAAACTGAACACATGAAGTTGTTTACTTGATCTGTTGTTTAAACTGCTCTAGGGAAACCAACGCGGCATTTGGTGTAGTATTTCCCTTTGTTTTTATATTTGCGACCACAATATTTCCCACATTTGTATCTTTGAAATTGTAAAATGTGTGCATGAAGGTCACTATGTGTTGTTTGTGAAGGGATTTCACAAGTGACATATTTTTGGATGAACCTCAAAACAGTGGCATCACTGTCCTGACCAAATTTAGGAGCATCTTTAATCCATAATAGCATATGGATGTGTGGTGCTCCTCTGGCTTGGTATTCTTTTCTCCAAAAGAAGTGTTGTACTTATCCAAAGGGAGGAACAGTCTTATTACAAATAAAGTGTAGCATAGCAATGAAGCGAAGGTGGAAATATCTTGATACATTTACAGGATCTAGAGATCAGAGTTCTCCTGGTGTTTTTATGTGTATGTTTGTTTTGTTTTTGTTTTCTATGCATAGGAAATCGTGTAAATCTTCCTATGCATATTCTGCACAATTTAATGTAACAAACCAAGTGGATGGGCCAAGGTTTCTTATCATAAAGCGTACATCTCCATGAAGTCGGAACCAGTATTCTTTTGTATCACGCATGTTTGTTAAAGGATTTGTAATACTTGACTGTAAACCTCAACTTTTTCTTGCACTTTTTGTAATAATTGTGTAGTTGACATATTTTGAAAATGGGTATCTGATTTTAATGTGTGTGCAACTCTGTAGCGTAGAGTTGCTAGTTCAATTTCAAAGAGAAGGAGGAATATGTATTTCACGTTTTGTCTGAATCTGGGGTCGTCAGAATACATTTGTAAAGAGCGATATTCTGATGCTTTTATCTGTGTGGGTCTAGCTTCATACTTTGTTCCTTTTTCAGTAGGAAAGAGCAGAGGAAAGGCTCGTGCTTCTATACTTTTTTCCCATATGCTGATTGGAGATCCTTTGGCTTGTCGCATTTGGTATGTTTCCAGTGCATCATCAATAGTGCCTTTAGAGTGTAAAGGATGAATTGTATAATGGTCCAAAATATTGGATTCTGTAGCAGGATTTAGAAGTTGAAATTGATCCGTTTCTGGTGACTCTTGAATTATTTCAATGGTTTCTCTCAGGTTTTCTTCAATAATAATTTCTTTGTAGTATTCCTTGATGTCTTTTAGATATTGCAGGGCTTATCTAACTTGTAAGTCCACAAGAAGTTGCCATTTTCTTTTGTAGGTACACCATTAACTAAGACAATTAAGGATTGATCTATTGGACATTGCACTCCCAGAGTGTGTACATTTTCTTTAAGATCTAATGGTAAATAAACTACTTTGCCACAAATGCCATTCACTAATTCAGAGTGAGGTCATTTTGCTGTTTTTGGTTGAAGGCGTATTTTTGCTTGAAATGGTGCACTGTTTGAATTATGATGCTCTCATATAAATTAAGTTGTTGCAGGGGTTTTGGTAGTGGGAATAATTCCAAGTTATTTGTGATAGCACATGAAGGAGTTTGGTTGTTGTCAAGTTTTGCAGTGCAGTAACTGCAAAATATTAAGTGATCAGTAATTTAGTCTTTTTTTCTGCTATACGGTAGAGAGCTAATTGGAACCATTTGGATATCTTCATTGTCTTCAATTTTGTACGTTATGGCTACAGTTTTTGTGCTACTTTTATAGAAAGTTCTGCAGCAACACACACACACATGGTTTGGTACTTCAGCTGATGTAGTTTTAAACTTTAGTATTTCTTTTTTGTATGCGTGTAATAGAAGGTTGCTATTTGTACAGTAGTTGCTATTTTATTTTAAAGCTATTGCATTTTGTAAGTGGCTTTCTCTTCCAAAATATTTTCTCTGGATATGCTCTATTTCTTGGAGTAGTTGTTTGGCTGCACAATGTACAGGATAGTTATTTAAATTCGCTAGTGCTAAAGCAGGACCTTTCACATAGTAGAGTTTATGGACCGGATTTCTTATAGTTGAATGATGTGTTGATATCATTTTGATATGATGGAAGGTGCTTTTGCAAATAGGTCCTAAAATGCAGGCTAATGAATGTCCTTGTAGTCCTGTGTATTTGTGGACTGGACAAGGTATTTGTATTTTGTAGTAGTTTTATTTTTAATTTGTATTTGCTTTTTACATACTGATTGAGGAACTGGCGTAAAGATTTGAAAGAATTTTTGGTAATATTGCACATTGATGTGCACGGCCATTTGTAGACTGGACGTTTTGGTTTAGTGGAATGGAGAGTGATACTGAGTTTTTTAGGGATATTTTTGTGAGTAGATTTTCTTGTTCCATAATGGTGTTATCAAGTTTTCCATACCCTCATCTACTGCTATGTATGGCAATTGGGTTTGTTTGCTCTTGTTTATATGCTTCCTCATTAAAATATGGTTATGTGCTCGTGGTGTGATGCCATTCACCTGCACAGATGTTTAAGAATCTATTTTTGTTGATGTTGTGTTTTTTTGAGAAGTCTATTTTGTAGTTTATTAGTTAGTTTTGTTAGTGGTTTCATTCTGTTTAAAACTAAAATAAATAACTTCCTTTTGAAAAGGATTGCACTGTCTATGAGAGCTTCTAGGATTAATTTTCTACGGTAGATTTTAAGGGTATGTGCATGCTTTCTCTCCTGTTTTTATAAGGTTCTGAAGGACTCTGTGGTGGAACATTTTTTGTAAAATATTTTTTTTGGTATGGTTACTTGCCACTGCATCAAGATTTATAGGTGCACTGTTAGCAGTAGTGGTAGCTGAAGTCTTGTTAATCACTTACTGTTTCGTTTTACATTTTGATAGAGAAGGCAAAGTTTCTGTACTGGAAGCTTGTTTTGTTTCGCTTAATGATTGTATTAGCTGTTTTGTTTGAACTTTTTGTACAAAATCTGCTAGAGATGGATGCTTATTTTGGACACTTTTATTTTGATTTGCTCTACTTCTGTGTTGCTTTCTACAGAGTTGATTTTTGGTAGGCATTCTTTGGGGTCTGTTGCAGAAAAAAAGAAAGTATGGGTTGGGCTGTTGTGCAGTGTATGCGTGCTTTGTGCATGAGTGTCTTAGTATAATGGTAAGGATATTTGTGGAGGTGTGTGATTGCGCAGTGGGCAGCTACATCAAGTTGGGAAGGCTATTCTTGTATTTATGTGTTACTATACTGGGCTTCATATGACAATATAAAGTATGCAGCTGGTAAGGGGAAGCACTAATACTAAATCTAATGGTAGCGGGGTAATGCACATGTTTGCTCTACAATATTGAAATGCTAGTGTGTTTGAGTAACAGTTAGAACATTATGGTAGAATTGTACTTACTTGTGTTTATGGAAAGAGTAGGTTTCTTCTCAGTTCTTGTTCGTAATTCAGACGCTGCATCTTTTCAGGAGAGTGGTCTTCACTGCAATTGTAAAAGAAAGAAGTTAGTGAATATGTGTGTTTATAGCACTTTTGTTAATGTACACATCAATTGTTTTGTTTTTGTAGTAGTAGTGTTTTCTAATAACTGAGCATAGTATGCACATGCACTTTCCTTTGCCTATGTGCATCCTGTATATTTTACCTAGAATCTGTTAGTTGAACATGTTTTACAAATGAGTATAATAGTAAAGTATAAAGCATACTTGGCTTTTTAAGGCTATGTTCTTGGATGTTAGGAGATAGAAGAAATAATCATAGGCATTTTTTGCTATTTCTACAGGGTAAATGGCAGAAACTGTACAGAAAAGCATGCAATGTATGCATTTGTGAAGGTTTGGGAAATAAAGCAGAAGGATTTAATGTAGAGGCAGTGGTGTTGTTTCAGCTGGGAGCCTTTCTAATAATATTGTCTGTCTGTGTGCATGAATGGAGATGCATGACTCATCATGGCTGCGTGTAATTTTATAAAACATTAGAAAGCCTTTTTTTTCCATAATTATACGGTTATTTCTCCCATATTTTAATATGAAATTATACTTTTTAGATAGCTGCGTGTGTAAACAAAAATTTGGAGAGCAGACAGGTTTGCAAGTGACACTTGCTCATAGCAGATGGGAGAAATGACAGTAAGTTCATTTTACAGTTTATACAGGGTTAGTGGCAGTTACTATGTTTATATGCATTCATAGATGAGCTGTACATGTACTGTGTAGAAAATATTAATACCTGTATTCTGTGTTCATGCATGTGGATGTGCAAAAATCTGCAAGTAGAAATCGTGGGGAGTTTTATAGTAGTTGTTGCTGTAGGTCCTTTGCAGTCACAGCCCAATTGTACTGAGAGAGATCAATAGTACATCTAAAGTGCTGATCTGTCGTGATGGAGTTAGATGTAGAGTTCTTGGATGTGATTGGTGGATGGTTGTGTGACTGCTTAACGGTAGTCAATGAGGGAATGGTGCAGAGAGTGAAGTGGAAATGGTAAAAGGGCTGCCCCAGTGTTAAATGCTCCACGGACACCGCGGCTATCCGCGGACATGGCATGCCACATACGGTACTTCTCAACGTATTTGGCATGGAAATAGGACTGTAGGGATCGGCCAATCATTTGTTGAGGTTGTGGTTTGTGTTGAAAGAGGCTCTGTGTAGTGAGGATGGCAGATGTGGAGAAAGTCATAGTGTTTGTGGTTGGACATATGTTTGTGTACGGTTTGGAGCAATATGCTGAATGCAGGGATGTGGCAAACGATTTTGATGTTAAAGGAGTGGAGATGGTGTGGAGCACTGTGTCTGATTTCAATGTGCAGTGAATTGTACAAGTTTGTGAAGATATGGGCAGGGTGAACAGTCCACATGTAGTTATTCTGTACTGTGGTGCTTTGCATTTGGGCTATGTCAGTGCCCCTACTTTGTTGGAAGATCTGGAACACTTGGTTCAGGCAGTAATGAAAGTAAATCCAAATGCAAGGGTTATTGTTTCTGGTTTAATACCTAGGGCAATATGGGACAATAGTTCTGTTTTTTGTCCTCAGCAAAATATTGCTAGGTGTGCAATCAAACAAGGCATGTTTGCTTTCATGCTTAGAGCGGGCATGTTCTTTTGTAATAATGAGAACATTGATTCTGGTAATGTTGTTTATTTTAAAGAAGATGGCATGTCTTTATCTTTTATGGGAAATGCCATGCTGTTTTGGAACACAAGGATTGCTTTGGAGAAGCTAATGTGAAGATATTTGGAGGAAAATAAGGAAAAAACAAAACAAAAAAGTACAAAATAAAAGGTGTTTCTGAAGCATCTTAAAAAAACAAAAAAAAAGGTTTTTGCAGAGCCAACCTCAAAGGGGAAATGGGGCACACTATTTAAATTTTCATTCCCCACTCTCAAATTTTTCGATTTGTCCGCAGACATTGCTGTTGTCCGTGGACATTGCGTATTACATACAGGGATTTTTGGGTTGAGAGGCATGTAAATGAGACTGAGCAGAGCAAGGGATTAGTCAATAAGTTTTTTGGGTGTGTTGTGCAAGGAGAGAGTTTGTCAGTAGGTTTTTTTCTGAGAGGAGAGCAGATAGCTATGACTGTGTGTTTCAGAAAGCAGATTGTTTGGATTTTGGGAGATTCGTGGATAAATTGGTTGGAGGTGCATGCAGATCATAGTGGAGTGGCTGCACATCTTGGATTCCCTTGTGTGGAAGTGCACTGGAATGAAGTGGCTGGATTTGGTACCTCTCTGTGCTACTTTGGTGACACAGCATCATCCAGACATTATTATTATTCATTGTGGAGGGAACAGTTTAGGTCATGTGTCTGGAATCTCTTTGCAATGTGAAATGAAAAAAGGACTTGGTAAAGTCATGGACATGTATCCAAAATCCAGAGTAAATTTTTCCCGTATTGTGCAGAGACAAATGTGGCCGCGTTCTTTTTCATTTGGTCCACGAATGGAGAAAGCAAGGCGCAATGTTAACAAGACTGTCTGTGCCTTATTGAGAGATGTTGGTATGTCCTCTTTTTAGAATGAAAACATTATGTTTCGTAATACACACATTTCTCGCAGAGATGGAGTACATCTTACTTATGCCGGCAATCAGATTTTTCTGAGAAATATACAAAATGCATTGCAACCTTTTTTGCAATTACAGCAATACATTTTGCAGTAGATGTTGACCATTTGAAGTTTTTGAAACACAAAAAAACACCATAAAAAGGCTCTTTCCAGAGCCACCACTTCCACCCAGAGAAAAGTGCAATGGTTCTGATAGGGCAGTACCCCAAAAAAATTAAATGTCCATGGACTATCGGTAGACTTCTAAAAAATGCATAGGGCCCTGCACTATTTATTTGTCACTTCTATTTTTGAACTGTGAAAGGCAGCTCTGAAAATAGCCTTTTTTTTGTGGGTTTTGTTGTTTTATTTTTTTGTTTCTTAAACATGACACACAAAGAAAGGAGGGGAAAGAAGTGTGAGGAAGGGACACCAACCATGGGGATAAGAAAGGGCAGGTGGAGAGCGGAAGATGTATGCTGGGCCATATTCAGGTAGTGGGCGGTCCTTCTCATGCTCTGTGACCGCAGTCTTGAAAGCACTCCAAATGTTCTCCCCCTGCAGAGTACTGCATTGCAGTACATGCACAATATTGTGACCCTTGAAAGGTAAGGGTTAACAGCATCATGAATGGCCTGCAAGGCAGCTGGAGGGATGCGCTGTCCCACAGGAGTGTCTCTTGTGGTGGCAGGAGCTGAAACTGAGGATGCTGCAGGGGAACTCAACCTACTACGTTTATCGCAAGGTACAACCTTACGAATAGCCCCACCCTGGAAAGACCATAGGCCTCGCTTCATTGATGTCGTACCATAGCTATACAAACCAGGCTTGCTACGACTCAGCACCATACGGCACTGAGTGCGCTGAGTGCAGATCACCTTGTTCGCACAAGCATTTGACAGTCCATCAACAGTGGTAAATATCAGCCACTCCTAAGACTCACGGCGAGTGCTAGTAGTAGGGACTTCCACTACCTCATCGTCTTCATCCACCTCATCTCTCTCATCTGCATCTTCACGCTTGTTCTCCTCTCCGGGCCCTTGGGGAGGTGGTGGTGGTGGAAGAGGTGGGGGTGGTGCTGAGACATCAGTAGCACCAGAGGCAGCCATGGATGCCATCAGGTTACCTGAAGAAAAAGCAGCAAAAGAAGCAAAAGCAGGTCAATCTGCAATAGTAGAAAGACAGAATGAGGATGCGCTCTGGGGTGTGGCCTTTTATAGGGATGCAGAAGCACGTCTGCCAACACCTGTGTTGTCCGTAGACACCAAGAAGGGCTCAAAAAGTTCCAAAAAATATGTAGATTGCCATGGACATTGTCTGGGACATGTGCAATGGTGAACTTCCATTGGAAAATAACTCGGATTGCTCAAAAAAGCATTTTTTAAATATTCAGGGGCCCGGACAGTGTCCGCAAGTAAGTGGGCACGTTCGCGAATGGGACGGCTGTCCGTAGGACACCAAATGTGCAGGGTCGGTTGTGCGCATGCCTGCGAGTGTTCTACGGACAGTGTTTGGGTCCCCGAACTAATTAAAAGTGCGACACACGTGCAGCGGATAGTTACGGACAGTCGGATGTTTGTAGGACCCAAGGGTGTGGTGCCCATGTGCTCAGGTGTTCTGCGAACAGTGTTGAAGTCCCCAAATAAAATAAATGTGTGTCAAAACTTTGCGGACAGGTGGACGGGATATGTGTTCTACGGACATATTCATTCTGGTTGTGGACATTGCGAACAGGGGGGGTGTCTTTAAGAAACCTTAATTTGAATAGTTCCGGACATGCGGATGGATTTAGTGTCCTGCGGACACCTTCATTTTAACTACGAACAGTGCGAACAGGTATAGTGTTATTAGGACACCACCATTTTGGTTAATTACAGACAGGCAGACATTGTGTGTGTCCTAAGGACACATCCATTTTGTTTGCGGATAGTACAAATAGGTATAGTGTCCTTAGGACACCCCCATTTTGGTTAATTGAAGAGAGGCAGACATTTTGTGTATTCTAAGGACACCTCCATTTTGATTGCGTATAGTACGAACTGGTATAGTGTCCTTAGGAAATCCCCATTTTGGTTATTTGTGGCCAGGTGGACATCTTGTGTGTTCTAAGGAAACTGCCATTTTAATTACGAACAGTACAAACAGTTATAGTGTCCTTAGGACACCCCCATTTTGGTTAGTTGCGGACACCCTGGACTGCCTTCTTAAAAAAAATAAAACACAGGCATATACTAAGAACACACTTAAAATTGTATTATTGTATAACAGAATAAAAATTACGATAGAGAGGGGGAAGCAGAAACTGAAACAAATACAGGGGAATTGGGGGTTTGGAGATGATGTATGGGAGGGGAAGAAGGGATGGAAGTCTCATTGTAACATTTGTCTTGCTCGGGAGGGTTTGGGGATAGTTGGCAGGGACATGGAGAGGGGGAACAGGTACATGTGGGACAGTGATATTTAATGTTTTCTTTTATGTGGTACTCCACAAAGTGTTTTATAAATATGACATTTTTCATTAACATAGCAGTTTTTAGTTCCATTCGCTGCAGAGTATTTTCTAATGTCTCTCTTAGTATATTATGTTTAGTTTCTGTATGGTCTGTTAATAAAAATGGTTATTAATTGGCTTGCATAACAACAATTTGTGTACACCATTAGTATTACTGTCTTCACTCATTTCATCCCGTGGGAAATTTTCTTCCAGCCATTCCAATGTACTGGATATTTCTGTGTAAAAAAAAATGTACCTAATACAGAAAGTTTATAAATATATGAAATAAATATAGGGTACTTACTAGTTTCTTGCAAACATTTGGTGTTACTGCTGTGTAGGGGTGCTCTTGCTTTTTGCTGTGGTAATTCTGTTGGAGGCATATTTATTTTGTTTTGGTATATTCCATTATATTGCAAAAGCTATTTCAGTGGATGGTTGGTGTCTTACATATACAGTTTCCACTTATTTATTATTAAATGTAATGTATTTATGTGCCGCTTTTTGAACATGTTCAGTGTTTTTATTGTATGATACAATAATGTAAGATACCCCCTGAGTTTTTGGATAGTGTTGATGGTGACCGTGTTCGACTGGAAAAGGGCGAAGGTACGATGAAAGACCCAAACAAATAACAGCATCAGAATACCTCTCTTTACGAATGTATTCTGAAGACCCCGGATTCAGACAAAACCTGGAATACATATTCCACCTTCTCTTTGAAAGTGAACTAGCAACTCTATGCTACAGAGTTGCACACACATTGAAATCAGGTACCAATTTTCCAAATATGTCTGCTACTGCGATTGTCTGCGCCAGGCAGGTGCGCTAAAACCGGTTTCCGCGCACAGCGTATTCATGGATACTAGGCTCCCAAACCAGCCGTGGCGCAGAGAATCGCAGCGACCATGCAGCAGCGCCAGTAACGCCCCGAAGAACGCCCTCGCGCAAGGAAAAGCCATCAAAATCGCTAAATCATCACAAAGGGCTGCGCTAACCCTGGACCAGTTCACCGGGCTGGCAAACAGCAAACGCCAAGCGGGGAACGTGTATTTCAGGGGTGCGCGGTAAGTTCCACACGCGATAGTCCCAGTGCGAGCAGGGTACGTGTATTTCAGGGGTGCGCGGGAAGTTCCACACGCGATAGTCCCAGTACGAGCAGGGTACGTGTATTTCAGGGGTGCGCGGGAAGTTCCACACGCGATAGTCCCAGTGCGAGCAGGGTACGTGTATTTCAGGGGTGCGCGGGAAGTTCCACACGCGATAGTCCCAGTGCGAGCAGGGTACGTGTATTTCAGGGGTGCGCGGGAAGTTCCACACGCGATAGTCCCAGTGCGAGCAGGGTACGTGTATTTCAGGGGTGCGCGGGAAGTTCCACACGCGATAGCCCCAGTGCGAGCAGGGTACGTGTATTTCAGGGGTGCGCGGGAAGTTACACACGCGATAGCCCCAGCTCGTGTATTTCAGGGGTGCGCGGGAAGTTCCACACGCGATAGTCCCAGTGCGAGCAGGGTACGTGTATTTCAGGGGTGCGCGGGAAGTTCCACACGCAATAGTCCCAGGGCGAGCAGGGTACGTGTATTTCAGGGGTGCGCGGGAAGTTCCACACGCGACAGTCCCAGTGCGAGCAGGGTACGTGTATTTCAGGGGTGCGCGGGAAGTTCCACACGCGATAGTCCCAGGGCGAGCAGGGTACGTGTATTTCAGGGGTTCGCGTGAAGTTTCTCACGCGATCGGGCCTGGGGGAGCGTGCTACGTGTATTACAGGGGTTCGCGTGAACTTACTCACGCGATCGGGCCTGGGGGAGCGGGCTACGTGTATTTCAGGGGTTCGCATGAATTTTTTCACGCGATCAGGCCTGGGGGAGCGGGCTATGTGTATTACAGGGGTTCGCGTGAACTTCCTCAAGCGATAGTACCAGTGCGAGCAGGGTACGTGTATTTCAGGGCTGCGCGGGAAGTTCCACACGCGATACCAGCAGGGAATGTGTATTTCAGGGGTTCTGGGGAGTACTACACGTGAATTGGCCGTGTGGCTCCTCCCAGGTGTACCCTCCACAACCTCCACGGCCCCTGCAGGCAGCCCACACCACGGGGGACTACCCTGCACCCCTGCTCATGTCCCACAGGCAGCCCATTCACCATGGGCATGCCCCCCAGCCAACCCACATGTCACCTTGCACTACTGATCAACAATGCATGTCTCCCACCACCCCCACCCCCCAGCAGTGCAGGGTCACCCTCCACCAGGCCCCCACTCATGTCCCCCTGCACCCCCACCCCCCAGCATCCAGGGTCACCCTCCACCAGGCCCCCACTCATGTCTCCCACCACCCCCATCCCCCGGCAGTGCAGGGTCACCCTCCACCAGGCCCCCACTCATGTCCCCCTGCACCCCCACCCCCCGGCAGTGCAGGGTCACCCTCCACCAGGCCCCCACTCATGTCTCCCACCACCCCCACCCCCCAGCAGTGCAGGGTCACCCTCCACCAGGCCCCCACTCATGTCTCCCACCACCCCCCAGCAGTGCAGGGGCACCCTCCAGCAGGCCCCCACTCATGTGTCCCACCACCCCCACCCCCCAGCAGTGCAGGGGCAGCCTCCACCAGGCCCCCACTCATGTGTCCCACCACCCCCACCCCCCTGCCACCATGGGCAGTCCCCACCAGGCCCCCACTCATGTCTCCCACCACCCCCACCCCCCAGCAGTGCAGGGTCAACCTCCACCAGGCCCCCACTCATGTCCCCCTGCACCCCCACCCCCCGGCAGTGCAGGGGCAGCCTCCACCAGGCCCCCACTCATGTCTCCCACCACCCCCACCCCCCGGCAGTGCAGGGTCACCCTCCACCAGGCCCCCACTCATGTCTCCCACCACCCCCACCCCCCAGCAGTGCAGGGTCAACCTCCACCAGGCCCCCACTCATGTCCCCCTGCACCCCCACCCCCCAGCAGTGCAGGGGCTGCCTCCACCAGGCCCCCACTCATGTCTCCCACCACCCCCACCCCCCGGCAGTGCAGGGTCACCCTCCACCAGGCCCCCACTCATGTCTCCCACCACCCCCACCCCCCAGCAGTGCAGGGGCAGCCTCCACCAGGCCCCACTCATGTCTCCCACCACCCCCACCCCCCTGCCACCATGGGCAGCCCCCACCAGGCCCCCACTCATGTCTCCCACCACCCCCACCCCCCGGCAGTGCAGGGTCAACCTCCACCAGGCCCCCACTCATGTCCCCTTGCACCCCCACCCCCCGGCAGTGCAGGGGCAGCCTCCACCAGGCCCCCACTCATGTCTCCCACCACCCCCACCCCCCGGCAGTGCAGGGTCACCCTGCACCAGGCCCCCAATCATGTCTCCCACCACCCCCACCCCCCAGCAGTGCAGGGGCACCCTCCAGCAGGCCCCCACTCATGTGTCCCACCACCCCCACCCCCCAGCAGTGCAGGGGCAGCCTCCACCAGGCCCCCACTCATGTTTCCCACCACCCCCCAGCAGTGCAGGGTCACCCTCCACCAGGCCCCCACTCATGTCTCCCACCGCCCCCACCCCCCAGCAGTGCAGGGGCACCCTCCAGCAGGCCCCCACTCATGTGTCCCACCACCCCCACCCCCCAGCAGTGCAGGGGCAGCCTCCACCAGGCCCCCACTCATGTGTCCCACCACCCCCACCGCCCTGCCACCATGGGCAGCCCCCACCAGGCCCCCACTCATGTCTCCCACCACCCCCACCCCCCAGCAGTGCAGGGTCAACCTCCACCAGGCCCCCACTCATGTCCCCCTGCACCCCCACCCCCCGGCAGTGCAGGGGCAGCCTCCACCAGGCCCCCACTCATGTCTCCCACCACCCCCACCCCCCGGCAGTGCAGGGTCACCCTCCACCAGGCCCCCACTCATGTCTCCCACCACCCCCACCCCCCCAGCAGTGCAGGGGCACCCTCCAGCAGGCCCCCACTCATGTGTCCCACCACCCCCACCCCCCAGCAGTGCAGGGGCAGCCTCCACCAGGCCCCCACTCATGTCTCCCACCACCCCCACCCCCCAGCAGTGCAGGGTCACCCTCCACCAGGCCCCCACTCATGTCTCCCACCACCCCCACCCCCCAGCAGTGCAGGGGCACCCTCCAGCAGGCCCCCACTCATGTGTCCCACCACCCCCACCCCCCAGCAGTGCAGGGGCAGCCTCCACCAGGCCCCCACTCATGTGTCCCACCACCCCCACCACCCTGCCACCATGGGCAGCCCCCACCAGGCCCCCACTCATGTCTCCCACCACCCCCACCCCCCAGCAGTGCAGGGTCAACCTCCACCAGGCCCCCACTCATGTCCCCCTGCACCCCCACCCCCCGGCAGTGCAGGGGCAGCCTCCACCAGGCCCCCACTCATGTCTCCCACCACCCCCACCCCCCGGCAGTGCAGGGTCACCCTCCACCAGGCCCCCACTCATGTCTCCCACCACCCCCACCCCCCTGCCACCATGTGCAGCCCCCACCAGGTCCTCACAATCCCCAATCATGTGCGTAATGGTCAGCCTCCACAGCCAAAAAGCCCTACCAAGTAACCCATTCACCCACATGGAAATGGAAATCACATGTTACACCCCCAATGTTCATGAAGCTAATGAACCCATGTCCGTCACACACATTTTTTGCAATTGAATGGGAAAACACACAACATGACATGCATGAAACCAATGAGATGAAACCACACAGTGAACAATGGCAACAAAAATGTATTGAAAAAAATTACGAATGCTAAAGAAAGAAAACTAACTACAATGTAAATGTGAAAAAATAAGCTGCATGTCCGCATAAAAACACAAAACTGGAAATCCAAATCAAAAATTTTTTGTCCAAAGTGAAATGTAAAAACTCTCCATGCAACAAAGAACTATGTACAAAAATAACAAGGGTCCATCATCCCAACTGAACTAAGGAAACCTCCTAAAAAACCTACCTAAATATCAACTATATACAAAAAGTGGAGCAGTGTCCGTCGACTCCAAATCATAATAAGAACGAAAGGAAACCTAAAACTAAAGAACTATATACAAAGGCGGCGGGCAAGTCCAGCGGCTCACTCTGTGGTGTCCCGGGCCAGGGCATCATCGAACTCCTGTTCGATGTCCCGGAGGCGGTCCAGTTCCATGGCCCCGAGGGTCCGCAGGGACGACGCTGTGTCCTCCTCCAACCCCCTGCGGATTGCCTCGAGGCACTCGGCCCGCCTCAGGGCCCTCCGCATGGAGTTCTCCGCCCTGACCATTGTGAGCCGCGCCTCTTCCGCCCGCCGCCGCTCCGCACCTATGGCGTGGCCCAACCGCTGCCACACGGAAGACACTCTCTGTCCTGGGTCCCCCTGCCCTCCGGCCGATGCCTGCCCCTCCGATGTTGAAAGCCCCGAGCCTTCATGTCTCCCACCATCTTGCTGCTGCTGCTGCTCTGCCTCTGCCCGTGCACTGCCTCTTGCTGCCTGCACATCCTCCGCCGGCTGGGGTGCACTTGTTGATGTGGCCACCCCTGCTGGACCTCCGACTCCCGACTGTGGCAGGGATGCCTCCTCCACCAGCCTGGCCGCACTGTCAGAGGCAGCTCCACAGGGCACCCAGGTGACTGATGGGTGGGAAGATGGCACAGAGGACGACTGGCGCGTAGGGGGTCCAGTTGAGGAGGGGGTCGGAGCAAGCCCCATCAGACAGCGGAATCCAGCCTGGGTGACCTGTCCCAGCAGGCTGACGTGGTCAACGAGCCATTCGAGATGACGTGCAGTCTCTCCATGAAAAGACTGCAGGTCACCTCGCATGGCCCGTTGACGCAACGCCACACCAGCCAGGACAGGCTCAACCCGGACCTGGATGGCCACGTCCGCAGGCAGAGGAAGGCCAGTTGATGTCAGCTCATCCCCTGCCTGAAAACGGGTCTGGACGTAGGCATCCCTGCTGGTGCAAGATGATGCAGGGACAGGATCGGGGACAGGATTGCACACAGGCACCTCCGCGGCCGCCTGTGCTGCCTCCTGTCCCTGGTCCTGCATTGCACCACTAGCACCAGTGGGATCCCCACTTCCAGACCCTGTCTCTGGTGCTTGCGCGGCCCCCTCCTCCACCAAACCCCCCACCAACCTGGATGACTCTGTGCCATCTTCCGCTGTTGGGCCCTGTGGGGTCCCAGCTGCCCCTTCTGCTGCCGAGGAGTCCAACTGCAACCTCCGCCTCTTGGACCTCCCCCCGGCAGCTGCGGCCTGAGACGCGGCACCGGACTCCTCACTCCCCGACGAGATGACAACACGGGAGGGGAGCCGGGCCTTGCGTCTCCGGCTGGCGGTCGGATCCCCGCCGCTGTGCTCCACAGCACCTTCTCCGCCCTCTTCATCAGTTGACGCTGCAGACAGGGAGAAACAAAACACAGGCATCAGGGCACTGTACAATGGACACATACACGCATGACAGTTGCACATGAGTGGCATTGGCAAACCTCAGACATGTCATCACAATCCCCAACACTCATGTCATTGCAACTGGCACACATGAGCCATACCACAGCCATATCGCAACTGCCAGCACCATCCCTACACACATCAACAGCCAAAGGGGAGCCAGACATCACATGCAACACAGGAAGTGCACCACACATGTACACACACCACCACACTTGCATGCATGTCTACACCTCTGCCAAGTGTCGCACTGTTCAGACGGGCATCCATGTCACATCTGCCAATCAGGCTTCCACATACCGCTGTCACATGCATCCATGTAGCATCACTGTTGCACCCTTGACAAATACACACACATGCACATGTACACAGTGCTCATACATGCAGTCGAAAACAACATACATGCCTGACATCACGGACATGTCTAATTACATACACATTCATCCAAACATGTGTGCACGCACAACTGCATTTGCCATGCAAGCCCACACACACAAGCACCATCCATGTCTCACACATTACAGCCCTCGCATGTGTCAGCCCCACAGCCCTGTACACCCCAACCATACTCCACCCCATACAAACAGATCTGCAACCGGCACAATGGCGAATGATCACCACACGCCCTGTTCACAACCAGGATGCATGTACACTCACCGCTCGACTCCAGACGGCTCTGCTTCTCTAGGACCTGGACGTGGAGCGCTGGGGATATGCGTTCCAGGACCCCCATCTGTTCTTCCGACAAGTGGCCCCGGCGCCCCTTGGCATCCGCTGCCTTCAAGAGGCGCCGGGCCTTGTTCAGGGTCCTGGACCTGAAGTCCTCCCAGCGCTTCCTGACATGTTGTAAGTCCCGGACTGCCACCCCCTCCGCGTTGATGGCAGTCACGATGTCAGTCCAGATCCGAGTCCGTCCTTCCTTGTCGGCGCGGGAACTTCCAAAGAGGGCATCATACTGCCCCAGGACTTGCTCCACCAGGACACCAACTTCGGTGGCACTGAAGCTGGTGCCCCTCTGCCTCTCTGGCCGGGGGTTGTCAGTGGTCACAGATGGTGTTTGCCCCGACATGACAACCCCAGAGGCAGGAGTGGGTGGGCAACTGGGTCCTGGGGCTGGGCTGTGGAGCGATGGAATTCCAGTCGGGAGTCTTCTGTTCCAGCAGGGGTGGTCACAGCAACAGCACCCCTGGCTGATGTGCAGGCAGCAAATGGCAGTGCACGTGGGCAGCAGGCAGTCAGGCAGCAGCAGATAGCAGGTGGGAGCGTTCTCGGGGCTCTGGGGGGCAGTAGTTCGGCCTTCTGGGCAGGAGCGTGGTCTTCCGTGTGCTTACGCGTGGCCAGCTTGGTACGGAGTGATTTGGCACGTGAAAATCCTGCACGTCAGCGTGAAAACCGAGGAAAGGCCCTTAGCGCGTAAGCGCGTCAGCACGCATACGCGACTCTATTGGACCAAAGGCCCTCAGCGCGTAAGCGCGTCTGTGACGTGACCCGCACGGGTGTTTCCCACACAGCACGTGATGACAGAGCACACGTGGAAAGACTGCACGTCAGAGTCTCATCGCGTGTGATTGGTGGAAATGGCCGTACACGCATAAGTCACAAAGCGTGTAATTGGTGGAAATGGCCGTACACGCATAAGTCACAAAGCGTGTAATTGCTGGAAATGGCCGTACACGCATAAGTCACAAAGCGTGTAATTGGTGCAAATGGCCGTACACGCCTAAGTCACAAAGCGTGTCATTGGTGCAAATGGCCCTAGCCCGTACACGCCGCGTAAGTGACGTTGAACGTGTGGGCCTGTATAAAAGGTACGCGTAGAACACCATTTCCTTGTACGTGCTTTTCGTGGAGAGCGAGTGGGTGAATTCTCTACTTCTTGTCGGTTCACACGCGATTTACTTCACGGCGTTTCAAGTTCGTATTCCCTGTTACCTCTGACAGATTTTTCTCTTTTTTCTCTTTTACTGGTTTACCTGGGCCTGTTCCCTCAAACAGTGTTCCCTTCTACTGTTGTCCTGTCTCCTCAGACAGCGTACAAATCTTCTTTTGGCGGGGGTGTTGCCAACCAAACGCGCTCCTTTTTCACGCTCTTTTACCTGGCAGACGGTGAGTCACGCACGTATCTAACATCTGTGCTTGCCCCGTGTGTAGCCTACCCCTTCAGAGGTCATTCTAGGCTGCGTGTGACACGCATACGTTCATTCTTGTGTTACTGGGTGCCACAGCGTAGTGCAGGTTTTTCTTTCTGCACACGTGGTCTAGGAGGGGTTGCGTGCACGTCATCTCCCTTTTTTGGGGCTCCTGTGCGTAGCGTGACCCGTCATCTTTCCCCAGGGGTTACAATCAGCCTTGCAAGAGCACTAGGGTATAATTACCATCTGGTACCCAACCCCTTTGACCCCCAATTGCCCAGGACAATATTTGACAGCCACTCCCATACGCACATCAACATCAGTGCCATGGTTGGGAGGCGAGGATTCCGTAAGGGTGGCAAAGGTGGAAGAGCCACAAGTGCTGGCCGTGGTGGATCCGGTAGGGGACGTGGTCGTTACTTGCAGGGTGAGCCTGTCCCCCCATGTGCGGAGGACCAGTCAAGGGCACCCATAATCCCCCCCTCCCCCGCTCCCGTTGAGGCTGATGTGGCTGACACCATCCATGCTCAGCCCTTGTTGGACCAGCCCATTGTGGCACCGGACCTGGCTGACTCCATGGCTGACTTCCAGGTCAGCAGGCCTATGACACGTGCGCTGGTGCACGTTGATGTCACCATGCCACGTGCATCGGGGGCAGCAAGGTCATCTGCTGCACCAAGTAGGCAGGGCGGAGAGGCTGCAGGGGCAGCTGCGGCTCCATCCACCCCAGCCCTCACACACCCAGCCAGGACAGTGTCGGTCCTAGTCCATGCTGCTGATATTCCCCCTGACACCATCACACTAGAGCCAATGCCTGCACCAACTCCCATGCTGAGTGTGCAATCCCACACTCCTGATACAGAGTCCACCAGGGCTCGTGCCCCTAGTGTCCAGAGCGGCGCAGGACACTCAGGATCACCACCACCTTCCAAGCGGAAGAGGAAGAGTGCTCGTCCGGCACAGGCTGATGCCCCAGACACGGCTACACAGTCCGGCCCGTCCAGGAAGCCCAGCTTCACGGATGACGAACTGAATGCACTTGTCGAGTATGTGTCCGGACATGATAACGAGATGGTCATTGTTGCAGGATCCAAGACCACACCTGCACAACGCCAGGCACACTGGCAGACCGTTGCGGACATCGTATGTGCCCTTGGAATCGTGAGGCGCACAGCCAATGATTGCTATAAGCGCTGGAATGACCTAAAGCGCAGGGCAAAGAGTAAGCTGGCCTCAAGTCATGCCGCAACTCTAGTGACTGGAGGTGGGTCTCCAGTAGTAGACATGGAACTCACTCCACATGAGTCAGTCGCTGGGACCTACGTCACGGAGGAACAGATCCAAGGCGTGGGAGATCTCCCTGATTACGAGGCATTGTCCGGTGAGTGCACATGCATGTGTGTGTCATCCATGTGCCTGGTGTGTGTGAGGGCTTCTGCTTGTGTGCCAGGTGAGAGTGTGCGCACCTGAGTCGTATGGGTCATCCATGTGCTTCATGCAATACATCCAGCGCAGCTGCATTTGGCCATAGCTGTATCCCTTCTGCCAACAGTAGACATGTAGTCCAACTGCACGCCAGTTGCCCTTGGAGTGTCACCTTGCCACAACATCGTTGCAAAATTTAGCACTGTTCATTTAGTCAGATATTTACCATTCCACCACTTTTACTAGACATGTCGCAGTCCTCTAGTCACATGTCTGACATGGCTATGGTAAAGTTGAGTGACTTAGTTACCTGGATATCATTTGTTCAAACATGTCCCTGTGCAATTGCACCATTTCGGACTGGCAGCTCCAGGTGAAGAATCTGACCTGTTAGAATTAGAAAAGCTATTACATGCAGGAACTGGACAGTATGCATAGGTGCTGCCCTCCTCTCCATCTTCACTCAATAGCAATGGTACATGCCATCTGTGTGATGGCATGTGTGTTTCACCTGCCAATCACAGGCTAATGTGTGATGCCACTGCCAGGCAGCATGCAGAAAATGTGTTCATCTTCAATCTTGGTGTCATCAGTGTGTGCCATTTGCCTGCCCTTCATACGCAGTGAGGCTGCATGCATGGGAGGGTTTTAGTCATGTGGGACATGTGTCAAACAAGTACTGTTTCTCTTGCTTCTCAGCCCTCATTGTGTGCCATGGTGCTAATGCCTGTTTCCATTTCTTTGTTTTTATGTCTTTGCAGGGGAAGACGCACCTGATACTGCTGGGGTTGTGGAGATGGTGCTGACCCAGGAGGGGCCCGAGGGCCGACCAACCACCAGTGAGGGACGTGGTGTGGTGGTGGGTGAGAACCCACAAGTGCTGCAGGTCCTGCTCTCAAGGGGTGTCTCTGGCTGCACCTCCCCCGAGCTGTACTCAGGTGTTGATTCGGATGAGACCTACGTGCCGTCGCAGGTGAGTGTTCCAGGGAGGGATTCTGTTCTGTCTCACCCACCTGCACCAGGGTCAGAACCCTCAATGGGGATGTCAGTGTTGGCAGCTACGCCTTTGGTGGTTACGGATGCAGGGTCACACTCCGCAACATCTGATCCTGTTCCTGGGCCAGCAGATCAGAGGGGGAATGCAGTCCTGCAGCCTCAGGCAGTGCCAGCACAGCAAGGCGCAGTTCGCCTTGCCCCAGACAGGTGTGGTGCCCGCCGACGTGGTGGCCGTACGCCACCTGGCAATACCGCATGGGAGCAATCCATTTACGGTATGGCAACCCAACAGGCAGCATCATCCGAGATGATGGCTCAGGCCATGGATAGGGTGGCCACTTCCATTGTCCCCCCTGAAAGGCTGATGGAGCGACTAGAGCAGGCAACCGACTCCATCTGCCAGTCACACAGGGAGGACATGTTGGGGTCCAACAGGGACAGGCGGACGGCACTGGCGACTCTGCAGGAGGCCATCTCCATTGAGTCCCAGGGCCACAGGGAAGCCCTGAGGCAGGAGCTCCTTCACCTCAGGACGACTCTTGTTGAGCTTGAGGCTTCTACACACCAAAGGACAGAACAGCAGCTGGAGCGTCTCACCCGTACGCTCTCAGCTGAGATGCAGGCAACGAGGGCGGAGGTCCGGGCATCCCGTGAGTTGTTGCATGGGGACCTCCGCACACTCATCCTCCAGAACCAGACCTACCACACCTGCATGCTTGCAGCCATGGAGGAGCAGACTAGGGCCTTGCGTGGGCTGCCTCCCATAGTGCAACCACCTCCGGATGCAGCTGCACAGGGTGATAATAGCGACAGCAGTGATACTCCCACAATAGGGTAGCTGTGTGGGCCATGAGCCCATGGAGGTGTTTTTTTTTTTCCCAGGATCCACGCAGGTGGGTTCTGGTGTGCATCCTGTCCTCGGACCTCCTGGGTGGCCTCCCCAACCCCCCCGGGCCCTTCAATGGCCATTTTTTATTTTTATTTTTATTTTTTTTATTTTAATTTTTATTTCTTTTATTCCCAATTTTTTTTGGGACAATTTGTTGGCTTCCGTGGTTCCTGTGGGCATACGCTGCATTGTGGCTGGGCACATGCAGGCTTGTAATGTATTTGGTTCAGATGCTTGGGTTTGAGTGACACACACCCCTCCTGCTTCCCGTTTCCATGGGCTTGCAAAGGGTGTGCCCAAGTGACAGTGAATTACACAGTGACGTTGGACTCCCATGTTGGTCCGGCATTACTGTGAGCATTTCAGGTGTTGCAAGTTTCTAATAGGGACACCGTACATTGTGACACTAGTGTCATGTTGTGGGGATTAATTTGTGTACGTGCAAATAGCATGAAATGGCACGGTGTGTCGTGTGGCGGTGCTGGGGTTGGGTTGGCTGACATGGCACTGTCCTCTTGTTGCATTTTGCAAGTGGGTATTCATTTCAGCTGCTTGAATTTGTAACTTCACAAAACTGCATTGGTGGTGTCAGTGTGGGTAGGGATGCACACATTGTGACACTTCCAGGTGAACAATCTCAGGCTGATATGGTTTTCACGGTTCTTTCTCCAGACATTCAGGATCAGTGTCAGGTTGAGTCATCATTGATTGTCAGATGGAATGTGCCAGGGCAGTGTGCACTCTATGTGAAGTAATTAGCCACTAGCTGTGTACGGGCTGCCTCCCCCCGTGCCCTTTCCCCTCCCATGCACAGCGGCTGTGCATGTGGTTGGGGATGGGGGGGCACCACCATGTCCACGGCCAGGCCCCGGCGTGTTGCAACGTTGTGCAGGACACATGCTGCCACTATGATCCTGCACACTACTGGGGGAGCGTACAACAGCTGACCGCCAGAACGGTCAAGGGAGCGAAAGCGTGACTTCAGCACTCCAAATGTGCGCTCCACTATGCCCCGGGTTGTAATGTGGGCTGCGTTATATCTTACCTGGGGTGGCGTGGTGGGGTTCCGAATTGGCGTCATCATGTGGGGGCTGAGAGGGTAGGCACTGTCCCCTGTGGAGGTGGTGATTGGTATCATTGGTGGGGTTGTGACCTTGCTCAGTATCTGACATGCATGCATGTGCAGTGGCGTTCATACTCACCAAGCAGCCATGTATCGCCATGCCGGCCAGCTTCTAGGCTTAGGGTGGACATTCGGTAAATGAAGCTGTCGTGGGTTGACCCAGGATAGTTGGCATATAGTGAGGTGATGATTCCCTTGGCATTACATACTACCTGCACGTTGATGGAATGCCAGTGCTTGCGGTTCCTATAGATGTGCTCAGATGCCCTGGGGGGACGTAAAGCCACATGGGTGCAGTCAATGGCACCTAGCACTTTGGGGAATCGTGCCACAGCGTAGAAATACCAGGGCGGCAGCATGCCTTTCTGCAGGTGTTCTGGGCAGGTATATGTGCCTGCGGACTGATGGGCGTGCAGTGATGATGTTCAAGACCTGGTGTAGGCACCGTGACTGGGTGGCCTGTGATACACCACCCACAATGGCACTTGTCCGCTGAAATGATCCAGTGGCTAAGAAGTGCAGTACATTGAGGACCTTCTCCAGGGGGCTGAGTGCTTGGGAGCACAGGGTGGGTGATGTGAGGTCGTCCTCCCACTCACTGACCAGGTCCAGTATGATGTGTGGTGGAAACCTGTACCTCCCATGCACCTGGTCATCAGGCATCCCGAAAAGGCTGGTTCTGGGTGTGAATATTCTGGCCCTGACTATCCTCCTCCTCCTCCTTTGGTAGACCACGCCCACTGCTGCTAGGAACGGTATGTTCATCCTGGGTCTGAGCTAGTTATTTTGTTAGCGCGCAAATTAATGCGTTGCGCGTGTTGTAGGCGAGCGTGTGACCCGCGCACCCCTCCAATCCAGTGCCCAGTACAATAGTGTGCGGAAATTGGCGCGCACACCGGGATACAGGTGCGCTGACGTACTTGCGTGTGTAAGTGTCCGCGCACACCTCATATACAGGTACATAGGCCAATCGCGTGTGCACGCACTTTTGTCCAATTACACGCGATGAGACTCTGACGTGCTGTCCAATTACATGCGATGAGACTCTGACGTGCAGTCTTTCCACGTGTGCTCTGTCATCACGTGGTGTGTGGGAAACACCCGTGCGGGTCACGTCACAGACGCGCTTACGCGCTGAGGGCCTTTGGTCCAATGGATTCGCGTATGCGTGCTGACGCGCTTACGCGCTGAGGGCCTTTGGTCCAATGGATTTGCGTATGCATGCTGACGCGCTTACGCGCTAAGGGCCTTTCCTCGGTTTTCATGCTGACGTGCAGGATTTTCACGTGCCAAATCACTCCGTACCAAGCTGGCCACGCGTAAGCACACGGAAGACCACGCTCCTGCCCAGAAGGCCGAACTACTGCCCCCCAGAGCCCCGAGCACGCTCCCACCTGCCATCTGCTGCTGCCTGACTGCCTGCTGCACACGTGCACTGCCATTTGCTGCCTGCACATCAGCCAGGGGTGCTGTTGCTGTGACCACCCCTGCTGGAACCGAAGACTCCCGACTGGAATACCATCGCTCCACAGCCCAGCCCCAGGACCCAGTTGCCCACACACTCCTGCCTCTGGGGTTGTCATGTCGGGGCATACAACATCTGTGACCACTGACAACCCCCGGCCAGAGAGGCAGAGGGGCACCAGCTTCAGTGCCACCGAAGTTGGTGTCCTGGTGGAGCAAGTCTTGGGCAGTATGATGCCCTCTTTGGAAGTTCCCGCGCCGACAAGGAAGGACGGACTCGGATCTGGACTGACATCGTGACTGCCATCAACGCGGAGGGGGTGGCAGTCCGGGACTTACAACATATCAGGAAGCGCTGGGAGGACTTCAGGTCCAGGACCCTGAACAAGGCCCGGCGCCTCTTGAAGGCAGCGGATGCCAAGGGGCGCCGGGGCCACTTGTCGGAAGAACAGATGGGGGTCCTGGAACGCATATCCCCAGCGCTCCACGTCCAGGTCCTAGAGAAGCAGAGCCGTCTGGAGTCGAGCGGTGAGTGTACATGCATCCTGGTTGTGAGCAGGGCGTGTGGTGATCATTCGCCATTGTGCCGGTTGCAGATCTGTTTGTATGGGGTGGAGTATGGGTGGGGGTGTACAGGGCCGTGGGGCTGACACATGCGAGGGCAGTAATGTGTGAGACATGGATGGTGCTTGTGTGTGTGGGCTTGCATGGCAAATGCAGTTGTGCGTGCACACATGTTTGGATGAATGTGTATGTAAGTAGACATGTCCGTGATGTCAGGCATGTATGTTTTTTTCGGCTGCATGTATGAGCACTGTGTACATGTGCATGTGTGTGTATTTGTCAAGGGTGCAACAGTGATGCTACATGGATGCATGTGACAGCGGTATGTGGAAGCCTGATTGGCAGATGTGACATGGATGCCCGTCTGAACAGTGCGACACTTGGCAGAGGTGTAGACATGCATGCAAGTGTGGTGGTGTGTGTACATGTGTGGTGCACTTCCTGTGTTGCATGTGATGTCTGGCTCCCCTTTGGCTGCTGATGCTGTTGTATGTGTAGGGATGGGGGTAGGAGTTGCAAAATGGCTGTGGTATGGCTCATGTGTGCCAGTTGCAATGACATGTGTGTTGGGGATTGTGATGACATGTCTGAGGTTTGCCAATGCCACTCATGTGCAACTGTCATGCGTGTATGTGTCCATTGTACAGTGCCCTGATGCCTGTGTTTTCTTTCTCCCTGTCTGCAGCGTCAACTGATGAAGAGGGCGGAGAAGGTGCTGTGGAGCACAGCGGCGGGGATCCGACCGCCAGCCGGAGACGCAAGGCCCGGCTCCCCTCCCGTGTTGTCATCTCGTCGGGGAGTGAGGAGTCCGGTGCCGCGTCCCAGGCCGCAGCTGCTGGGGGGAGGTCCAAGAGGCGGAGGTTGCAGTTGGACTCCTCGGCAGCAGAAGGGGCAGCTGGGACCCCACAGGGCCCAACAGGGGAAGATGGCACGGAGTCATCCAGGTTGGTGGGGGGTTTGGTGGAGGAGGGGGCCGCGCAAGCACCAGAGACAGGGTCTGGAGGTGGGGATCCCACTGGTGCTAGTGGTGCAGTGGAGGACCAGGGACAGGAGGCAGCACAGGCGGCCGCGGAGGTGCCTGTGTGCAATCCTGTCCCCGATCCTGTCCCTGCATCATCTTGCACCAGCAGGGATGCCTACGTACAGACCCGTTTTCAGGCAGGGGATGAGCTAACGTCAACTGGCCTTCCTCTGCCTGCGGACGTGGCCATCCAGGTCCAGGTTGAGCCTGTCCTGGCTGGTGTGGCGTTGCGTCAACGGGCCATGCAAGGTGACCTGCAGTTTTTTCATGGAGAGACCGCACGTCATCTCGAATGGCTCGTTGACCACGTCAGCCTGCTGGGACAGGTCACCCAGGCCGGATTCCTCCGTCTGATGGGGCTTGCTCCGACCCCCTCCTCAACTGGACCCCCTACGCGCCAGTCGTCCTCTGTGCCATCTTCCCACCCATCAGTCACCTGGGTGCCCTGTGGAGCTGCCTCTGACGGTGCAGCCAGGCTGGTGGAGGAGGCATCCCTGCCACAGTCGGGAGTCGGAGGTCCAGCAGGGGTGGCCACATCAACAAGTGCACCCCAGCCGGCGGAGGATGTGCAGGCAGCAGGAGGCAGTGCACGGGCAGAGGCAGAGCAGCAGCAACATGTTGGGAGCCATGAAGGCTCGGGGCTTTCGACATCGGAGGGGCGGCCATCGGCCGGAGGGCAGGGGGACCCAGGACAGAGAGTGTCTTCTGTGTGGCAGCGGTTGGGCCACGCCATAGGTGCGGAGCGGCGGCGGGCGGAAGAGGCGCGGCTCACAATGGTCAGGGCGGAGAACTCCATGCGGAGGGCCCTGAGGCGGGCCGAGTGCCTCGAGGCAATCCGCAGGGGGTTGGAGGAGGACACAGCGTCGTCCCTGCGGACCCTAGGGGCCATGGAACTGGACCGCCTCCGGGACATCGAACAGGAGTTCGATGATGCCCTGGCCCGGGACACCACGGAGTGAGCCGCTGGACTAGCCTGCCGCCTTTGTATATAGTTATTTAGTTTTAGGTTTCCTTTCTTTCGAATTATGATTTGGAGTCGACGGACACTGCTCCACTTTTTGTATATAGTTGATTTTTAGGTAGGTTTTTTTAGTAGGTTTCCTTTGTTCAGTTGGGCTCATGGACACTTGGTAGTTTTTTATACGGACATGCATGTTTTTTGTTCTCATTCACATTGTAGTTAGTTTTCTTTCTTTTGCATTCTTAATTTTTTTTAATACAATTTAGTTAGCATACTTCACTGTGTGGTGTCATCTCATTGGTTTCATGCATGTCATGTTGTGTGTTTTCCATTATATTGCAACCATTGTGTGTGACGGACATGGGTTCATTAGCTTCATGAACATTGGGGGTGTGACATGTGATTTCCATTTCCATGTGGGTGAATGGGTTACTTGGTAGGGCTTTTTGGATGTGGAGGCTGTCCATTACGCACATGATTGGGGATTGTGAGCACCTGGTGGAGGGTGACCCTGCACTGCCGGGGGGTGGGGGTGGTGGGAGACATGAGTGGGGGCCTGGTGGAGGGTGACCCTGCTCTGCCAGGGGGTGGGGGTGGTGGGAGACATGAGTGGGGGCCTGGTGGGGGCTGCCCATGGTGGCAGGGGGGTGGGGGTGGTGGGAGACATGAGTGGGGGCCTGGTGGAGGGTGACCCTGGATTCTGGGGGGTGGGGGTGCAGGGGGACATGAGTGTGGGCCTGGTGGAGGGTGACCCTGCACTGCCGGGGGGTGGGGGTGGTGGTGGGAGACATGAGTGGGGGCCTGGTGGAGGGTGACCCTGCACTGCCGGGGGGTGGGGGTGGTGGTGGGAGACATGAGTGGGGGCCTGGTGGAGGGTGACCCTGCACTGCTGGGGGGTGGGGGTGGTGGTGGGAGACATGAGTGGGGGCCTGGTGGAGGGTGACCCTGGATGCTGGGGGGTGGGGGTGCAGGGGGACATGAGTGTGGGCCTGGTGGAGGGTGACCCTGCACTGCCGGGGGGTGGGGGTGGTGGTGGGAGACATGAGTGGGGGCCTGGTGGAGGGTGACCCTGCACTGCCGGGGGGTGGGGGTGGTGGGAGACATGAGTGGGGGCCTGGTGGAGGGTGACCCTGCACTGCCAGGGGGTGGGGGTGGTGGGAGACATGAGTGGGGGCCTGGTGGAGGGTGACCCTGCACTGCCGGGGGGTGGGGGTGGTGGTGGGAGACATGAGTGGGGGCCTGGTGGAGGGTGACCCTGCACTGCTGGGGGGTGGGGGTGGTGGTGGGAGACATGAGTGGGGGCCTGGTGGAGGGTGACCCTGGATGCTGGGGGGTTGGGGTGCAGGGGGACATGAGTGTGGGCCTGGTGGAGGGTGACCCTGCACTCCCGGGGGGTGGGGGTGGTGGTGGGAGACATGAGTGGGGGCCTGGTGGAGGGTGACCCTGCACTGCCGGGGGGTGGGGGTGGTGGAAGACATGAGTGGGGGCCTGGTGGAGGGTGTCCCTGCACTGCCAGGGGGTGGGGGTGGTGGGAGACATGAGTGGGGGCCTGGTGGGGGCTGCCCATGGTGGCAGGGGGGTGGGGGTGGTGGGAGACATGAGTGGGGGCCTGGTGGAGGGTGACCCTGGATGCTGGGGGGTGGGGGTGCAGGGGGACATGAGTGTGGGCCTGGTGGAGTGTGACCCTGCACTGCCGGGGGTGGAGGTGGTGGTGGGAGACATGAGTGGGGGCCTGGTGGAGGGTGACCCTGCACTGCCGGGGGGTGGGGGTGGTGGTGGGAGACATGAGTGGGGGCCTGGTGGAGGGTGACCCTGCACTGCTGGGGGGTGGGGATGGTGGTGGGAGACATGAGTGGGGGCCTGGTGGAGGGTCACCCTGGATGCTGGGGGGTGGGGGTGCAGGGGGACATGAGTGTGGGCCTGGTGGAGGGTGACCCTGCACTGCCGGGGGGTGGGGGTGGTGGTGGGAGACATGAGTGGGGGCCTGGTGGAGGGTGACCCTGCACTGCCGGGGGGTGGGGGTGGTGGTGGGAGACATGAGTGGGGGCCTGGTGGAGGGTGCCCCTGGATGCTGGGGGGTGGGGGTGCAGGGGGACATGAGTGGGGGCCTGGTGGAGGGTGACCCTGCACTGCCGGGGGGTGGGGGTGGTGGGAGACATGAGTGGGGGCCTGGTGGAGGTTGACCCTGCACGGGGGGTGGGGGTGGTGGAGACATGAGTGGGGGCCTGGTGGAGGCTGCCCCTGCACTGCTGGGGGGTGAGGGTGGTGGGAGACATGAGTGGGGGCCTGCTGGAGGGTGACCCTGGATGCTGGGGGGTGGGGGTGCAGGGGGACATGAGTGGGGGCCTGGTGGAGGGTGACCCTGGATGCTGGAGGGTGGGGGTGGTGGGAGACATGAGTGGGGGCCTGGTGGAGGGTGACCCTGCACTGCTGGGGGGTGGGGGTGGTGGGAGACATGAGTGGGGGCCTGGTGGAGGCTGCCCCTGCACTGCTGGGGGGTTGGGGTGGTGGGAGACATGAGTGGGGGCCTGGTAGAGGGTGACCCTGGATGCTGGGGGGTGGGGGTGCAGGGGGACATGAGTGGGGGCCTGGTGGAGGGTGACCCTGCACTGCCGGGGGGTGGGGGTGGTGGGAGACATGAGTGGGGGCCTGGTGGAGGGTGACCCTGCACTGCCGGGGGGTGGGGGTGGTGGGAGACATGAGTGGGGGCCTGGTGGAGGGTGACCCTGCACTGCCGGGGGGTGGGGGTGGTGGGAGACATGAGTGGGGGCCTGGTGGAGGCTGCCCCTGCACTGCTGGGGGGTGGGGGTGATGGGAGACATGAGTGGGGGCCTGCTGGAGGCTGCCCCTGCACTGCTGGGGGGTGGGGGTGGTGGGAGACATGAGTGGGGGCCTGGTGGAGGGTGACCCTGGATGCTGGGAGGTGGGGATGCAGGGGACATGAGTGGGGGCCTGGTGGAGGGTGACCCTGCACTGCCGGGGGGTGGGGGTGGTGGGAGACATGAGTGGGGGCCTGGTGGAGGTTGACCCTGCACTGCTGGGGGGTGGGGGTTGTGGGAGACATGAGTGGGGGCCTGGTGGAGGGTGACCCTGGATGCGGGGGGTGGGGGTGCAGGGGGACATGAGTGGGGTCCTGGTGGAGGGTGACCCTGCACTGCCGGGGGGTGGTGGGAGACATGAGTGGGGGCCTGGTGGAGGCTGCCCCTGCACTGCTGGGGGGTGGGGGTGGTGGGAGACATGAGTGGGGGCCTGGTGGAAGGTGACCCTGGATGCTGGGGGGTGGTGGTGCAGGGGGACATGAGTGGGGGCCTGGTGGAGGGTGACCCTGCACTGCCGGGGGGTGGGGGTGGTGGGAGACATGAGTGGGGGCCTGGTGGAGGGTGACCCTGCACTGCCGGGGAGTGGGGGTGGTGGGAGACATGAGTGGGGGCCTGGTGGAGGCTGCCCCTGCACTGCTGGGGGGTGGGGGTGGTGGGAGACATGAGTGGGGGCCTGCTGGAGGGTGACCCTGGATGCTGGGGGGTGGGGGTGCAGGGGGACATGAGTGGGGGCCTGGTGGAGGGTGACCCTGGATGCTGGGGGGTGGGGGTGGTGGGAGACATGAGTGGGGGCCTGGTGGAGGGTGACCCTGCACTGCTGGGGTGTGGGGGTGGTGGGAGACATGAGTGGGGGCCTGGTGGAGGCTGCCCCTGCACTGCTGGGGGGTGGGGGTGGTGGGAGACATGAGTGGGGGCCTGGTGGAGGGTGACCCTGGATGCTGGGGGGTGGGGGTGCAGGGGGACATGAGTGGGGGCCTGGTGGAGGGTGACCCTGCACTGCCGGGGGGTGGGGGTGGTGGGAGACATGAGTGGGGGCCTGGTGGAGGGTGACCCTGCACTGCCGGGGGGTGGGGGTGGTGGGAGACATGAGTGGGGGCCTGGTGGAGGGTGACCCTGCACTGCCGGGGGTGGGGTGGTGGGAGACATGAGTGGGGGCCTGGTGGAGGCTGCCCCTGCACTGCTGGGGGTGGGGGTGGTGGGAGACATGAGTGGGGGCCTGCTGGAGGCTGCCCCTGCACTGCTGGGGGGTGGGGGTGGTGGGAGACATGAGTGGGGGCCTGGTGGAGGGTGACCCTGGATGCTGGGGGGTGGGGGTGCAGGGGGACATGAGTGGGGGCCTGGTGGAGGGTGACCCTGCACTGCGGGGGGGTGGGGGTGGTGGGAGACATGAGTGGGGGCCTGGTGGAGGTTGACCCTGCACTGCCGGGGGGTGGGGGTTGTGGGAGACATGAGTGGGGGCCTGGTGGAGGGTGACCCTGGATGCTGGGGGATGGGGGTGGTGGGAGACATGAGTGGGGGCCTGGTGGAGGGTGACCCTGCACTGCTGGGGGGTGGGGGTGGTGGGAGACATGAGTGGGGGCCTGGTGGAGGCTGCCCCTGCACTGCATGAGTGGGGGCCTCCACCAGGCCCCCACTCATGTCCCCCTGCACCCCCACCCCCCAGCATCCAGGGTCACCCTCCACCAGGCCCCACTCATGTCTCCCACCACCCCCACCCCCCAGCAGTGCAGGGGCAGCCTCCACCAGGCCCCCACTCATGTCTCCCACCACCCCCCGGCAGTGCAGGGTCACCCTCCACCAGGACCCCACTCATGTCCCCCTGCACCCCCACCCCCCAGCATCCAGGGTCACCCTCCATGAGTGGGGTCCTGGTGGAGGGTGACCCTGCACTGCCGGGGGGTGAGGGTGGTGGGAGACATGAGTGGGGGCCTGGTGGAGGCTGCCCCTGCACTGCTGGGGGGTGGGGGTGGTGGGAGACATGAGTGGGGGCCTGGTGGAGGGTGACCCTGGATGCTGGGGGGTGGGGGTGCAGGGGGACATGAGTGGGGGCCTGGTGGAGGGTGACCCTGCACTGCCGGGGGGTGGGGGTGGTGGGAGACATGAGTGGGGGCCTGGTGGAGGGTGACCCTGCACTGCCGGGGGGTGGGGGTGGTGGGAGACATGAGTGGGGGCCTGGTGGAGGCTGCCCATGCACTGCTGGGGGGTGGGGGTGGTGGGAGACATGAGTGGGGGCCTGGTGGGGGCTGCCCATGGTGGCAGGGGGGTGGGGGTGGTGGAAGACATGAGTGGGGGCCTGGTGGAGGGTGACCCTGGATGCTGGGGGGTGGGGGTGCAGGGGGACATGAGTGTGGGCCTGTTGGAGGGTGACCCTGCATTGCCGGGGGGTGGGGGTGGTGGGACACATGAGTGGGGGCCTGGTGGAGGCTGCCCCTGCACTGCTGGGGGGTGGGTTTGGTGGGAGACATGAGTGGGGGCCTGGTGGAGGCTGCCCCTGGTGGCTGGGGGGTGGGGGTGGTGGGAGACATGAGTGGGGGCCTGGTGGGGGCTGGCAATGGTGGCAGGGGGGTGGGGGTGGTGGGAGACATGAGTGGGGGCCTGGTGGAGGCTGCCCCTGCACTGCTGGGGGGTGGGGGTGGTGGGAGACATGAGTGGGGGCCTGGTGGAGGGTGACCCTGGATGCTGGGGGGTGGGGGTGGTGGGAGACATGAGTGGGGGCCTGGTGGAGGGTGACCCTGGTGGCTGGGGGGTGGGGGTGGTGGGACACGTGAGTGGGGGCCTGGTGGAGGCTGCCCCTGCACTGCTGGGGGGTGGGGGTGGTGGGAGACATGCATTGTTGATCAGTAGTGCAAGGTGACATGTGGGTTGGCTGGGGGCATGCCCATGGTGGATGTGCTGCCTGCGGGACATGAGCAGGGGTGCAGGGTAGTCCCCCGTGGTGTAGCTGCCTGCAGGGGCCGTGGAAGTTGTGGAGCGTACACCTGGGAGGACCCACAAGGGCAATTCACGTGTAGTACTCCCCAGAACCCCTGAAATACACGTACCCTGATGGAATAGCGTGTGCAACTTCCCGCGCACCCATGTAATACACGTACCCTGCTCGCACTGGCCCATTCGCGTGTGGAACTTCCCGCGCACCCCTGAAATGCACGTACCCTGCAGAATTCGCGTGTGGGGCTTCCCGCGCACCCCTGAAATACACGTACCCTGATGGAATCGCGTGTGGAACTTCCCGCGCACCCATGTAATACACGTACCCTGCTCGCACTGGCCCATTCGCGTGTGGAACTTCCCGCACACCCCTGAAATGCACGCACCCTGCAGAATTTGCGTGTGGAACTTCCCGCGCACCCCTGAAATACACGTACCCTGATGGAATCACGTGTGGAACTTCCCGCGCACCCCTGAAATACATGTACCCTGCTCGCACTGGGACTATCGCGTGTGGAACTTCCCGCGCACCCATGTAATACACGTACCCTGCTCGCACTGGCCCATTCGCGTGTGGAACTTCCCGCGCACCCCTGAAATACACATACCCTGATGAATCGCGTGTGGAACTTCCCGCGCACCCATGTAATACACGTACCCTGCTCGCACTGGCCCATTCGCGTGTGGAACTTCCCACGCACCCCTGAAATCCACGTACCTGGCCAAATCGCGTGTGAGACTTCCCACGCACCCCGGTTTACACGCACACGTATTTTTTGTCAGCGGGTCCGTGTTTGTGGGTACCCCTTTGCAGGTCATTTGTCCTGGAGGGCCACAGTATAGGACATTCATCATGGCAGTATATAGGTGCTATTTGTTGGCGCACCTTTTGGCGCACATTTCTTACAGCCGCAGAGACGCTACCGCCTGCTTTCTTGTGGCGGTCGTGTTTGTGCCTGTGCGCTGGTTTGAGCGTGCGCTTTTTTGCCCTATTCTATTCCATGAATACGTGTTGTAGGCTAGCGTGTGGGCGTTCCGCGCACTTGTGCCCTGTACTTCCCCCGTGACGCCCACGTTTTGGCAAGTTGTTCCCCATTCCGAGTGTTACGCCCGTGTTCCGCCTACTTTTGTTGCGTGCGCCGCGTTATGTGCGATTTTCGCTCTGGCCTGTGCGATTTTCGCTGTGACCTGGCGCACGCTGTTTGATGGCCTGTGCGCCAACGTGCGCCGCGCACTTTTTTATCGCACATCCGCTGGTTTTCTCGCGCACGGACTTCCATGAATCGATGTGCGCTGCTTTTCGTGCGATTTTCGCTATTCCACTGCGAATCGCACATTTTTGCCCACTTGCGCCGCGCAAATTATTCCATGAATCGGCCTGTAAGTTGTGCAGAATATTCATTGGAAGTTTTGCACAATTTCCTACGCATAGCAAACAAAACCAAAACAAATATAGATATTAAGAGACCAGGAGTAATCAGCTCTCTAGATCCTGTAAATGTATCAAGATATTTCCATCATCACTTTATTTCCATGCTACACTTCATTTGTAATAAAACAGTGCCTTCCCTCGGAGAAGTGCAACACTTCTTTTGGCGAAAAGAATGCCAAGCCGGAGGAGCACCACACATTCACATGCTTTTGTGGATGAAAGATGCTCCTAAATTTGGTCAGTACAGTGATGCCACTGTTTTACAGTTAATTCAGAAATATGTCACTTGTGAAATCCCTTCACAAATTACACATAGTGACCTACATGCATAAATTTTACAATTCCAAAGACACAAGTGTTGTAAGTATTGTCGGCGCAAATATAAAAACAAAGGGAAATACTGTACCAAATGCTGCTTGTCAAGTGAATAACTTCATGTCTTCAGTTAGACATAGGGCCTCATTACGACCCAGGCGGTAAGTTACCGCCTGGGCCGTGACTTTACCACCATGGCGTAAACTACGTTTACGCCATGGTGGTTGGCGGACTTACCGCCCCATTCCGAGGTTGGCGGGGCGGTAAGTCCCCAATCCCCATTTACCCTTCCCCATTCCCATTTTTGGCCCATAGGGCATAATGGGAGTGGGGAAGGCGTTAATTACGCCACCGTAAATTACGGTGGCGTAATTAACTCCATGGTCCCTTAGCGCCATGGATTTTAACACCTGCTAAAAGCAGGTGTTAAATCCGCCATGGCGCTAAGGGGCCTCGTACTCAGGCGGTAAGGGTCGGCGCTGTTTACGCCGCCGTAAAACCCTTACCGCCTGAGTCGTAATGAGGCCCATAGTGTCAACGGTAAATCACCTGCATAAAAAGAACAGAAGGATCAAAGTACATCAATGATTACAATGCAATCATTGCCCTCCTATGGAATGCAAATATAGATGTGCAATACATTGCAGACAATTCCACTGCAGTTGCACGATATGTCCCAGACTACTTAACCAAAGCAGAAAAAACAGAGCTCAAAGTCCTCTGGGACGAAATATCATTTGACAAAACACTGTCAAAGAAATTGTACAGCTTAGGCATAAAAATGCTCTCCCACAGAGAATGTGGCTGCTACGAAGCCGCAGACTGTTTAACCGGTACTGCCTTGCATGGAAAATCTGAAAATATAGTATGAGTGTTAGGGAGAATTCTCATTTCATGGCTAATTTCCCTTACCTAGTGAGTCCCTCAGCAGCTTTGCTGGATCTCTGGAGTTATTTCTTTTCACTTGGTAAGAGTGTGAGATTTTCCCCCACTCTTACCCATGTTTTGCTATGTGTCTTTTACATGTTTTTATGAATGTAGGCTCTGGAGTACACCACTTCAGTGGCCCCCTTCTTTTGTGTGTTACACAGCACCTTCAGTGCAGTGACACAGGGATGTCGTTCAGATTTCCAACCAACTCCATTTCTGAGGATGACTACTGTCCCCCAGAAAAGAGTAAAGTTGCCATTAACTTTACTTAGTCAATTTAACCACAAACCCAGTACACCCCATCTTACATGGATTACTGGAAGGGTTAACTCTTAGCCCTTTTTATTTGTACCTCCTAGAGCATTGTTTTGCTCTTTTAACATTTAGACTTGGCTGGTGGCAGTGGTATCTACCCTAAACTTTTCTACCACGGTTATCTTATATAAATGTGGTAGTATTGTAGGCTATTGTATTAGCCTCGAACTTAAACCCGCTTGACCAAATACTTTTTCTTTTGGCTCCGGTGTGGTTTATTCGCCATTTCTTTTTGTTAAACCCCTTCTTATGTTTTACTTTGTGCAGCAAACCAGGTTTGCCTTCTTTGTTCACTGTCTTTTGGCAGGTTTCTGCCAAGAAGCCCTCCTCAAGGCGCCTCAGTGTCTAGGTGGGCTGAATGTGAGGGAGGGGTGTAGTCACCCCCTGCACAGGGTATCCTAGGAAACCCAAGTCACACTTTTTCATGATTGGCTGAGGCGGTTGGCCGTGCTGGACAACCCCCCTGCTGTGTGATTGAGAGCCAGGCTTTGTGAATGGGGGATTTTTGCATAAAAGGCAGGTCTCTTGGGCTGGAAGTCAGAGAATCGCCACTGGAACTACAAGGAACCGAAGAGAAGCGCAGGAGAGGTTGACTGCTGCAACTATCCCGTACCGGTAAAGCCCTGCTGCAGTCCTGAGCTATCTACCCTTCAACGACTAAGAGAAGATCCAGTCCGGAGTCTTCATGCCTTGAGCCTGGTGGGGATAACCAGCTCGTCTTCTTCAGTCAGAGGAATCCCTTCGTGGTCAAAATCGCTGCACACTGCTGTAATAGTCTGGATAGCCACCTGAAGAGCCTCTCCTGTTTTTAGGGAGCGGCCTCATCCCTGTGTGGTGCAGACCCCCTCATCGTCCTTCTTGCTGAAGCTCCAGGAATCGTGGGTCTGCAGGAAACTACCACGAAACAACTGCCGTGGCACCAGCTTCATCCTTTGAGAAAGGTACTGTGTCCTGCTTGAGAAATTTGGGTGAATCCCTCTTTCTCTTCCTTAAGGCTTGTCCTTACTTTTCCCTCCTTCTTATAACTTTTGCTTCCGAACATTGACAATATCAAAGTACTCTTGGCTACGTTGAATCATGAACTGTCTGACTGTGTGATCCTTGACAACAGGCACCCGGGGTCACTTGACCCTGGCTCCGGCCCTCTTGAATTCCTGTCTATGATGTTCTTCGATTCTGTCTGCCTAACTATAATATTGACTATGATTTTTGCCTCCAACTCCCTCTGGGTAACTCAGGTGCTAAGTGTGTTTTTGCCCCAGTAGCATTTCTTGTCACGGATACGTGTTTATCTAGTAGTCCGAACTGTCAAAAAGTGATCGCAATGGTATTCAGGGTAACATGTCTTGTTTCATAACACCGGTCCATTCAAACACAGGGTACTTACCTTGAGTCATACCATACAAAGTGAATTGGTTAGTTGTAGTGTATATTACGTGTGGTTTTGAATTTAATAGAAGTGTTGCGTTTATAACAAATGGATTAAAAATAAATGTACTTATATTTTTCTACCTGAAACCTTGAGTCAGTGTTTGCTTGAGTCACAGTAATTGTGGTCCCTTTGTGTAATTTCTGCTACTGCTCATATGCTCTTGAGATAAGCCTGGCTGCTCCACTACTGCTACCACTTTAACATAGCAGTACAGGCTTGCACCAAAGGTAAAACTTGTAATGCCACCTGTAGTCTTAATTGTGTGTAGTGGTCCCTAAGGGCAGAGCACAGGATTCTGCCTAACAATGGGTAAGCCTTGGTCCTGCTAAATCCAGAAAAAGAGTTCTCAAATCATATGAAGACATACAAACAATAGCTAAGAATTATCCCAGCAGCCAAGACATTTTGAAAAACAATTTACTAGACACATACTACCCATACAGGAGTACCACTTTGGAAACCATGGCCTCATTATGGTTTTGAAGGCAGCCATGGTGCTATTAGCACCATGGCTGCCTCCAAACCAGTCCCCATTACCAGGTTCCCTCAATGAGGAATAACCAGGTCATTCCAATATTGGAGGACCTGATTATTCCTCCTTGAAGGAACCATTTCCCATTCCCATTTCAGCCCCCATAGGGCTCAATGGGAATGGGGCGGGGGGTACTAATGGGCACATTAAAAATGGCCCGTTATTACCTCCCTCTTCTCCTTGCGGGATCTGGAATGGACGTCTGGTCCCGGTCCCGCAAAGGGAACCTCGTAATCGGTGCTCTCGTAATGAAGGGTGCCGGTCTCGTACCGGCACCCTTAATTACGTGAGCGCAAGGGTCGTAATGAGGCCCCATTTGTCTATATCACATAGCCCAAAACTTCACATACAAAAATAATATTAAACCAGATGAGAACAAAGGTAGATACAGAGTAGAAAATTGTGAAGGAAGCCTAGTGAAACTTACCAAATGCAGCTTAATTAATCATATGAAATTGTCATTAAAAACTCCTCAACATAAAGAACTGTATTACATGTCTGTACTACAACTTTTTAAACCATGGAGAAAAGAAGATTTATTAGATACCCATGTCTCCTGTGAAGATGCTCTCTAAGAAAATGCAAGCACTATAACAGGCATAAACGTTTTGCAGTACAAAACATTGATAGACAATGAACAGCGACAAGAGGAATAACCCCAAGCACAACTAAATATAGACACTCCTGACAGCAGTCAACCTTCTCTAACAGGAAGCCAAGAACCACTTGGACAGCCACTCATAGCAAATGAGGCTGAATTACCCATGACTGAAGTAGACAACACCATGTACCAGTACAAAGAGTCTACAGACGCCTTTGCTATACTCAAATCACAATTAAACAATGAACAGCATGGCATTTTCCTAGAAATAACAAAACAAATTGAACATGGTATGCAGCACGAAACTAAAACTTGTACCTGCCAAAACTACAAACCTATACTGCTAATTGTGAGTGGTCAAGCTGGTTCAGTGAAAACATTCTTAATAAAAATCATCAGCAAGTTCCTCCAACAATTGACAAACAAAAAACTGTCAGCTGCTATAACTACCCCCACAGGTTTAGCTGTTTACAACATAGGTGGTGTCACTTTAAACCGATTAATACTCCTTCCAGTAGAACAACAAAACAAATTAGACTACTAAAAACTTTCTCCAGAAGCTGCAATAGAACTACACAGAGTTTTGAAACAAATGAAAATGCTGCTAATAGATGAGTTGAGCATGGTCTCCATCCTAATGTTGGCTTTACTTCACGTCAGATTACAAGAGGTCCTCGAAACAGACTATGAAGAGCTCTTTGGAGGAAAACACATTATTGTTTTCAGAGAGCTTCTTTAATTAACTTCAGTTAAGGGTGAACCTATTTTGAAAAACGTTAGGGCACAAACTATGCCGTAAAACTCTTAGCAGCATAGGAAATGTCAATCTTTGGCAACATTTCCAATACAAAGTATTAATGGAAAACATGTGTCAGTCTGGTGAGGTCATATGCCAACATTTTGAAAAGTATTCGGATTGGTTTTATATCTAAAGAAGCAAAGGGTATCTTGAATACCAGACACATCCATGACCTATAAGGCCATAACTCATGTGCTACTGATGTCATGGAACAATTAGCACAGAAAAATGTAAATTGTATTTCCTTGATGCCAACTCTTGCAAGCTGTGCACAATTCAATAAAACAATGTTCACAAAGAAATGCAACCAATAGTTCAAATTTGCTCCACAGACAAACTGGACGTGCACGGTACGACACTACCCATATGTGAACAAGCCACAGCAGGACTACCTTAGAAAACCCTATCTATAACACAGCTGGTTTAGAAAAAATATTAAAATTATCTTTAAACTGTAGAGTAATGCTCAAACATAACCTTGACGTGGAGCAAGGACTAGTTAATGGAGCACTTGGTACAGATCTTGGCTATCAAACATACCGACATGATAACAAAATTCAGTTTGTCAATGTCAGTATTCACTTTGACAAACTATCAGAGGTTAAAAGGATAGGCCGCTCAACAGCCCGATTCCTTCTTTTCAAAGACATGTATGTTCGCAGAGAACAATTTTCTCTATCTCTACCATACGCAGTCACCATTCATAAATCTCAAGTTCTTACCCTAGATCAACCATTGATAGATATTGGCAGCAAAGTATTTAAAGAAGGCATGAGCTATGTAGCACTATCACGCCTATGTACACTTGAAGGACTTTTTCTAGTCAACTTTGATGCAAGTAAAGTAAACGCTGATATTCGTTGCTTTCTAGAATACAATAGACTAGGTGCACTCTGCGTACCCCATCTCAAAACCGTTCCTGTTCCTAAAAAAGCAAAAGAAAACTAGTTCAGACTCAAATTATACAGGATCTAACAACCATAGCCCCAAATAAATTAAAAGAAGCTAATACTTCATCAATGACCACAACCAAAGAAGGATCTACTGAACAAACAAAACCAACTACCTCTTCAAAGAAACAACGCACACTTCCAATAAATGACTTAGACACAGAATTGTCTGGCCATTCAAATTTTCAAATACAACTGGTGTGAATTGCTATGCAAATGTAGCAATCAATATTCTATTCCAATTGCCACCAATTATTGAAAACATTTACTTAAACGGGACAGACCAATTATGTTTGCAAATGTTAGTCCTTCACAGAAATGCAACCAACAATCCTGACAACACTTACAGTGTTTTGGGAATAAGGTAGGAATTGGATTGCCGTGCTTGAATGGTCAGATTCACTATAAACACAGAAGAAGTTCCACAAGAATTTGTAATGTACTTACTACAAGTACTGGAAAACAAACACATACCTATAAATGAAATCTTCCAGATTTCATACATATGGAAACATACATGTATTCTCTGCAACCATGTGACACAGGAACAAATCCCTAATGAATGCTTTGTGTATGATATATGATATGATATGATATGACATGCCATTTATAACGGACCTATACAAAGGTGTTTCAAGGAATGGCAAGGCAAGGGAGGGGGAACAGAGGGAAGACAGAGACAATGATCTTACTAGGCCCGGTGTCATTCAGATCGCTCAAGTGCAAGGGAAGGGGGGGAAGAGGGAAAAGTGTGGGGGGCAAAGGGGCAGGGACAGTGCAGTACATGGGAAACATAGAATAAATAGAGCAATAATAAAAAATATGGTCAGCTGGTGGCAAGTGCAAGGGTAAGTGCACACATCAGGTGTCAAGTGCTGGGAGGGGACTGTAGGGATAGAGAAAACAGTCCCCAAGTGCAGGGGATGCCAGAGAGGCAGTGCGGGTAGGCAACTGGTGGGGCAGGTGACCTGGGCCTGAGATCAGAGGGTGGCCAAGTAACCAGTGCAGTTTCAGTCAGGAATTCAGCAGGGGAGAGGAGGAGAGAAAGCAGAAGCAAAGAGGAAGGTTTTGAGGTGCTTCCGGAATGGTTCTCCTCAAGTTTCAAGGAGGCAGGAGGCAGTTCTAGAGGGAGGCCCCAGCCAAAGAAAGAGATCTACCACCAACTCATTGCTCGGAGAAGACACTGACCCTGAAGGAGTTGCAGGCGGATAAGCGAAGAGCTTGAGAGGGAAGATATATAGGAAGAGAGAGTTGAATGTATTGAGGCCCCAAGCCCCAGAAGGCCTTGAGGACAATGTAGGGGGTCTTGAACTTAATCCTCGCAGCCACTGGGAGCCAGTGCGGAGATTTCAGTCCTAGAGAGATATGTACACAGGCTTGAGGCCAAGGACAAGTCTCGCGATCCTGTTCTGGATGAGTTGCAGGAGGCGGAGTGCAGAAGCAGGCAGATTTAGAAGGAGGCTTTGCAATAGTCCAGCCTATAGAGAACCAGAACTCTGGGGACAGTGAGCTTTTGGGAGAAGGAAAGGAAAGAAAGAATACCTCTGAGGAGGTGCAGCTGGTAGTGTGACTTCTGAGAGACGTCAGAGATTTGAGGAGAGAAGGAGAGTGTGGAGTCAAAGATGACCCCAAGGTTTTTTGCCTCGCAGGTGGGAGCAGGAAGAGGGCCAAGGGAGGCAGGCCAGAGCGTGACAGGAAATATGTCCATACCCAAATGTGAATCCATTCCATTTCAGCAACTTGTACAAAATGCAAACCATGGCAGATTATGTACTACTTGCAATTCTGATAATCGTTCCACTTTACAAATACAGTCACATAGTGAATTTGTAATAGTAATGGTTTTATGTTACAATGCAGATGGTACCAAAAATAACTGCAAGTTGACTGGATTCACACATGGACAAGTATCACTTGGTAAGAAAACCTTCACAACAGTAGGCATAATCTACCACGCAGGAGCCACAACCAATGCAGGTCACTACACTGCATACATAAAAAAGAAATGTGGATGGTTCAAATGTAATGATACTTCCATTACTCTAAAACAAAGATTACCAGCAAATCTTGTAAATTCTTACTTAATATTCTTAAGACCAAAATGTTTTCCCTAATGTGAATATAAAACATCTACAAAATGTCCTCAATAACCTTTAAATCCATAAACTAATAGAATAAGACAGCAGATATGTAAAAGTGAAAAACTATAAAGAGTTAGAATACGCCAACCGGTATCTAACTACAACCCCAGACAACTGCAATATACATTTTTCTTAGGAAACCCTACAGCACTTATTACATATAAAAATACTCTCAACAACTTCAAAACTATCAACAGTTTGAATACGCCAACAGGTATCTAACTGCCACAAAATTCTGCAACAATCAAACAGATAAATGAATACTGCTAAAATGCAACAAGAAATAAACAATTAGAATACGCCAACTGGTATCTAATTACAACAATAGTACCACCACTTTGAAACCAAAAACCATACACCTATTCAATTCCTACTGCTGAAATCGACCATCGAAAAATACCATAACGTATAAAGTTTTTTTTAATCCTGCATGGATTTTATTTGCCACAGACCCAATGATTTTAAGAACAAACACAGGAATTGGGAAAATTGTACAGTAGACTGGTTTGACGCATAGTGCTTGTGAAGCACTAACTATGAGTGTCGACAAAGTACAGAAATGTCTGCTATGCAATGACTCAAAACAAAATACCTTAACTAACATGTGATCTTTTCTTTTATCACATAGAATGAAAAAACAATGTCTAGTCCAATTTCCCATACCATGAAAAAACTGTACACAACCTCAACAAAGCAAACAGTACGTATACAATGATTGGAGTCACAAACACTGCAACATAACACACCCATGAAAGCAAACACCTGACCACTTACCCAAACCCAAAATCTTTGCTTGCATGGGTGTCTTATGCTGCGATGGTTGTAACCAGTGCCTACAGTCTTGGTTGCATGGTGTGGACAAAACACTGCATACAGCCTCAACAAAGCAAACAGTAAGTATACAATGATTGGAGTCACAACCACCACAACATAACACACCCATGCAAGCGAACACATGGCCACTAACTACAATCCAAAATGCCTAGAGTCTTAGGTACCAACATTCTGAACCCAGTCCAACAAACCAACTACCACACACCATGTCCACTGTCCTATAAATACTATTACATTACTGGCAACCAGTACACAAACCTTTGAAAACATGCCCCCTATGCAGCCCACATACCACAGTCAAAATGTTTGCTTGCATGGGTGTGTTATGCTGTGGTGGTTGTGGCCAGGGCCTAGAGTCTTGGGTTCGACCATGCACCCAAGACTCTAGGCCCTGGCCGCAACCACCGCAGCATAACACACCCATGCAAGCAAACACATGCCAACTGACCACAACCCAAAAACATAACACAAACACCTCAAACCCTATCATCTTCGCTTGGCAAACTAATAAAGTACTTTCAGCCAATGCACAAATTCTTCAATGCATGCCCTCTCCATCCAATACTCAAATAATTACCCAAAACCAATACACCAGAGCATAATAAAATACCCAGTAGTGCAGTCAATGGTTTGCTGGTATGAAACTTTTTAAACGTATCAGAAGTGGGAGCTCGAGCTTTGGAGCCTATGTACCCCTCCACCCCCAATTCATTGAAGTAAGAGCTGGAGAGTGAGAGAGAGAGATAGAGAGAGAGAGGGGGTGTGTGAGAGAGTGAGAGAGAGAGAGAGACTGACAAGATGTTGGGCACTGCCCTGTTTGGCCAATGAGTGAGAACTCACAACAATAAAGATTCAAACCAAAATCTAGGGCGAGCAGGGATGTCGGCCCAGAGAAGCGATGCCTAAGAAAGGGCTGCAGAAGAAAGAGCCAATGGGAGCATGAACAAGGCCTAGAACTGAGAAACGTACTCACAGGGCACAGGTTAAAATGCCAGCAAAATCCTCTCTGTACCCCTGCTGCTTCTCACACTGCTCACCCATCCCCCAGCAGACTGCTTCTTGGACTCCTCCCATCAACCCTGGTTCTTCTCACACTGCTCACACAGCCCCCAGGAGAGTGCCTCTTGGGCCCATCTATGCACCCCTGGTCCTTCTCATACTGCTCACCCAGCCCCCAGTAGACTGCTTCTTGGGCCCTTCTCAGCATGTCCGCAAACAGCCGCGGTGACCGCGGACACCGTGATCACAAAACAGCCATTTCCCACCTAAACAAGTACAGCATTTGACCCATCTCTCACTCCCCCACCGTCTCCAGCCATTCTTCCACACCAACACACTCCCCAAAATTGGATTCCAGCTCTGTTCCACGTCGCGCTGTCAGAGGATGTTTGCGGATCCAACATGGCGGGCGCATCGGGAAAATGTGACGCACCTCACGCTTCACTCCAACCATTCAGCGAACGCGTTGCCTGTCCACAGACATTAGACACACCCGCCAGCCAATCAGTGTACTGTCCGCAGAGCGCACTGGGAAGTGTGTCCGCGGACCGGACACAGATATCACTATTTTTTTTTACCTACTTTTTTGTCGTTTTAAACGAAACTACTGGACATATTTCCACCAAATTTACAAAAGCACGCTTTTGAGACCAAGCCGCCGCTCCTGCTGCAAATTTGGTGAAAATCCATCCAGCGGTTTCGACTGTAGGCGTGAGCAAAGCTTTTCTCCATTCAGTCTATGGGAAAAAAAGAAATGTCGGGACCCCTCCCTATAACTTTGCCCTCCTTGACCAAACCTCACCAAACTTTGCAAATAAATTCAGAGCCGGCCATGTACTTTTTTTTGCAAAGTTTGGTGAGGATTCGTCCAGAGGGAGCAAAGTTATAAACCACCCAAAAAGTATTCTTCCTATGAGCAACTTAACCATAACTACTGGGCCGCTACCGCAGGCCCAGTAATATATATGTATTCTGTGAAAAACTTTGTTAAAGGGACATTATGGTTCACTTGCCCTAATAAAAACCTATCAAATTCAGTGCAAAAACTTTGTTAATGGGACGTTATAGTTACTTTGCATTAATAACAACCTATCCATAGTATGGTTACAAGTAAAACCAAACCCCCCCAGAAATTCACCAGTTATGGTAAGCTAAGCAACCATAATTCGCACCACCACCGTGCACTGCTAAGACTAACACCCATGACATCAAAGATGACATCACAAATGTCATTGATGACATCACATATCTAGCTCCCTATTTTTTTGTTCACTTACATATCTAGGCCAGGTGGTTTTCTTCACAGACAGTCAGGATCTAAACATTGAAAAGATACTATATTTGTAGACCTTATGATATGATATGATATGATATATGATAGTTTGTTTATATAGTGCCTATACACAATGTGTTTCAAAGCGCTTCAAGGCAAGGAAGGGAACAAGGGAAAATACGACGACATTCTTACAGGCCATGAACAGTAAGGATGTGAAATTAACTATCGTACTTGGCCTGACAACATTTCAGATAGTGCAAGTGCTAAGGCATAGATAAGGGAGGGGGAGAGTGGGAAGGAAATGGAAACAGACAGGCGACTACCATACTAGGCCTGACGACATTTCTGGGTGAGCCGGAGGAAAACAAAAGGTGAGGGAGAGGGGTGCAGAAAGGGAGGGGAGGAACAAACCAAGTGACTATCGTACTAGGCCTGACAACGTTTCAGATAGTGCTGGAGGGAGGGGGGCAACAGTAAGGGGATAGGGGAGCGACAGATGAGGTTGCTATCATAGCAGGTCCAGGGACAATTCTGATAGAGTAAGTGCATAGAAGAAAGTAAGGGGAGGAGGGAAGGAGATAGAAAAAGGGAGAGGGGAGGGGAGGAGAAAACAGAGAGTAAGCAGTCAAAAAGAGTGAGAAGCAAGAGAGGAGAGCGAATACAATTGCTGAAGTCAGTAGTAACACATAATGTTGCAAACCAGGATACAAGATGAAGATGGAACACCATGATTCAGGGCCACCATGAGTACAAGATGCAAAGGAAGTCCAGCATGAGAGTTGAGAAGGGTGACGCACCGTGAATCAATGAAGTCTATAAAAGTAAAATCCAGCATTGGCCACAAGATGGTGATGGTGAAACCAGAATGTATCAGGACAGACTCCTCTGTGCAGGAAGGGGGGGTGCACAAGGGAACAACACGGGGGGGACCAGAGAGGGTGGGGATGGCCTGTTGGGACAGAGTGTGTAAACACATGTTGGTGCATGCTTACCTGCTGTTTTAGCAGGGGGTCGGACCCTGGAACCTCCTGGTCCAAACAGGTCAAAACAGCAATAGCCCTTCACTTTGGACGCCCGGGCTCATATTTGTATGCGTTGTGGTCTCTTTATGTTTTATGTGTAGTAGCACAACTATGTAGTAAGTTAGGCATATTAGATACAGTACGCAAAACTGAAACAAAAGCATTAATCATTTTACTATCCAACATGGCAAGTTTATGAATATTGCACCTCTATAGTGCATTCTGCCGACAATGACTACATTTCTACATGAGTAGGTTCCTATAATGGAAAGAACTCTGTAATGCAATGGTGTTTATAGCAATGAATTGCTTAATGAACTATGTATCTCATTATATTTCTCCCAATGACCTCTGATAGTTTTGTGCCAACATTATGAAAAACCCTTGTAGAGGCTTTGCATGAAAAGTAAATTCACATGTGATGTCATCAGTGATGTCATCAATGACATTTGTGATGTCATCTTTTACATCATGGGTGTTAGTCTTAGCAGTGTACGGTGTTGGCGTGATTTATGGTTGCTAAGTTTACCATAACTGGCACATTTCTGGTGTTTTTTTTGGTTTTACTTGTAACCACAATATAGATAGGTTATTTGTGCAAAGTAACTATAACGTCCCTTTAACAATGTTTTTGCACTGAATTTGATAGGTTTTTATTAGGGCAACTGAACCATAACGTCCCTTGAACAAAGTTTTATCACTGAATTTGATAGGTTTTTATTAGCGCAACTTAACCATAATGTCCCTTTAACTAAGTTTTTCATTGAATTTCATAGGTTTTTACTAAGGATACACTTAATTTGCATAGATGTACCATACAGCATCCTGAACCCCCTTGCCCCATGCTGACAATCACAAGCTATGCGCGCTATGCGACTGTTCGCAGATCTCGGGTAGCATCCACACTGCCCAAAAGCTCAGGGGTTCTCTTACATTGCTGTAGCATGCAGCAAAGACACTGGGCCTCATTACGACCCTGGCGGTAAGGGGTTAACGCCAGCGTTAGCTGCGCCGACCCCTTACCGCCAATTACGAGGTCCCTTAGCGCCATGGCGCTTTTAACACCTGCTTTTAGCAGGTGTTAAAATCCATGGCGCTAAGGGACCATGGAGTTAATTACGCCACCGTAATTTACGGTGGCGTAATTAACGCCTTCCCCACTCCCATTATGCCCTATGGGGCAAAAATGGGAATGGGGAAGGGTAAATGGGGATTGGGGACTTACCGCCCCGCCGACCTCGGAATGGGGCGGTAAGTCCGCCAACCACCATGGCGTAAACGTAGTTTACGCCATGGTGGTAAAGTCACGGCCCAGGCGGTAACTTACCGCCTGGGTCGTAATGAGGCCCACTGAACATGTTTAAAGAGCAACATATAAGTGAATTAGGAGGAAAAATGAAGTAGGTCTACAAACTCTGTACTTGTGAAAGCAACAGTGCAATTACATAGGGTATGCAATATAATGGAATGCACCAAGAAGAAAAATACCTGTGCTTCCAAAAGTATTACCTCAGTGCTGCTTTACATACAAACTGAGAAGCAACTGTCACCGAGACAACTACAAAGTAGTAAGTACACTACGTTTGTTTCTATAACTGCGGAGGTTTTTCTGTGTGCAATACTAGGAAAAAACTATTTCTCTTTTTTACTCGGAAATGGCAAGCACCCTTGAGTGGCTTGAAGAGAATTCCCCTTGGGATGAAATGAGTGAAGACAGTAACTCCAATGGTACACAATACAGTTTGAAAAGTAAGCCAATTAATACATATTGCTTCACATGTACCCGACACATATATTTTTTTTTAACAGTCCATACGGAAAATGTAGGGAATGCACCAGAGGCAACAGCTCCTCCACAAGCCCATGAGCACATGCAATACCAAAGTAACAGTGTACACAATCAACTAGTGAGCCTGGAGGCAAAAATGGACCAATTAATGAACACTTTTGCTGAGTTAAAAGATTTTGTACAGAGACATATAATGGACAATATTAAATACCACTGCCCCACCTGCACCTGTACCCCTTACCCCTGCCCCAGCCAACCATCCCCACCAATTCCCTTTAAGTAAAGACATTTTGGTGAGATCTCAATCCCTTCCTCCCCAATGCCCAACCTGTGGAAAACCACAATTCCCGTGTATATGTCTCCATTTCTGCTACCGCTTTCCTTTCCTAATTGTGTGTATTTATGTGTGTAACGAAAGGTCTATGTGTATACTGTTGCTGTGTGTGTGTCTTTTCTTTTTTAATAGCTCCGTTTGGAGTCCATGGAGTGCGGGACTGTCCTGGATGTCTGCAATTAATCAAAATAGAGGTGTCCTATGGACACTGCGCCTGTCCGTGAGCTCCGCATTCAAAATAGAGGTGTCCGTAGGACCCCCGCTCCTGTCTGCATGTCCGCAATGTTGTGACATACTTTTAATTTGTTCAAGGACCCCAAACCTGTCTGGCAGACACTGGGTGGCATGCGCATCTCTCGCCCGAGTCCTACGAACATCCTCCCTGTCTGGTATGTCCATAAAGTAATGACAGACTTTAATAAATTTGAGGACCCAAGTCATGTCCAGCGGACACCTGGGCACATGCGCATCTCATTCCCTGTGTCCTACGGACAACGCACATGTCCGGCATATCCACAAATTGCTAACATACTTTCAATTAGTTTGAGGACCCAACCCTGTCCGGCAGACACCTGGGCACATGTGCATGTCTTCCCCAGCCTCCCTCGAACACTGAGCCTGTTCAGAATTGTCCGCCGCACGTGTGTCACACTTTTAATCAGTTCGGGGAGCTCAACCCTGTCCGTACGAAACCTATGCACATGCGCACAACGGATCCCATGTAATAGGTATCCTGCGGAAAGCCGTCCCATTTGCAACCTCTTGCGACATCACCATGTGACCGCACGCACCCATGCTGAGCGCCGGTTCTTATTCGCAAACAGGGTCTGGGCCCCCAAACAGCAAACAAGTGCTTTTTTTAGGAATCCAAGGTGTTTTACTGTAAACTGTAACCCTTGCAGAGGTCCCACACCATGCCTGTGGTGATCTATAGACTTTTTGGAACCTTTTGAGGCCAGCTTGGGATTCGAAGAGTACGCATAGCATGCAACTGTTTGCAAAGCACTCCCTAGCACCCCTATAAATGGCCATACCCTAGTGCTGCTCCTCATTCTGTTTTTGGATTTCCAGAATAGAGCACTTGCTGTCATTAGGCACTTGCTGTCATTGACATTTCATTGCTGCATTACTTGTCATTGCTGTTGGTTGTGGCTGACCTGGACTACTGCTGCAGGTTGCTGTTCACCTATTTGCACATTGCTGTGTTCCTGCTGTTCCTGGTTCCAGACCACATTTTCTTCAACAATGGCATCCACAGCTACCTCTCCTGCTGCTTCTACCTCAGCAGTACCCCCACCCCCTCCAACACCACTTCCACCTCTGAAATGGCCTGGACAAGGGAACTGGCGTGACGATGCAGAGGAGGAAGAAGAGGAAGAAGAGAATGAGGTAGTGGAAGTCCCCACTACCAACTGCCCACGTGAGTCTTGGGTGTGGAGGCTTTTTAATACCATTGGTGGTAAGCCCAAGGCTAGTGCAGCCAGGGTTTGCTGCAAAGTGTGCAGTATGGAACTCAATTGCGGCAAACCTGGGCTGTACAGTTATGGGACTACCTCCATGTGGGGACACATGAGATCCAACCACAAAGTAGCAGTTCAGAGGGTCGTCCCCTTTGAACAAGGTAGCAAGTTGAGTTCCAGTGCAGCATCCTCAAAATCTGCTCCTTCCACCACAAGAGACACTCCTGTGGGACAGAGGATTCCTCAAGCAGCCTTGCAGGCCATATGCATTGCAGTGGATCCTTACGTTGTTTTGTATATCTACTGCGATGCAGTACTCTGCAGGGGTGAGCAGTTCCAGAGTGGTTTTCAGGCTGCCGTCTGGGACCATGAAGGAAAGAGCCTCCTACCTCCACAAGGCGAACCCAAAATCTTCCTCGCTCCATCTGCCCTTTCTTAACCCCGTGGTTGGTGCCCATTCCCTACCCTCCCTACCCTTCCCAGCATTGTGTATCATGTTTAAAAAATACAAAAAAATTCACAAAACAAAAACATCAATTAAAAAAAGGTTCTTTTCAGAGCTGCCTTTCACAGTTTTAAAATAGAAGTGTCAACAAAATGGTGCAGGCCCTGCGCAGTCTGAGAAGTCTCCGGACAGTGTGGAAGTCCGCAGACTTCCACGTGGCAGCATGTAAGCCATTGCATTCTTTTCCGGGACAAAGTGGTGGCTTTGAAAAGAGACTTTTTCTTTTGTTTTGTTCTTGGAAGCTTTCGAATGGCCAACATCTACTGCACACATGCTTCCTATGCTTACAATAATGGCTGCAAAACATTTAGTATGTTGTGCAAAAAAAGTGATTGCCAGCATCAGTAAAATGGACACCATCTTGGCAGAAAATGTTGCTGCTATGAAATGTAATGTTTTCATTGTGAAACAAAGACATACCAACATCTCGCAAAAAAGCACAAATAGCCTTGTTGACATTGCACCTGGCTTTCTCCATGTGCAGACCAAATAATGAAGAGCACAGCCACATCTGTCTCTGGGCAATGCGCGAAATAATGTCACAAGAGTTTGGAAACACCTCCATGACTTTCCCAAGTGCCTCCTTCATCTCAAACTGCAGAGAAATTCCAGTAACGTGGCCTAAACTGTTCCCTCCACAATGAACAATAATAATGGATGGATGATGGTGCGTCACAAAAGTGGCACAAAGGGAAAGCAAATCCAGCCACCTCATGCACACACGCCATACCAGTGTACATCCACATGAGGGGATCCAAGATGTGCAGCCACTCCACAGTGCTCTGCATACACCTGCAACCAATGTATCCACGAGTCCCCCAAACTCCATACACTCTGACTCCTGAAAGACACAGCGATAGCCATAGCAATCTGCACTCCACTCAGCAAACAGACCTTCTACCAAAGTGTCTCCTTGCCTCCACAGTCCCATTTCCATGCCTGCCATTCTCAAAAGCCCCCGGATGTGGCATGTGCTGTTCACGGACAACTGCAGTGTCCACGGGCCTATCATGCAATTCACGAGGGTGGGGAAATAAATTTCAACTAGGGTAGGAGATTTCCTATTTAGTGGTGGCTCTGAAAAGAGGCTTTTTTTTTAAAGATGCTTGAAAACAAACTCCTTTTATTTTGTATTTTTGGAAGGGGTTCTCTCCTTTTCCTCCTTACTGCCTTACATCAACCTCTGCCAAGCAGCCCCTAGATTCCGAGAAAAAAAAAACAAGCGTTTGCATGAACAGACAACAAAATGCCATCTGTAGTAAAATAGCGCGCACTAAGGGAGTCAATGTTGTCGTTGGAGAAAACAGACATCTCAGCAAGCTGCAGAACAACACCCATGCCTCTATTCACAAAGCGCCTCGCAACATTTTGCTGGGGATTGAAGACATTGGGGTTATTCCATTGTGCTCTTAGTAGCATTAGGCCCTCCACCAACAATGTCAATACTAGAATCAAACTTGGGGCACTGCTGTACCCCAAATGCTCTCCACTACAGGGCACCAGCAAACATCAGGACTACCAAAAGTAGCCATATTTCTACAAATAGCAAACAGTGCCTGCAAATTTCGCCCAGGCACACTCCACCATAAAGCCTCCAGGCCTGGAAACCCAAGATCTGTAGAAACACCTCTTGCCTTTGCATACCTCTCCAGATCGGACACAATAACTCCAACCATCTTCCCTACCCGACCAATACAGCAATGAAAGAAAGTATTACCCTCCCTTCCTGTAAAGCACACCCTTAACACCTGATTGGATAATCCCCAGAGCATACTCCCATTTCCATGCCAGGCATGTTGAGAAGCCCCGGATGTAGCACATGTGATCCGTGGACTACCGCAGTGTTCTGGGATCTCGTATCACAGGTGCAGCTCTTCTTCCCTTTCCACTTCACACTTTGAAAAACTCTCTCAATGGCTACTGGTAAGCAGTCCCCAAACCATCCACCAATTACATCCAAGATCTATACATCTAACTCTAGCGTCTCAGTACAACACTGCAGATGTGCTGTTCAACACTCAGACCACGGGTCTCCTATGATTCCTTAGCACCTACATCCAAAAGTACTGTAAAACTCTCCAAGATTTCTACTTCCAGATTCATCCACATCTAATTCCAGCAACTGAAACTAAAAGTATGAATATGTTTTGGAATGCACATAGAAAATGAACACTGCATGTATATTACCAATGCATAGCAAGTACATATATTGCAGGGTGCCTGCCACTTGCCCAGCATAACCTACCAAATAATCATACTTTCATTTGTACCATCTCCTCACATCAACTGACAGTTACTTACAACGCTGTTTACTTTCACAGTTTTCCTGTACTGGCCACTAGTATAACAGCTACAAACCACATATTTCTATTTCAACACCACTGCCTGTGATATATCTATAAAACACCACATTGACAACATTTCCACACCACATGCAAGAGCCACATCCTTTGTAAAATGCCCAGAATACACACAAAAGGGAAACTACATGTGCATTAGCAAAGCATGCCAAGTACATGCATTGCACAATTGACAAAATGCACCATTGGAAGGAAAACAAAGAAATGCGTGTGTACATTGGAAACAGTGCTATCTATAAACATGGATATGTAACTGAAAAGAATGTCTGTATCCATGTAGCGAGCATCTATGTGTGATAAACGTAACAAAATTCCACACACAGTAAAATTATCCTTTCCAATCTCTACATCTTTCTGCCCTTTTTCTCACTCTACTATGACTTCCACTAATCCATTTCCCAGAAAATAGTGCAAAAGCATCTCACACACTTCAACATTGCAGCCCCATAGGCCACAGTTAGCGCTGCAACACTGTCCCCCATCCCAACAATGCTAATACTCCCAAGTCCCCACTCATATGCAGTGATGTAGAATTACACACACACACTAACTCTTCCTGCCAACAAATCCTCCTACAATCTAAAACATTCTGTTCTCCTACTACTATTACTGTACCATTAACACACATACCCACTAACCTTTTTCTTTTGCAAATGCAGTGAAGAACCGCCTACTGAAAGCCAGTGATGTCTCTGCTGGAAGATAAAACCCAGAAGAAACCTATTCTTCACATCCAAAAAAGTAAGTGCAATACTGTTGTAGTGTTCTGTCTGTTACTCAAACAGTGCAATGTTGTTGTATTGTAGCCTAGACAATGTTATCCATGCCCACAGCAATCGCTTCACCCTTACTCTTTGCACCTTGCCAGGAGCACTCTTTCTATTGTCATCAGAACACCAGTATGTTGCTACTTCTTCAAGCACATTACACTGTCATAAACACTGAAGCAAACATTTCCTACAGGCACACACACACATACCACTACAACCTTCCCAAGCAAAACTAACAGCCCATTGTACAGTCACACTCATCTATGTATACCTACCCTTATATTCAAACACTCATGCACAGTACACACAAATACACTGCACAACTTCAAAACCCACATTTTCCTTTTTTCTCCAACAGACACATGACAATGGGCATCATTACGGGTTTGGCGGTAGCCATGCCACTATTGGCGGCATTGCTGCCTCCAAAACCGGGTCCGGTTCCCTGAATGGGGAATTACTGGGCCATTCTGAGTTAGGAGGGCCCGGTAATTCCTCCCTCAGGGAACCTGGGCCCGGACATTCCCTATTGTTTTGTTCGTTGTTTGTTTTGTTTATTTATTTGGTAATGCGCACCAAACCCTGGGTAGCCGGCCGCAACAGTGTACAGGGAAACTTAAGCTTATTACAGTATTTGGCATGAGTAAATAAAACACATAGGCAAAGAATCAAATATATGCAAGGATATATACAAACATATGTACAAGAACAGGGCATATCTTGGGATGGCCAAGGCACTGTAGCGAGACTATCTAAACAGATGGCTATATGATCAAGTTTATAGGTCAGACTGTAAATCTGGTGTCATATATAGACTGGGTAGGTAGGAGGGATGCATGCTCGGCTATTTTTAGAGTGGAGAAATACAGGTAAGCAGAAGGTATGGTATGGGCTAAGGTGGGAGTAGGCTAGGTGTTAGTCAAGTTATGTGTCATTGGCGCGCAGCCATTTGATTATCTTGTGTCTGAATTTAGGGTATGGTTGTTCAGTTCTGAGGTTGAGCGCTAACTTGTTCCAGCAGTGAGCAGCTTTGACAGGAAAGCTGGCTCCTCCCACGGTTGAACGTTTAAAGCTAGGAGTCTCTAATTTAAATGTGTTGGCAGATCTCGTGGGTCGCGTGGAAGATTTCCTAGTGATTTTAGGTACGGGGGGCTAGGTTATTTAGACATTTAGAGGTGAGGGAAGCTGTTTTGAGTAGGATTCTATCCGTTATGTTTAGCCAATTAACCTCTTTCCTGCATTTGGTGATGTGCTCTCTGTAGGGGATGTTTACTGCTGCTCTCAGGGCATTATTCTGCAGTCTTTGAAGTTTGTCTGTGATGTATTTATTAGCTCCAGAGTACAGGGCATTGAAATAGTCTAACCTAGACATGATAAGAACATTAGCTAGGGTGATGCAACTGGCACTGGATAGGTACGGTCTGGATGCGCGGATGAGTTTGCAGGTGTAGGTGGTAAAAGAGGCGAGGGAGTTGACTTGAGAGTGAGGAAGGAGTCCAGATAGAATCCAAGGGTTTTAACCACAGACATCACCTTGAAAGGGTTGTTATCAATGCTGAAGGATGTGTAGTTTGGGCTTAATTTTTGGATGTTGGCTTCAGAGCCTAGGATTAGTATCTCTGTTTTATCGTCATTCAAGCAGAGGCCATGTGAGGCCATCCATGCCTGAATGAGGGTGTATATCTTTTTCACCAAGGCTGAGTCAGCCTCGTAGTTGCCCGAAAGGGGTATGAGGATCTGGGTGACATCTGCGTAGTTCGTGTAGGTGACACCCAGTCTGTCCAACTTGTCAAACAAAGGCTTGGTGAAGATGTTGTACATGGTGGGGGAGACACAGGATCCTTGTGGGACACCACAGGTTATTTTGATAGGGTCAGCAGAGTCGGAGTTGGAGAAGACTTGCATGGTGCGATTAGCTAAGAAGGATTGAACCCGGGCTATGGCATCTCCGGTGAAGTTGGCAGCAGATTCGAGGTGGTTGCATAAGACTGCATGGTCCACCAAGTCAAAAGCTGCCGACAAATCCAGTAGGAGGAGCAAGGCTGTTTTTCCATTATCCTTTAGTTCCTCAATTTGTGTCTTGAGGTCCAACAGAGCTGTTTCCGTACTCTGGAGTGGGCGGAAGCCAGATTGCCGTGAGCCAAATAGGTGGTTAGCTTCCAGGTAATCCTGGATTTGTATGTAGGCAGCTCTGTCTAGGATTTTAAGTAGAAATGGCACAGTGGTGGTTGGCCTGTAGTTGGTGGGGATGGTGGGGTCCAGGGTTTTTGTTTTTCCAGTAATGAGAGGACCCATGATTCTTTGAGGTTGGTGGATACCGTGTTGGATTTAATGGAGGAGTTTATGAGCTTGGACATTAAGGGGGCTAGATCCCTAGCTGTGTCCTTTATTAATTGTGCTGTGCAGGAGTCGCCCTTGCAGTTTGAAGGTTGGAGGGGGAGTATTATTTTTTCTGTGTCAATTATGGAGATAGTCTTGAATCTAAACGGTGCAGTAGTCTTGTTCTCCTGAGATTGGGGTATTTGTTGGTCTAGTGGTGACAGTGTGGTCTTTTGTTTTTTTTAACAATTTTGCATTGAAGCGAGGAGATTTTGTTAGAGAGGGCGTTTTGTATGTTTGTGCACCAAACTTTGTTTTTGGGGGCATTGTCTATTGGTTGAATAGGGGATTCCAGTTCACGGAAGATAGCGAATAGCTCTTCAGTATTAGAGTTAGCTTTTGCGATCCTGTCGTTAAAGGTGTTCTTCTTGGTTTTGATTATTTCCTTTTTTTAAAGATTTGGCAAATTCAGTTAGGTTATTTTTGTTGTATTCAGTGGGTGGGTGGCGCCAGATGGATTGGAGCTTTCTTTTCTGTAATCTTAGAGATTTGAGGTGGGGCGTAAACCAGGCCTTTAGGTGGGCTTCCTGTTTAGCTTTGCGTAGTTTGGTTGGAGCAACTGCGTCTAGTGCTTTGATCATAGCATCATTGAAAGTATTTACTAAGGTGTCTGGGTTGTTACTTTCCAATCCAGATATGGCTGGAAGGAGGAGAGGGATAATATTTTCAGCAGTTATATCCTTCTTACTTCTGGTCAGGAGAGGGGGAACCATGTTGTTGATTTTAGGGCTAAGGAGATCTAGTGTGGCAGAGAAGGTTATTAGATAATGATCAGTCCATGTTTGTGGAGCAATATAGGTGATACTGATGTTGCAAGTCAGTTCCCCATAGAACTCAATGGGAATGGGAGAGGGGGTTAGCAATGGGCTGATTATGACCGGCCTGTTGTTAGCTCCCTGCTCCCCTCTCGGTTTTACCAGGCGTCGTTACCGGGTTCCGCAAGGAGACCTTGTAATCAGACGGAATGGGAATAACGGGTCCGCATCCATTAGCGGACCCCGTTAACCCATTCTGCCTGACTCGTAATGAGGCCAAATGCCTACCAAAAAGCAACTCCTTAGAAAACAACGTAGAAATAGAAGATATCAAACTCAAGTGATGCAAAATGCCCATCCACCTCTAGCAGACTTTGTACAAAAAGTTCAAACAAAACAGCTAATACAGTAACTAAGCAAAACCGAACCAGATAGCAGCAAAAAAAGTGTGACTTCTCTTTCAAAATGTAAAACTAAAACTAAATGTATTAACAAGAATGCAACTACCAGTAGTGCAAACACTACATCTACCAACAGTAACATAGTCACAAGTAAGCATTCCAAAAAATTCATATTACAAAAAGAAATTTCCACCATAGAATCCATCGGAACCTTATAAAAATGGGAGAAATGACGCCCCACCCTTAAAACATACCTCAGAAAAGTGATCCTGGAAGCTCTCATAGACAGTGCAATGCTCCTCAAAAAGAAATTATTTATATTCATTTTAAACAGAATGAAACCACTAACAAAATTAATTAGTAAACTACAAAAAGTACTTTGCAACAGACGCAATATCAGCATAGAGACATTTGCAAGCATCTGTGCAGCTGAATGGATTCACGCCACCAGCACAGAGCCATATTTCAATGAAGAAGCATACAAACAAGAATAAAAAAAACAATTGCCATACATACCAGTGGGCAAGGGTAGGAAAAGGTAGACAACACCATTATGGAAGAAGAAATGCTGATTGCAAGAATATCCCCAGCAAACTTAAAATCAACTCTCCATTCCACCGAAACCAATACGTCCTGTCTACAAATGGCTGTGCACCTCAATGTATGAAAAGAATCTTTCAAATGTTTGCAGCAGTTCCTCAATCAGTATGTGAAAGCCAAATACAAATTTAAAATTAAAATATTACATAAAACGTATTCCTGTCTAGTGCGCAATTACACAGGATTACGAGGACATTCATTAGCCTGCATTTCCGGACATGCTCAAAAAAGCATCTTCCACCACACCAAATTGTTAGCTACACACCATTCTACTATACAAAATCTCATTCAGAAACTATACTATGCAAAAAGTCCTGCTTTAGCACTGCAGCATTTAAATGACATTTCTCCTACATGGTACAGCCAAAGATCTGCTCAAAGAGGTAGACCACATCCAAAGCAAATATTTTGGAAATGAAGAGCACTTACAAAATCCAGTAACTTTAGAAGAGAGTAGCAACAACCTTGCAGATGTCAACCTTCTATTACACGTCCAAAAAGAAATAGCAAAGTTTAACAGCATATCTGCTGAAGTACCAAGCCAACTATATGTGTGTTTCTGCAGAACTTTTTATATAAAGAGCACCAAAACTGTAGATTTTTTAAAACTTTAGGACACAAGTGCCGTAAGACTCTTGGCAGCATAGGAAATGTAAATCTCTGGCACCATTTCCAATACAGAGAACTAACTGAAAACATGCATCAGTCTGCAGACCTCACATTTGCCAACATTTTGAAAAGCATTCGGATTGGTGTGCTTTCTAAGGAAGCACAGTCTATCTTAAATAGCAGACGCATCCATGAGCTATACGTGCATAACACATGTGCTACTGATGTCATGGAAAAATTAGCACACAAAAATGTAAACTGTTGTTGTGCACAATTCAACAAAACAATCTTGAAAAAAGATATGCAACCACTAGTGCAAATTTACTCCACAGACAAACTCGACAAACTCGACATGCACGGTATGAGAATACCTATGTACCTATGTGTCAACAAGCCACAGCACAACTAAATACCTTAGAAAACTCTATCTCCAACACAGTTGGTTGGGAGAACATTTTAACATTGTGTTTAAACTGTAGAGTAATGCTAAAGCATAACCTTGATGTGGAGCAAGGTTTAGTTAAAGGAGTACTCGGTACAGTTGTTGGGTTCCAGACATAATCACGTGACAACAGCATTCAGTTTGTCGACATTCACTTTGATAAACTCTCAGAAGTTAAAAGGATAGGATGCTAAACAGCCCGATTCCTTCTTTTCAAAGACATGTATGTACGAAGAGAACAGTTTTCTCTGTCTCCAGCATACACAGTCACTATTCATAAATAGCAAGGTCTAACCCTACATCAAACATTGATTGACATTGGCAGCGCAGTCTTCAAAGAAGGCATGAGTAGCATAGCATTGCCACACCTACGTACACTTGAAGGACTATTTCTAGTCAATTTTGATGCAAGTAAATTCAAGGCTGAAATTTCTTGCATCGCAAAGTACAACAGACTATGTGCACTCTACACACCTCATCTCAAAATGTACCCTGTTCCTCCAAAAGGCAAACTTTGTAAAAGAAAAGTAGAGCAAACACAATTTACACATGATCTCCCAACAGTACCTCCAAAGAAATTAAAAGCAGCTGGTATTCCATTAACTACCACAACCATAAAAAGATGTACTGAAAAGTCAAATGCATACCCAACTGCACAAACAAAGAGAACTACCTCTTAAAAGAACACATGGACTTTCATCAAATTGAGTCAGACACAGAACTGTCTGGTCTATTCAAATTTTCCAACACAACTGGGGTAAATTTCTATGCAAATTTAGCAATCAATGTTCTATTCCAATTGCCACCAATTATTGAAAACATGTACTTAAACAGTGCGGACCAGTTGTTTTTGCAAATGCTACTCCTTCACAGAAATGCAACAAACAATCCTGACAACACTTACAGTGTAAGAGGATTAAGGCAGGAATTGGACCAGTGTGCATGAATGGTGAGATTCACTATAAACACACAAGAAGATCCACAAGAATTTCATATGTACTTACTGCAAGCAAAAACATATCTATAAATGAAATCTTGCAGATTTCATACATGTGGAAACATACATGCACTCTCTGCAGCCATATGGTGCAGGCAAAAGTGCCTAATGAGCGCTGCTTATATGTATCTATACCTAACTGTGAACCCGTTCCATTTCAGCAGCTAGTACAAAATTCAAACCATGGCATATTATGTACTACTTCTCTGCAACCATGTTTCAAAAGAGGACATCCCTAATGAATGGTTTGTGTATGTATCTATACCAAATTGTGAATCCATTCCATTTCATCAGCTCGTGCAAAATGCAAATCATGCCACACTCTGCACTTTTTGAAATTCAGACAATCGTTCCACCTGCCAAATACAATCACATAACCAATACGTAATAGTAATGTTTTTCCGATACAATGCAGATGGTACCAAAAACAAACTGCAAGCTTACTAGCTTCACAAACGGGCAAGTATCACTTGGCAAGAAAACCTTCACAACAGTAAGCATAATCTACAACACGGGTGCCACAACCACTGCAGATCACTGTACTTGCGTACATTGAAAAGAAATGTGGGTGCTTTGAATGCAATGATACTTCCATTACTCTGAAGCAGAGATTACCAGCAAATGTTGCAAATGCCTGCTTAATATTCTTGAAACCAAAATGTACTCACTGATCTATAAAAGTAGCATAACCTACTGCCCAATACCCACCATCACATATGTAAATGCAAAAGGAAAATAACCTTCTACCCTGTGAAATTAAAACAATTTAGCATACAGCAAGTGGCCCATGAGGTCATCAGTTGCGCTGCTATACAGTTTTTCCCCCAATGACCCAATGATTGCATGCACAGAAACAACAACTGTACAAATGGCACAATAATATTGTTTTGAAGAATGGGAGAGGGTGCACAGCTTGTTTCTTTTGATTTTGAATAGATTAGTATCTGTTGAGTATGCTTTTAGATTTGCTTCAAAGGGTGCAGCCCATTGTACCGTGTCACCGTGTGGGACACTCGTTATGTGCTGAAAGAGAAAGGACCTAGACTAATTAGCCTTCGGTGTGGGCTGCACACCTAAATTCCCCCAATAGGGTTAGAACGTTTGTTTTAGAATATAAATGATAGTAAAGCCATCTTTGATAACGTTGCTTCAAAGTGCTTTTATTCTGCAAATTGTAATTCAATTCGATTTCTCTTTTAGTTAACGAATGGTTAAACTTCACCAATTCGTTTTGTGCTGATACAATGGCAAAGAAAAATAACCTAGGGCTAATGCATTTCGGAATGGTATCATTCCTTCTTCAGAGCCAGGTTAAATGTACACGAGCATACAAAAAAATCTTTCTGTTAGAATATTTTGAAAAACATCAAAAATATATGCATTCAGGAGAACAGGGTACCCACAATTGACAAACACGTACATGTAGACAGAGAGAAGAGAACATTGTCAGTAATTTGTAAACATAACATTGCATTAATGCGTTCTTTAAAAGACTATTGTAATCCGACAATCAAATTGTGCTTCAGTCACGGTTTACATTAGATCTAATGGTTATTTCACTAAATGTCTTCTGGTCAATTATTTTGGGGGATAAGGCAGGACATTTTCATGTTATCACTGACCTGAAACGGGTGGCTTCAGGACATGCCGTTCAAACGTTCCTTCTCAGAACGCTGCAAAATGAAATAGCATGCTGCATTTAGTCACGATCGCTCGTGGTCGCTTCTAATACGTGCCTGCCTGTGTGAAAGCAGAGCGCTTACCTTGTGAGTGTGTAGCTCGCTCGAGCGAAGTAACCTCCGACTGCGGGTAGCAAGAAGGCTTTTCTCGCGTCTGCGTGTATATGTGTAGTGTTGTCATGGTGATGTAAATCTCAAAATGGCGGATGGCGGGTACGTGAAGTAGCCATACTGGAGTGTGCAATTAACAGCAGTGTTAATGCTGGTGTATGGTAACTCGATTGCATAAACACGCTGGATTATACAAATGATCCAAATAGAACCGGGATGCCTACTGTTCTAGTTGGTGAAGTAAATAAAGTATAGTGCTGTACGTTGCATGAGGTAGTTAGGGATCAAATTATTTTCTTGTGTGTGGTTTATAGTAATAGGTGGATACTGTGTTCCCAGGTGTTTACATTCTCAAGAGTGACATGTCTAAAACACAGGTAAGTTCAATGTGTTGTAAAAGCAGATACAATTTTAGAAAACAGTTAAGATCGAACTCATCGTTCATTCCTCGAGGTGAAAATGATTCCAGTCTATCAATCCAAAAGAATTCTCTTTGTTGTCTCTTCTTCTTAGTGTCCGTGCCGGTATTTACAATAACTTCTAATACCTGAAACTTGATCTGGGAGATATTGTACTTCTTTTCATTGAAGTGTTTAGCTACTGCTGAGTTCATGTTCTTATTATGAATGCATGACATGTGTTCATTCAGGCGAATGCGTACTTTTCGTCCTGTTTCTCCTACATAGTACTGTCCACAGGGACAACGTATGCATTATATACAGTTCTCCGTGTTACATGTGGCGTGGCATTTTATTGCAATTTTTTCCCCTGTGTACGGATGCAACACAAAAGCTCCTTTTATGATATTGTTGCAATTACTGCAATTCAGGCATGGGTACGTGCCGAATCTTTTGGTTGGACTTCTTCTTGGTTTATCATCTCGTGTGTTGACGAGTAGGTCTCTTAGATTATTGGATCTCTGATAAGCAAATGTAGGTGGATCGGTGAACAATTCTTTGGTTCTTTCATCTTTAGTCAGGATTTGCCAATGCTTGTTAATACACCTATTGATTTTCATGCTCTGGCTGGAAAATTTGGACACGTATACCAAAGATGGTGATGTTTTGGTATCTTTAGGAGTCAGGGTGCTTTCTCTTGTTTTAGTTGCTACCTTCTCTACTGCCATCTTAATATCCTCTTCTGGATATCCACGGTCTTCCAACCTCTTACTTAGTTTAGCTAGTTCTTGCTCAAACTCTCTCTGGTCGCTGATAATTCTCTTGAGGCGAAGCATTTGTCCATAGGGTAAATTTCGTAAAGTTTTTTGAGGGTGAAAGCTCATCCTGTGCAGTAAATTGTTTCTGTCTGTAGGTTTAGAAAATAGAGTTGTGGTAATCTGCTGGTTGTGTACTTTAACTTGAATGTCCAGATAATGTACCCCAGGGTTCCCTATCTCAATAATATTGTTTCCCACATAGTACTTAAAAAAAAAGTACTGAGTATGAGGGTCTACAAACTGTCCTCAATGACCTGAGAAACGACCAACCTGGTACAATAATGCAACAGCTGTCTATCAATGCCCATTTAACTACCCCCATAGTACTGCAAAGGCACTTCACAATAGTGAAACATGTAAATCCATCAACAAGAATGAATGTACTTAAAAACATACCTGGCAAAACGGAGAATCTGTAAACAGTTAGAATACGCCAACCGGTATCTAACAGCATCCCTAATACTACAAAATTACTTCCCATTAGTATACCATTTGAAATCCACCAGCAAAAATTCAAGTTATTCTGAGGAAACCCTTCAACACTTATCAACGGGTATCTCACTGCACCCGCAGTACTACAATATTACTACTAGCGGTCACACTGCCAAAATCAACCTTCAGCAATGACAGTGCTGCAAACATACCCTCAACAACTTTCAAACGAGCAGCAGTTAGAATACGCCAACAGGTATCTAACTGCCCCCACAATCCTGCAATATTAGTTTGCAATCGTACAGTACCTAGAAAACACCAGCAGCAAGCAAACAAATAAACAAATACTGATAAAAGAGAGTAAAACAGATAAACAGAATACACCAACTGGTATCTAACTGCAACCACAGTAGCACCCCTTCCAAAAGGAAAATCATACACCATTTCAAATTCCTCCTACTGCAACCGTGCTTATAACCTGAAGACCACATAGCTATCTATATTAAACATTGCTGTAAGTAGTGCACACATCAATGAAACAGAGTGTGCCACATAACAACAAATGAATGTAGACCTTTTTTTTTTTTTATCCTGCATGGATTTTTTTTCCCACAGACCCAATGATTATGCGAACAAACACAGGACCTGAGCACGTTGCACAGTACACTTTTTTAAAGCATAGTACCTGCGAAGTACTAATTATGATGCTCCACAAAGTATACACATGTCTGCAATGGAATGCAATACAACATTATGAAGTACCTACCCTGACATGTTATGTTTTCTTTTATCACAGACAATGAAACAACGATTTCTCCTGTATTTCCACATGGCACAATATTCAAATCTGATATTGCCACTTGAACAGTATTCTGCACTGCATTAAAAAAAGGTGCACAGTGCATCAACAATACATACAGTGAGTATACAATTATTGGGGTCATGCTTCTTTATAATCTGCAAATTTAATTTTATACACATATTTGGGCAATCCATATGCCAGTGTCACAATCGTGACTGCATGCCATATTATGCTGCAGTGGTTGTGGCCAGGCCCTAGACTCTTGGGTGTATGTCCTACAGCCTCCGGTCTCTGGCCATGCACACAAGAGTCTAGGACCTGGCCACAACCACTGAAGCATAATACAGCCATACATGCAAACATCTGCCCAATGACCACGACCAACACACATAACGTAGCCACCTAAAACCCTATCCACTTCAGTTGACATCCTGATATAGTACTTCCAGCCAGTGGACAGACTTTTGGGGGCATGGCCTATGGCCATGCCCCCAAGCCTCTAATGACTGCCTACAACCAATGCAGCATAATACAGTCAAGTACCCAAGAATCTACCCAATGTCCACAACCCACACGCATAAGGCATCCACCTAAACCCCTGTCCACTTAAGTTCACATACTAATACATTACTCACACCAATTGCACAGACTATGATACACCCAAGAATCTGAGGGCACTCCAAAAATCCATGTCCACTTCTGTACATATACTACTACACTACTTGCAGCCAAATGAAAAACTCTTGGGTGCATGGCCTCTGGCCTCTGGCCATGCACCCCAGACTCTAGTCACTAGCCACAGTTACCAAAGCATAACACAACCATGCAGCCAAAAAATCTGCCCACTGGCCACAACCCTCTGGGCAGTCCAATAAGCCAGCTGCTACACACCCTATCCACTTCTGTACACATAGTTTGCGCTACTTCCAGCCAGTGGGCAGACTCTTAACCATGAACCCAAGACTGAAGTACCTATCCACAATCACCACCCACTACACAGACTATCATACACCCAAAAATCTACATGAGGCCCTGTTCACTTCTCTACACATATGATTACAGTACTTAATCCAGTGGACAGACTTTTGGATTCTTCGGCCATGCACCCAAGACTGTAGTACTTATCCACAATTACCATCCACTACACAGGCTATCATACACCCAAAAGCCTCGAGGCACCCCAATAAGCCACCTGTCACACACCCTGTCCACTTCTGCAAACATACTATTACACAACTTGCAGCCAGTGGGCAGACTCTTGGGTGCATGGCCTCTGTTCTGCTATGTTGCACTTTTAATTAGTTTGGGGACTCCGCCCTTGTCCTGCAGACACTGGCACGCATGCGCACCTGATCTCACTGTGCCCCCGGAAACCGCACCTGCCCAGACATATTTGCGCGCACCTTTCACACTTTTAATTAGTTCGGGGACTCTGCCCCTGTCCTGCGGACACTGGCACGGATGGGTTCATCGTCTCCTGCCCAATAGGTGTCCGCCGTTGTGTCCCCAGACGTCCGGGGCATCATCACATGACCACACCGTGTGGCACAACGGAAGTATCTGCGGTCAGTGTCCATACCCCCAGACAGATTAAAACTGCATTTTTGGGCAATGTGGGGTGTTTCAAGCTGAAACTTTACCCTTATTGGGCTCCTAGACGGTGTCTTAGTTGGTCTGGCAACTTTTTACAACTTTTTAAGTGCCAATTCTGGCTTGGTAGTCTGCGGACAGTCACGCTGTCTGCGGACAGCCCCCTCTAAAGGGACCCACCCATTACTACTCCTCATTCGCAATCTGGCTACTCAGGAGTGAGCATCTGCTGGTTTTTCTGTGCTTCTTAGAGACTACAATGGCAGCTACTATGGCCACTGCAGATCCCCCACTGCCACCATCTCGAGGGCCTGGAGAGGGGAACAGGTGTGATGATGCAGAAGTGGATCAACAGGAAGATGAAGATGAGGTACTGGAAGTCCCTCTCTCCAGCTCCTGTCGTGAATCCTAGGTGTGGCAGCTTTTTACCACCATTGGGGTCTACCAAAGGTTCAGCAGACAAAGTTTGATGCACTCAGTGCAAGGTTGTACTCAGTCGTGGAAAACCAGGTCTGTAATCCTACGGGACCACCTCCCGGCTGCACCACCTCAGGTACAATTAAAAGGGAGCAGTGCGAAAGGTTGTACCCTTCGAAAGGACAAATAGCTCACTGCCTCATCCTCATCATCCGCTCCTGTCACCACAAAGGACACTCCTGTGGGGCAGAGGATCCCAACAGAAGCCTCACAGGCCATCCATAACACAGTCGACCATTACCTTTCGAGTGCGACAGTGCTGTGCATGTAATGTGACACACCGCTCTGTAGAGGGGAGACGTTTCGGAGTGCTTTCGAGGCCGCAGTCAAAGAGCATGAAAAACACTGTCCCCTACCGGTTAAGGCCCACCCAACATCTTCCTCTCTCCACCTGCCCATTTGTTACTGTGATTGGTGTCCCTTCCCTTCCCTCCCCTCCCTGTCTCTCCTGTGAAAAAAGCCAAAAACAAATAAAACACTAAAAACACACAAAAATGGTTCCTTTAGGAGCCACCATTCACAGTTGAAAAATAGAAGGACCCAAAAAAGTCTGCAGATAGTGTGGTAGTTAGTGGACATCAAAAAATGTGGTGGTGCTGGCATCAAAAACATTTAACTCTTTTGCATGGGAAAGTGGTGGCTCTGAAAATAACATTTTTTGTATTTTACATTTTTAAAAATGCACACACAGCCTTGTTGACATTGTGCCTCGCTTTCTCCATTTGTGGGCCAAAAGACCTGGAACGCATCCACATCTGCCTCTCAGCAATGCGAGAAAAAAAATCAGTGTAGAATTCGGGAACATTTCCTTCAATTTGCCAAATGTCTCCTTTATTGCAAACTGCAGTGTAATTCTAGTGACATACCGTAAACTGTTCCCTCCACAATGAACAATGATAATGTCCGGATGTTGCAGTGTGACCATATTTACATAAAATGGGAGCAAGCCACCCACTTCATGTTGCACACTCCATACCATTGCACATGAACATAATCAAATCTAAGATCTTCAGCCACTCCACAGTGCTCTGCATACACCTTCAGCCAATGGATTCATCAGTCCCCCAAAATCCATACACTCTGCCTCCTGAAATACATAGCCATAGCCATCTACAGTCCTCTCAGCAAACAAAGCTTCTGCCTGAGTCTCTCCGTGTGTATCACTCCCAGGAAACCTGATTGGCTAACCCCTGTGCTGCACAGTCCCATTTCCATTCCTGGCATCCTCAAAAGACACGGATGTGTCGTGTGTCATCCGCAGACTACTGCTGTGTCTGCGGACAGATCATCCAATTGAAGGGTGTGGGGAAAGAAATTAAACACACTGGGCCTCATTACGAGTTTGGGGGTAGCCATGCCCTTAATAAGGGCATGGCTACCCCCAAACTCGGGTCCGGTACCTGGTCTGGTCTGACCAGGCGTGCAGAGCGGCACCCGCGAGCAGAACTCATAATGTGGAGGCAAGGTAACAATGGCGCCGGTAGCACTACCGGCGCCATTGTTGCCGTACCGCCACAGTTATAATGGGGCCCAATGTAAGTGATTTATTCTTAAGTGGTGGCTCTGAAAAGAACCCTTTTTTCAGTTTTGATTTTTTTGGAGGGCTTTTTTTATTTACTACAACTACTCTACTACTGAATGTTTTGAAGAAAGATTGCATCACCAAAATCAGTGAACATCATGCTATCACTGAAAAAATGATGTCCACCATCCGGCACAATATTCTCATTTGGGAAGGATGTCATCCCAACACCATTAAAAAATGAACATACCCCTTTGTTCACAAAGTGCCTTCCTGCATCTTGTTGGGGACAAAACACATTGGTGCATCTCTAAAGTGCTCTAGGGGGTATGTGTGTAAATATTATCGTTACAAGTGGAAATAGTTCCATTAGTGCTTTCAGCATCTGTTTCAATGCAATCTACAAAAATATTGCACTTATGTAGCCCAAACTATGTCCTCCACAGTGGACCACAATGATATCTGGACATTAGAAATGAGACATATTTTTGCAATGTGCAAATAAAGTCTCACAGTTTTGGCCAGGCACACCAAACCATGAAACCTCCACTCCCTCCAATCAATGTTAGCAGAAATGCCACACATTTCTGAGTACCTTTTCAGATTCACCATCCAAGCATCTCCGACAATCCACACAGTAAGCCTCCTCATCTCAACAACCATGGCCATCTTCCCTACACACAGCAATGAAAAGAACTGCGACCCACTCTTCCTATAAACCCCAACCAGAACACCTCATTGGCTAATCTCCAAAGCCCCCTTTCCATGCCAGCCATCCTTAAAAGACCTGGATGTGGCTGTCACGACTCGCTCCCTTCGCTCCCGTTCCCACCATTTGGGGGCATGATTTGGGGTTTATTCCCTACTGGACTTTTCCTCCGAACTTTATGCTACAGTGCTGTGATGATTTGGGAGCGCTAAATCCCTATTTTCCCAGCTACTTCCCTTCCGGATCCATTCCAGGTTTTTGGCAGCCAGCATGCTTCTTTAACCAAATGACTATGCTTCCCAGAATGCCTGGCCCACTGCTCCACCTCCACCCTTGCAACACAAGGTTGGGTGGAGGATAGGTAACAGCTGTGGCGGCAGGTGCAGCAATCAGCACACCCGAGGCGTGTGCTCGTTAAGCAGCTTTAAAAGCCTCAGTCTTACTTCAGTCCAGCGCTGGTCATCGTTTGCAGTGTTCCTGTTTTTGACTAGTCCCTGGTTCCTGGTTCCTTGCCTTTGTACCTACTTCCTTGTTCCTGTTTTCTTGTTTCCTCCGCCCTGAATTTCGGATTCATGCGCTAATTGATTTCTGCTCCCTTGATTTCCCTTTTTGTCTTCCTCTGTTTGCAGGCAGCATTTCTCAGTGCTTTCCCCTTTTAGATTGCAGCCCAGTTTGTCTGTGTTCTATATTTCTTTGACTCTGTCCTTTGCTGCTGTTACCCGTTTGCCTAGCCTTCCTCTTAGTTTAGTTTCCTGTCTTTTCCTTGGAGGGGTAGGGAGAAGTTTGCATAGGTTATTTCGTTTTTTCCCTGCTCCTGATCCTTACTTTCTAGAGGATCCATTCCATGTTTTCCACTGCACTTCTGCATTTATTTTCCCTTTGATTATTAGGTGTGGTGTGCGGTAGTAGCTAGCTCCTGTGTGAATGCTTATGTTTTCCTCACTATTTTGTAAACACTATTCCCACTTAGGTATTTAGTTTTCCTTCCCTTGCTGTTCTAGCCTTTCGGGGTCCCAGTTTCTTCAACAGGATTCGTGGGCTAGCTGACATTCAAGAGGTTTATCTCGTCCTCGTGAGTACAGTTCTTAAGTTCCCTTATGTAATACCATCAAGAGTGTTAGTACACAGATCCTGTCATTGCTTGCCCTCCACGTGGGATTAGCGCTGTCAGTACCTGTAACAGCAATTGGGGGTAAGGCGCTTGCCGACTTTCCTCGCGGTCAGGTGCTTACCCCACATCCCTTTTCATATATTGGTTTTGATGTCACACTCTATTTGCACTCCTGGGTTCTAGCATACCTGAGTCGTAGTTCCTGGGTGCACATTTCCCTTGCCATATTCGCTGCCTTTGTACTCGCCTGACTAATCTTGACAGTGGCATGCCCTGTCCGCGGACTAACCTGCGGTCCACAGACTCCGTAACACAGAGCAGCCCTTCTTCCCTTTCCACTTTAATCTTTGTAGAACTCCCTTATTGGCTACTTTCAAGTAGTCACACACCCATCCACCAACCACATCCAAAAACTCTACATCTAACTGTGTCATCTTAGTTCAACCCTTCAGGTGTACTGTTGAATTCTCAGAGTACATGTCTCTTGTTACTCACAAGCACCTGCATCAACAACTACTATACAAATCTCCAAGATTTGTATTTGCAGATTCAACCACATCTGCATCTATCAACACAAAGTAAAGGTATGCTTATATGTGTAAAATTATATTTGCAACTCTTTTGCAAATGCATATAAACAGGGTACCTACCACTTACCATGCTTTAAGCTAGTCAATAATCATACTCTCTTTTGTCCCACCTCCTGACAGCAAGTGTCAGTTACTTACAATGCTGTGTGGTTGCAAGACTTTCTACCAAGTGTTATTTTTTTCTTTCATTCTGTCACTTTCAATACCACTTCTCCCACTAACAAAGTTACACTAAAAGCCACACAATGCAAAGTCAAAACAAAAACTGCATGTATGTTACTAAAGCATGGCATGTACATGGAATGAAAAATGGCAAAATGCAATGCATTTCAAAATATTTATTTCAGCACCTTTACAAGTCAAACTATTGGATGCATGTATGCATGTACAACAGTACAGTACTGTGTGTCGTTTTAAAAAAATAAATGAAAGAAAATAGAAACAATGTGTGCAATATTTTAAAATAACACTCAGTGTGTGCAATTTCTTTTTTACTTTGACTCACATGGATACTTGCTAACATTCCCCTTTGTAATCTGTATGTGCATATTGACTCCTACATTTTTCTCTGCAATGTGGGACTTTTAGTGCACCTTTTCTAATGCACAAAGTTCAACCACAACTCCCACAATACAAACACAAGAACCATCATTTAATAAGCAATTACACATTGGAATGCATTACATTCACAAGTATGCACATACTGACAACATAATAAACCTTCACATAAATGCCACTTGAAAGTGTTCTATAAATATTTTCCATCTCCACTTCTTTTTTTTTTATAAAACTGTTACGCACAGTGCTGCTATAAATCCACAAAACCATTTTTTGATTTTTATGTACAGTTGCCTAAAAAGGACAGCTTTTTAAACGCTGAGCATTTTCCATTTTGCATTGTATAAAAATGTCACACTTTCGTCCTGCGGCCCTGTTAGGCATACTTATCACAGGACCACTGGCCCCATTAGCAACGGTGCACATGCTCCCGTGTCCCCATTCCCGTAGAGTCCTATGCGACTCCACGGGAATCGGGACTAACATTTTCCAGCACCTGACTTTCCAGGCCAACAGGACTTGTAATGTCCTGGTGGCACCAGGAAGCTAGCTGCTGAAATATTATTAGGAATCTGGTGGCAACCCGTCTGCAGCACCAGCAAGGTTAAAACGGGTTAACACGATACTCGTAATGAGGCCCAATGTTATTAACTTTTCTTCCCAACAACTCCTCCCACATTCATAAATAATGTCTTCTTGTACTAAAATTACTTCACCATTACCACATACCCAGAAATGTTCCTTCTTTCGCAATTGCAGTGAGCAACAACCTCCTGGAAGACAACAACCTGAAGAAAACTACTGTTCACATCCTACAAGGTAAGCGCATCAGTTTAGTAGTATTCTTTCTGTTACTCACACAGTATAGTTCAGCCACATAGTAGCCTACAAAATTCCTTTCAAATCAACATGTTTATTATACCTCAGCATGTACACTCTTTGTATTCTCACCTAAACACCATTATTATAATACCCACCATTATCCTGAAAACATTGTAATGCCCTTACTTATTCATTCACACTACCACTCTCTTAAACACTAACCCACCCCTTCACACATCGTCACACATAGCTACTCTTACAACCTTCCCAACCACAACTAGCAGCCCATTGCACATTATACAGCCCTCTATGTCTGCCACCATATTCACACACTCATTCACAATACATACAAATATATGCATATATTGCACAACTTTCAAACCCACACTTTCCTTTTTTTCCAACAGACAGAACAGAATGCCAACTTAAAAACAACTAGAAATAAATAGCATGCCAAATACTCATCCACCTCTAGCGTAATTTATAGCAAATATTCAAACAAAACTGGTAAAATAATCAGTCAAAACTAAACCAGCAACCATTAAAACAATTAGGGCCCCTCTTCCAAAAAATAAAAATAAAAAAAATGTATAACGAAGAAGAAGACTGCTAATAACCCTACCACTATATCTAACAATGTTAACATAGCCACAGTTAAGCAATCAAAAAATAAATTTTACAAACAATGTTCCACCGTAGAGTACTTCACAATCTTATGAAAACAGCAGAAAAGTCACTCTCTACCCTTAGAAATGATCGCAGAAGAATCCTGGAGGCTCTAATTGACAGAGCAATTCAGCTGAAAAGAAAAATGTGTACATTAATTTTAAACAGAATGAAACCGCTAACAAAATTAATCAGTAAATTACAAAAACTACTTCTAAACATGCGCAATGTCGACATAGATACCTTTTCAAACTTCTGTGATGGTGAATGGATTCACACAAGCAGCACAGAACCACATTTCAATGAAGAGGCTTAGAAACAAGAACAGAAAAACCCAATTAGCATACATAGTAATGGCGGAGGGTATGAAATAGCAGAAAACACCATTATGGCACAAGAAACCTTTATCGGAAAAATGTCCCCAACAAACTTTCAATCAACTGTGCCTTTCACCCAACCAATCTATCCAGTCTACAAATGGCCATGCAGTTCAATGTGTAACATACAGAAAAGATCCTTCAAATCCTTACAACAATGCCTCAATCACTGCGTGAAAGGAAAGCACAAAATTAGAATAGAAACTTTACAACACATGGACTCCTGTGCAGTGCACAACTACACTGGACTGCAAGGACATTCATTAGCCTGCTTTTTAGGAACTGCTTGCAAAAGCACCTTCCACCACATCAAAATGTTAAGAACACACCATTCCACTATATGGAATCTTTTGCAGGGACTGTACTATGAAAAAAGTCTGGCTTTTCAACTACAACATTGTAATAACATTCTCCTACATGGAACAGCCAAATAACTCTTTCAACAAATAGAACACATCCAAAGTAAATATTTTGGTAGTGAAGATGACTTACAAAATTCAGTAACTTTAGAGAACATTAGCGAAAACCTAACAAACACATACAAAAAAAATAGCAAAGTATAAAAGCACTTCTGCTGAAGTACGAATCCAAGTATGTGTGTGTTGTCTCAGGACGTTTTATAAAAAAAGAGCACTTCAATTGTCGATATTACTTACAACATAGAGGACAATGAGGCATCCCAATGGTTCCAATTAGCTTTATATCTCATAACAGAAAATAAATACAAAATAAGTGACCCCTCAATACTTTGCACATAATGCAATGCAAAGCTTGCTAATAACCAAATGCCATCATGTGCTGTCACTAGTAACGTGGAAATATTCCCATTTACAAACCTCTCTAACAGCTTAAGTATTATAATCCAGAAAGTACACCCATGTCAAGCTATAATATGCCTTCAATCCAAAACAGCCAAATTGCATCCTTCTGAATTATTAAAAGGCATTTGTGGCAAAGCAGTGTATCTGCCAGCAGATCTTAATGAAAATGTAGAAACGCCAGGAGTGCAACAGCCAATGGATCAATCTTGGATGATCCTAGTTAATGGTGTACCAACAAAAGACAACAAAGATTTGGCAACAACTAGTAGACTTAAACAAAGTTAGAAAAGCCCTACAATATCCACAAGAAAACAATGAGCACTACAAAGTTATAAACATTGAAGAGAATTTAAAAGAAACCACCCAAATCATTCAGAATTCATCACCAACTGGCCAATTTGAACGTGTAAATCCTATTACTGCAACCAATATTTTGGACCAGTATACAATTCACTCACTACACTACAAAGACACCATAGACAATACATTAGAATCATATCAAATGCATCAAGTCAAAGGATCTCCAATCAGAATATGTATGTGCCTTTCCTCTACTATGTCCTACAGGAAAAGGAGGAAGATATGATGAAAGATCTACACAAATAACAGCATAGAATATCGCTCGATATGAATGCATTCTGAAGACCCAAAGTTCAGACAAAATGTAGAATACATATTCCACCTCCTGTTCGAAAGTGAACTAGCAACTCTATGTTATGGAGTTGCACACACATTAAAAACAAGCTCTCATTTTTTAAACATGTCTGCTACCAAACTACTTCAAAGGATAAAAAACAAAGATGAAGTTTTGCAGTCAAGTATGACAAATTTCTTGGCAAACATGCATGGTACAAATGAATACTGGGTCGGACGTCACGCTGATGTAAGGTATATGCTAAGGAACCTCGGCCCACCCACATGGTTTGTTACTTTAAGTTGTGCAGAATATGCATGGGATGACTTGAACAACTTCTTATGCATAGCAAACCAAGAAAGATTATACAAGGAAACACCAGGAGAACTCTGTTTTCTTGACCCTGTAAATGTATCAAGATACTTTCACCACCACTTTATTGCCATGCTGCACTTCATCTGTAATAAAAATATCCCTCCCTTCAGAGAAGTGGAACACTTTTTTAGAATAAAAGAATATCAATCCAGAGGAGCACCACACATACACATGCTTTTGTGGATTAAAGTTGCTCTTAAATTTGGTCATGACAGTGATGCCACTGCTTTGCAGTTTATTCACAAATACATATCCTGCAACATCCCTTCAGAAACCACACATACTGAGCTGCGTACACACATGTTACGCTTCCAAAAACATAAGTGTGGCAAATACTACCGACGCAGATATAAAAACAAATGTGAATACTACACCATTTAACGATTTGGTTTCCCTAGACCAGTTTCAGCAAAAGGACAAGTTAACAGCTTGATGTCTTCTGTTGGACACAGTGTGAAAGGCAAATTGCCTAAACACAAATACAGCATTACAAGAATCAAAGATTCACAGTACATCAATGATTACATTGCAATCATTGTCCTCTTGTGGAATGCAAACATAGATATACAATATATTGCAGACAACTCCACTGCTGTTGCAGGATATGCCACAGCCTATCTAACTAAAGCTGGAAAACAGAGCTAAACAACCTCTGGAATGACATATCATCTGACAAAAACACGGTCACAAAAATGGCACAGCTTTGGCATAAAAATGCTGTCCTTTAGAGATTGTGGATGCTACGTAGCTGCAAACCATTTAACAGCCTTATATGGCAAATCTGAACACATAGGGGGTCATTACGAGTTTGGTGGTAGCCATTGTGCTATTAGCGCCATGGCTGCCTCCAAAGTCGTGTCCGGCTCTGTGTTCCCTGAATGGGGACTTACCTGGTCATTCCAACCTTGGAGGACCAGGTAAGTCCCCATTCAAAATACCCATCCCCATTCCCATTCAAACCCCCATAGGGCTCAATGGGAATGGGGAGGGAGCTAATAACGGGCCCGTTAGTAACGGGCCCGTTATTAGCTCCCTGGTCCCTTAGCGGCTCCCGCTAAGGACGGCTGGTTTACCAGCCGGCCTTAGCGGGACCCGCTAAGGGACCTCGTAATGCGGCAGTAAGGGGTTAACGGCACCGGTATCCTTACAGGTGCCGTTAACCCCTTATCGCTGCACTCGTAATGACCCCTATAGTCTGGCAAAGCTTTTGTACAGCTGTATCCAGAAAAAGAGTGCTGGAATCCTACCAAGGCATAGAAACAATAGCCAGAAATGGTCCCAACAGCCAGGACATATTAACAAAATATGCATTAGACACATACTACCCAAATAGAAGTACTGCTTTGGAAAACCTGTGCCTGTAGCCCAACATTTCTCCTACAAAAATAAAGTGAAACCAGAAGAAAAATGTGGAAAATGCATGTTCGCAGCTTGTGAAGGAAACCCCATCAAACTAACCAAACCCAGCCTAATTAATCATATAAAAGAATAATTTAATCATATACAATTATCATGTATAACTTTGTTACATGGCCCTACTGCAACCTTTTAAACCATGGAGAAAAGAAGAGGATTCATTAGGTAACCATGACTCATTTGCAGCTGCATTCAATGCAAATGAAAGCAGCGTAGCATATGTCAATTTCAAGCAGTGCAAAAACATGTTGGACTATGAACGCCAATAGCAAAACAAAAGAGGTGATAGCTGGAAGGTTTAGAATGAATCTTAACCTCTGGCATTGCTCTGGGCAACCCTCCAGACCATCGTTCTTCGCCTGCCAAGCCATTACAGAAGGGGAAAGACCATATGCAAATCAGGCTTGGCCTCACCCCTTATGAACACCAACAAGAGGAAAAAGTTCAATCACAACTAAATGAAGAAACTGCTGAGGGCAGTCAACCTTCTCTTACAGGAAGCCAAGAGCCACTCGGAGAGCCACTCATTCTAAATGAAGCAGAAATAGCCATGGCTGAAGTAGAAAATACCATGTATCAATATGAACAATCAGAAGAAAACTCTTCAGTGCTGAAACCACAGCTAAATGATGAACAACATAGCGTTTACCTAGAAGTGACTAAAGAAAGTGAACATGGTTTGAAGCATGAAAGTAAAATTTGTAACTGTCAGAATTATAATTATAAGTGGTGAAGCTGGTTCTGGAAAATCATCATTCTTAATTAAAAGCATCGGCAAATTCATCCAAAACTTAACAAACAACAACCTTTTAGTTGTTGTAACAGCCTTCACAGGTATAGCTGCCCACAACATAGGAGGTGTTACTTTACACCTACTAATGCTACTTCTAGTATAACACCAAAACAAATTAGAGTAATACAAACTATCAGCAGAAGGTGCTACTGAAGTACGCAGAATTCTGAAACAAATGAAAATGCTCCTAATAGATGAGGTAACCATGGTTTCCAAACTAATGTTGGCTTTAATTCACCTCAGATGCAAGTCCTTAAAACAGTCTATGAAGAACTCTTTAGAGGAAAACACATTATTGTTTTTGGAGATCTCCTACAATTAACACCAGTGAAAGGTGAACCTATTTTTAAAACCTTAACACACAAACAATGCTGCAACATGCTTGTCAGCATAAGAAATGTAAATCTCTGGAAACATTTTCAATACAGAGAACTAACTCAAAATGTGTGTCAGTCTGCAGACCTCACCTTTGCTAATATTCTAAAAAGCATTAGAACTGGTCTTCATTCTAAAGATGCACAATCCATCTTAAACAGTAGAGTCATACATGGGCTATATGGGCATAACACATCTACTCCTGATGTCATGGAACAATTAGCACAAAGAAATGTAAAATGTATGTCCTTAATGCCAACCCTAGCAAACCGTACACAATTCAATGAGACAATGTTACAAAAAAATGCAATCAATAGTGCATATTAGTTACACAGACAAACTGGAAGTGCATTGCATGACATTACCTATGTGTCAACAAGCAACAGCACTACTAAATAGCTCAGAAAATATATCTCCAACACAGCTGGTTTGGAGAAAATGTTAATGTTGTGTTTAAATTGCAGAGTAATTGTAAAATGTAACCGTGACGTGGAGCAAGGTTTTGTCAATGGAGCAATTAGTAAGTTGTTGGCTTCTAGACATGTCCACATGACAACAACATTCAGTTTGTCAACATCCGCTTTGACAAACTTTCAGAAGTTAAAAGGATAGGACGCTCAACAGCACGATTCCTTCTTGTCAAAGACATGTATGTATGCATAGATCAATTCTCTCTGTCTCTTGAATATGCAGTCACTATTCAAAAATCGCAAGGTCTAACCCTAGATCAGGCATTAATTGACATTGGCAGCACAGTCTTTACAGAAGGTAAGAGTTATTTAGCACATTCATGTCTATGTACACTCAAAGGACTATTTCTAGTCAATGTTGGTGCAAACAAAGTCAAGGCTGATATTCCTTGCATCCTAGAGTAAAATGGACCATGCACACTCTACAAACCACATCTAGATATGTTCCTTGTTCCTCAAAAAGGTAAAGTTTTAAAAAGAAACTTCATGCGAACAGAACTTATGAGAGATCTCCCAATAATACCACCAAAGAAACAAAAAACAAATGCTACGCCATCAAGCAGTACAACCACAAAACTATCTAGTACAAACACAGCTGCAAATCTATCAGCATATATAAAGAGAAATATTTCTTCTAAATAAATAAGTGGCACTCCAGAAAATGACACAGAGACAGAACTCTCTGGTCCATTTACATTTTCCAACACAACCGGTGTAAATTGCTATGCAAATGTAGCAATCAATCTTCTGTTCCAATTGCCACCAATTGTTCAAAACATGTACTTGAACGGCTCAGACGAGTTGTGTTTGCAAATGCTCGCCCTTCATAGAAATGCCACAAATAATCTCGACAATACTTATAGTGTCTCAGAGTTAAGGCAAGAATTGGACTACTGTGCAGGAATGGTAAAATTCACAATATACACACAGGAAGATCCACAAGAATTTCTAATGTACTTACTGCATGTACTGGAAACCAAAAACCTTCAGATTTCATATACGTGGAAACATACATGCAGTCTCTGCAACCATGTTTCACAAGAGGACATCCCTAATGAATGATTTGTGTATGTACTAGACCAAATTGTGAATCCATTCCATTTCATCAGCTGGTGCAAAATGCAAATCGTGCCACACTATGCACGTTTTGCAATTCAGACAATCATTCCACCTTGCACAGAAGCTCACATAGCCAATATCTGATACTAATGCTTTTAAGCTTCAAGACAGATGGTAACAAAACAACTACAAGCTTACTAGCTTCACACAAGGGCAGGTATATCTTGAGAAGAAAACCTTCACAACAGTAGGCATAATCTACCACACTGGTGTCACAACCACTGCAGGTCACTATACTGCATTCATTAAAAAAAAACTATGGTTGGTTTGAATGCAATGACACTTCTGTTACTCTAAAACAAAGATTACTAGCAAATCTAACAAATGCCTACTTAATATTCCTTAACCCTAAATTTAGTCACTGACCTGTGAAACTATCAACAGTTAGTGCACTTTAATCATTCCCTTAAGTACTGCACACTTCAAACAAGCATACTGTAAAAGTTAAACTCACAAAAATGTAGTAGGGTTTCTTTAATGTTGTATAACATTTTTTCCCTATGACCCAATGATTATGCAAACAGAAACAACAACTGTGTAGAACACATGGTAATGTTGTTTCAAACATAGTACTTAGAATGTACTGATTATGAGGGTCTACAAAGTTTAGTCAATGACCTGTAGAACTATCAACAGTTAGAATACGCCAACTGGTACCTAACTGCATCTATAGTACTGCAAGGCTACTTTTGAATAGAAAAATAGTTAGAATACACCAACAAGTACTGAACCGCTTCAACAAATACCCTTCATAACTGTTAAAATATCAACAATTGGAACACGCAACTGGTATATAACTACATCTATAGTACTGCAATGTTGCTTTTGAAATGCAAAACAGTTTCAATACACCAAAAGATATTTAAGTACTTCAAAAGTACCTTTAAAAAAAGAGTACAACAGTACTTTTGAAATGCAAAACAGTTACAATACACCAACATGGATCTAACTGCTTCAAAAATACCCTTCATTACACTTCATTGCAAATACACCATTACGATTCTTCCTACTGCAAAACTGCATGTAACGCCACATACACTTATCTGGCCACTTTAAACATTCCCTTAAGTGCTGCACACTTTAAACAAACATACTGTGTAAATATAGACAATCCTTATAGTTCTGCAATATCTACATCAAGGGATGAATGTTAAACATTATGACTGTTTGTTGTGTAGCAGTCTGTGTCATATCACTTTTTCTGAAACAACTACTAAATTGTTCAATGAAGATTCAAAGTCACTTACTAACTCAATATTTGCCTCAATTAATGATTTAATTTGTGTGTATTTTATCATGAATGATGGTTCTGTTTTTATATATAATTGAAAGTACAAAATAAATTCTCAGTGTGAAAAGATTATCTGGGTGAGAAAATTGATTAATCAGTATTGATAAAAGGTTAACTAACTTGTCACCATTGTACAAAAGATATTTGGGCAAAGAGAGGGGTAATCAGCTTTCCTTCTATGATTTTGAATCTGAGACTCTTCCCAATTGAAAGTCGATCCTCGAAACAAAAAATAAGGGAAATACCCAACTTGATAGTATCTGAAAGACGACTACATAATTATAGGTGAGGTAATTTTGGAAAATTGGATAATTTGAAACATGATACAGATATTAAGCACTAAAGTGCAGTCTAATTCATCAGCAATGTGTACTGTTTTCCAGGTTTCACATGAGTAATATAGGAATGAGCCTTTGGATTCAGATCCTTTTAGAGCATTGAATGATATATCCTTAACAAAGGTACAAAACATTCAAATTATTTGGATATTTAAGATATCTGTGATAGAACATTATTATTAATTGGTATGTGAAATCCCTTCCATTTAAAGACCCTGGAGAAGTACACGTTGTGGAAGAAAATGTTTTCCACTAGTGTGATACACAGGTTAGGCACAGGAAGAAAGTTTGAATATTGAATGGCTATTGTAAACACATGAAACTCATATAAAAAACACATGAAATTCAAGAATTGTATTGCATCAAATTGTATCTGATTTCAATGTATTTCTTTTGTCTTTATATTATCACACTTTAAGCATACTTTTTATTATACTTGAGTTTTCAAATATAAGCAAGATGTTTTTACTTTCTTACTGAATTTATTTGTTTCACATTATTTTTTGAACTGCGCATTGGGTAGCTATGTATTTTCAAAGAAAACACTGCTGATATGTTAGTTGTTGTGCCTGATGAATGCATGATGATGTAATGAGGTGCATGACTCAGTTAAAGCTTTTGCATTTGTGAATGGATGTCATATCCTAATGACAGGATTAGTTGTGAAGTGGTTTGATCTAATTCCTACAAATAAGAAGCTGGTTTGGGAGCTGGGTCATAATTTAGCCTTCCGCGGTGCCTTTTTGTTAAAATTTGGATTTAAAAAAGAAATGTATTTTGCTGATTTTGTTTTCCAACCCACAAACCATAGAAAACAGATACATACAACATACAGTCATAGATTGTGTATGCTGGGGCAGATATTATCGACATTGCTTAATTTGCAAGGAGATCTGCTCCCCTGTGCAATTCTGCTGGATTATTTGAAGTAGCCCAACTATGGATCAAAATATCCATGTTGTGTACCCCTACACAACCAATGTTATTTTATTCCAAACAAAATACCAATTATTAACAGTACTGCATGTTTTATTCTTTTATGTCTGTAATTACTCTCACAAATGGTAGCAAGGCAAAATAATGTTTTTTCTTTTCACGTTTTTGGTCCAGTTGTAGATGGCACGTTTGCCCTATCAATCCGGCCAGCCCATGAAATGTAAGAAATGTTTAGTTACAGTGCAGCATATATCAGGCATTTTACACTACAGAACAATAATACAAGTTTTGAACATTTGAACTGTAGACATGCTGCTCTCTCTTTGTTGCCAAAGTATGCCTGTTGATGGTACATACCGGATTGCTTTACTGATGAATCTGTCTATGGAATACACATCACTCCTGCAGATTTCAAAATCACACACAGAATTACAGAGGGGGCAGCAGAAGGCAGAGGTAGATTAAGCGGACAGAGGGGAAGAGTGGGACAGGATCCAGCAATTCAATGAATCCCCATGGATTTCCCTTTTGTACCGGTGTAGAAAACTGTCTTCATCCATAGGGATTTGGTCACCATTTTAAGCAGATCAAGATGTAGCTATTATATCAGCACACAGTATATTTGGGAGATAGATTGGATTTTACTTCTAAATGTCCTCGCCCTTCTTTCTTACAAGACAGGAAGAACAGACTAGTGATAGACGGGGCAGAAAAATGGTCTAGGGTGAACACACTAAGAAACACAGGGCAAAAGGTAACAGTAGGGAAACACTTCCTTACCAAACACCACCAGGGTGCAACAAACCCTTACAGAAGTGTCAATCTGGGGCCCAGCATGAGAGGAGGGGACAAGCAGTACACCAATAGATTGTGATACAACACCCACCTAACAGCCAGCAAAAAGGAGAAATCCCAAAGTACCAGATTGCCTGACAGCCACATGCCCAGGGCTGTGGAATATCTACATCAAAAATAAAGGGTCAAAGGACAAAATGACCCCTACCTATACAACCCTGGGATTAGCATCAACATCCTCTGTGAAAACTAAAGATTTTGATTTTACCTTCCGTTGAGAATGAACTTTTGGAACACTTTGATTTCCGCCCCTCACTTATTTTGATGAACTTTTAACAGTTTGCTGGAGCTTTAAAGAGGCTGGCTCTTGCTATGACAGAAGTAAGAGGGGATAAAATTACTTTGGTTGAGCGACTGACCCTTCTTTACCTTATTATTCAGACACTATCAGAAACTATTATCATGATGCTTTGAGACACAAACATCCCGACACTCAATATTTTGAGGAATTTCATGATCCTAGCAATCTTTTCTTTAGAATTGTAACTAAAAGAGCATCAAAGCATATTGAAACTTTAGCTTTGCATCGGATTCTCCCTTTTGAATTCTTTTGGTAAAACAACAAACATACTCATATTATGGTTGGTTTACCACAACACATGAAGACCAGTGGAGGTCTGTAAAGTGGACATATATGTAGCCAGGAGATTTGATGGGTTGACATGATACCCTACCTATGGCATGACTTCATAGACCCTAGCTGCAATGATGACACCTGCCCTGGGGTGGGGCCAGAAACCTGGAACCTCAAGGGTAATGTTCAAGTGTAGCATTTTGATGGAAAACCTGCAGGTGTCTCTGCTGGAGAACCATGCACCACACAAATGTTGCCCAAAAGCCAACATCACTATATCATGAGTTATTGAAATGGGCCTTCATTTGCTCTCCCATGACTGCCACCCATCCATGACTTGCATGTTCCCATTGTAAGCATAATAGGATGTGCTTATGTATATTGTAATAATGTTGAGGGATGTCAGAGTAATACAATTCACATGCAGCATGATTCCATGTAGACATGAGATCATAACATTTTGTAAATTGAAGTCAAATTAAGTTTAAAACGTACATGAATTTAATTGATATAATAATACATACCAGGAAATATTACAAATAATAATTACATAATACATAAGTACATTAAAAAAAGTAATTTATTTTGTTGGAGAAATAGTGCTTAATCAAATGAATTTCTGTTCATATATATTTTTTAATGTATATATTTTCTTAGTGTATGCAACTTGAAGTATGCTGTTAAACTAGTATCCCTATCCTGGGTCTTTTCGGCAGCGAATTGGATGTTTTCTTTGTTGAAATACACATTTTGTTCGCCTGGAAGATGATCTTGTAGACTTATTGTTGTATGCATAAGGCAACAGCTCCCTCTAGCAGTGATAACAAGTGAAGCAGGCAGATGGATTCAGGCAACCATACATCTGGCCTATTATTAAATGGTATGATCATCTGACCCCTCCCTGAAGGCAAAATCGGTTGAAGGAGATTCAATCATTTGCAATTGTGGTTAGCTCCCAAATCATCAAAAACTCTATGCACTTAACACTGGCATCAGCATCGGTCTATAAAATGATACGCCCTTGTACCCACTCTTCGTAGAAGAATGTACAAGATTGGGCTTGATTATTTATGTTGAGAATGATCTGGATTCACAAACAATTCTGGCAATCCCATCTGGAAATTCCATCATTAGTATATGTAAAGACTGTAGCATGGTATCTGTATTTCTGCCCTCTATATGGTAGGGTAAAGGCACAGAAAACCCCAGCAAGGCTCTCAATTTGGTAATTATGGATTATCAGCCAGGCCTAAGCTTTCAAGAGGTGATGCAGGCTGGTTCTTAAGTACAGTGTTTCCCCAAAGCCCCCACAAAGGAATGTACACACACTATGTTAGGTGATAGCACAGCTTCTTCTTATAAAAAAAGGTTGTTACCTCTACCATATATATCCATGTATATATATATTACATGGCCACGGTAGTGGCCATGTAGTTATGGTTAAGTTGCTGTTTCCATAGGAAGAGCAATTTTTGGGAGGCTGTTAGGCGGAAACCTATGCAGTTCCCTCTGGGACCACTGCAAAAGATTTAGGACTACAGGCGTTTGGCGGTGAACCCACTTGGTAGAAGTCTGTACCACACAGATTCACTTGGTAGCTGTGGCTGAGCAGTCAGACTTCCCTCAAGAAAAGTTGAGCAGTATGTGGAGTATACAAAATAGGGCAATTCTTCACAGCAAGACAAGCAAAAACGCAACGAGGCTTAGTGTAAAGATATTACGGTATTTATTTATAATGAAACATCTATGGAAAACACTAAGGCAAATCACGGCAAACAAATCAAACACTATTACTCTACGAAGTAGAAACTATCAATCCCCCTAGCAATAGCGACAACTCTAGGTTCTCCCGGTACCACTTATTTTCAGACAGAGGTGTATACCTCAACCCAGATGACACTCGAATATTAGTTAGGACGGGAGAGAAAAAGATAGGCAGGTTATGAAATCAACACAGTTCAATCCTAGCGGATAAAATGCAAGGCAGGAAGGCAAGAATCACAATAGATCGTAAAGTTCAGAGGCCAGGCCCACTCGGAGAGAGGCAAGGCGCGATGTCCCAAAAAGTCTCTAGTGGAGATGCATTCAAGTCTTTATAGCAAATTGTTATCGGTAGATTGAACCAGTTCAGAACAAAGAATGAGAAAAGCTTGGAGGCGGCCCAACGGAACGGAGAGGATTAAGACACCTCACTCAAACCGATCGAAAGGGAAGCCAGGCAGACACGGTATCTTGTTGTGGAGCGCAGCTCCGCCGGGGCAGTTGTTCCTGGTGGTGGATGCACGTCGGGTCTTTGCCAAGAGTAGAGATGATCTCGTCGTCGAAGAAAATGAAGTCCGGTGCACCACCAGGGGAGAGACCAGCCGCGGAGTGCTCCGTCACAAGGCCCCACCATTTGGTCGCGGTTCAGGGGTAGTGGCTATCCGGTTGCCGGGGTGCGCTGCACGGGCAATTTGACCACTGCATCCTGAGGCGAATAAAAAGCAAAGGGGAATGGTTGTTCCCACCAGTCGGGGGAAGAGACTCTCCGGCAGGGAGATCTCCTCTGTCGTCGAGAAGTGGTGAGTCGGTTCCGCAGGGCTCCACCGGAGGTGTCGTCGTGCAGGTCGGCTCAGCGTTACCCTCGTCGGATTCTTAAGTCCTGTGGCGACTTCTGAAGATCCAGTCCCAAAAGCCCTGCTTTTATGCAGAAAACCCCCATTCATTCAGCCTAGCTGTCAATCAACACATGCTAAGTGGTGAGCGGGAAGGCTCACCACTTGGCCCAATCACTCCAGAGTGCGACCGGAGTTGGCAAGGCAACTCGGTCCAGGGTGCCTAAACCCCCTCCCACACCCCTGTGGTAACCCAGACAGAATGGCACCACTTTGGAGGGTCTCCGTACAGAGCCCGCCAAAAGTGGAACAAAGGGCTCGACCTTTGGTTTAGGAGTCACAGAGACGAACACAGACGCCATTTTACAAACCGAGTTCTGGCAGAAAATACCATCCGATAAACCTATTTAAGATAAGTAGATCAGTGGCACGTTAGAGATTAACGAGAAAAAGTATCAATCTCCAACAAGGGGACGAATCCCATAGGGTTATGTTCGGGGACGAACATAACAAGTAGTTTCCACTGCCACCAGCCAAAATTCGACGAGGGGGGACGGGACAGTGCCCCCTCGAGTAACAGATCCAGGAGTAATCGAATTACCCCTACTAGTACGTCCACAATAAGATGGTTTGTACTAGTTCTGTTAGTAAATTTAGGTCTAGTAAAGCCAATGGTGACTTTACATGCCCGGGGAGACAGTAGTCAGTCCCCGGGTATGGAGTCTATGGTGGGGGATCCGCTAGGACGCCCCCGTGTTACGGCACATAGGGTGCGGTGTAACACACATAGAAAAACATATGAGACCCTATGGAGTAAAAGACCCCATAGCCCATAGAACACATTGACATTTGAAGGAATTACACACCTACATGTCCAAGAGTGGGAGAAAAGAGTCTCACTCTTGACAGGATGGAAACAAACAAACTCCCGAAATCCAGCAAAGCTGCTGGGGGACTCACTAGGTTAGGAAATTCAGCCTAAACAGAGAATTCTCCCTAACACTCGCCCCCCCCAGACTAAGGGACAGGAGGATTTAATCCACTCCTGGATGAATCTCAGACCTCTAGTCGATGACATACATCCTAGAGAGACCATCAGCATTTTGGTGGTGACATCCTGACCTGTGCTCAATGGTGAAATCAAACCCTTGCAGGCAGATCGACCATCTCAGTAGTTTTGGGTTTTCCCCTTTCATTTGCATTAACCATCTCAAGGGTTGGTGGTCAGTCTGAATGACAAATGTAGAACCATACAAGTACGGCCTAAACTTTTTCAGCGCCCACACGATAGCAAAGCACTCTCTTTCGATTGTTGCCCACCTTATTTCAGGATCCTTCAGCTTGTGGCTGATGAAGCAAACGGGGTGCTCCCTACCCTTTCCATCCAGTTGACTGAGTACGGCACCTATTCCTACATTTGAAGCATCTGTCTGCACAATGAAGTGTTGGCGGTAATCAGGAGCTCTGAGTACTGGGGCTTGGCAAAGAGCCTTTTTCAGGTTTTCAAAAGCCTGATTGCACTCCTCGTTCCATTTAACCTTTTTTGGAAATTTGGGCGAGGAGATGACATTCAGTGGAGAAGCTATGGTCCCATAGTTCTCTATGAAATTCCTGTAATACCCAGTGAGGCCTAGGAAGGCTCTCACCTGGGTTTGAGTAGTCAGTGTTGTCCAATTTTGCACAGCTTCAATTTTACTGAGCAAAGGCCTTATCTCTCCACCGCCTACCTCATGCCCAAGTTAGACTACCTTACACTGTCCAATTTAGCATTTGCTCGCCTTTATGGTCCGATTGACTCATCCAAGAGCCTGCAAAACATCTCTCAGGTGGGTTACATGTTCTTCCCAGGAATTGCTGAACACTGCAATGTCATCCAAGTATGCCATGCAGAAGTCCTCCATCCCATTTAGAACCTGGTTTACCATCCGTTGAAACGTAGCAGGTGCATTCTTCAGTCCGAAAGGCATTACCTTAAACTGGTATAAGCCAACGGGGGTAGAAAATGCAGTTTTCTCCTTGGCATGGTCTGTCAGGGCTATTTGCCAATAGCCTGACGTCAAGTCAAATGTGCTGAGGAACTTGGCGGCGCCAAGTTTATCCACCAACTCATCTGTTCTTGGCAAAGGGTGGGCATCAGTCTTGGTGACTGCATTAAGAGCTCTATAATCCACGCAGAATCTAAGCTCTTTAGATCCGGCCTTTGGTACTAACACAACTGGGCTAGACCATGGACTAGTAGAGGGCTCTATTACCCCGAGATCGAGCATCTTGCTGACCTCACCTTTGATGTGGGTTCGTACATTTTCTGACATGCGGTATCCTCTGCTTTTGACTGGCAGACAGTCACCAGTGAGTATGTCGTGCTGGCCCCAAGGGGTCAAGCCTGGTGAAAGCGGGAACAGAGAGGCAAACTGATTCAACATAGATTTGCACTCTTCTTGTTGCTCGGGGGTCAGATTGGAGGAGAGATTCACTCCTTCAATTTTTTCATCTAAAGGTAAGCCTATGAGGAGATCCGGAAGAGCTTCACTCTCTTCTTCTTCCTCGGATGACGCTAGAAGCAACGCTCCTACATCAGGTCGCGAGACATACGCTTTAAGTCGGTTGGTGTGAAAGACTGTCGGAGCCTCGTTGGGATTGCCCAAGTCCACCAGATAGTTAACCTCCCCGAGTTTACCCACTACTCGGAAGGGTCCCATCCACTTATCTTGCAAGGCCCTCTGCCTTGTGGGGATCATAACGAGAACGAGCTGGTCTTGAGCAAACTCAAACATGTTAGCCTTTTGATCGTGCCAGTGCTTGACCAATGCTTGTCCAGCTTTCAAGTTATCGCTTGCTTCTGTCATCATGTGCGACATTCTCCTCCGGAGACCTATCACGTAGTCAGTCACTCTGACTGGCTTGGGGGAAGGAGCACTCTCCAACCCCTCCTTAATCAGGGCCAATGGACCTCTGACGGGATGACCATAGAGTAGTTCGAAGGGAGAGTAACCTACTCCTTCCTGAGGGACTTCTCTATAAGCAAAGAGAAGGCATGGCAGTAGAAGGTCCCACTTACGCTTAAGGGGTTCCTTTAAAGCACCTATCATGCTCTTCATGGTTCGGTTGAACCGTTCTACCAACCCATTGGTTTGTGGGTGGTAAGCTGTTGAGAACTTGTAAGTAACTCCACAGGTTTTCCACATGGCTTTCATGTAGTGGGACATAAAGTTTGACCCCCTGTCAGAGATTACTTCCTTAGGAAACCCGACCCTAGTAAAAATACCAAGGAGGGCCTTAGCCACAGCCGGAGCTGTAACAGTCCTCATAGGAATTGCCTCAGGATACCTAGTAGCATGGTCTACTACAACAAGTATAAACCTGTTGCCTGAGGAGGTTGGAGGATCAAGGGGACCAACGATGTCAATCCCTACTCTCTCAAATGGGACTCCCACAACTGGGAGAGGCACTAAAGGTGCCACATTCTTGGAGCCAACCTTACCAGAGATCTGGCAGGTGTGGCAGCTCCTCCAGTGTTTTTCTACTTCGGTCCCCATCTTTGGCCAATAGAAGTAGAGAGAGAGCCTTTCCTTAGTCTTCTTGAAACTCAAGTGACCAGCCAAAGGAATCTCGTGGGCTAACTGCAAGAACTATGATCTGCTCTCTTGGGGTACTACAAGTCATTTGTAGTCTCCAGGTGCAGACTCAGTCGGTTCACTGTAGAAGAGGCCATCTTCCCAGTGCAACCTGTATTTCCCAGGCTCTTGCCCTTCAGCCTGAGCTTCTGCCTGGTGGCGAAGACCTTCCAGAGTTGGACATTCTCTCTGTCCCTTACTGAAGTCTGCCCTGCTGGGTCCACCTTCTGACAGTAAAGACTGCAGCTCAGGATGGTCAACAGGATCCAGATCTCCAATGAGTTCCTGGCCTTCCGTTAGCTCTTCCTCAGAGTCTAATTCTACCACAGAGGGTTGTACCTCCCTCTCAGCCTCGGCTGGAGGTGGAATTACGGGTGTAACTTTGGACAACCGCGGGGAAGTCCGTGTTGGCTGCACTGGAATGCGGGCTGCTGGGATTGGGGTAGAAGCCTTAGGTTTCCCTTTTGCTTCTGATGTCTTGGAGACAGCGGCCGACAATTACAGTGGAGCAGGAGTGAGTTCTTTCTTCATCATCTCCCCGAGAGTACTGCGCATGGTCCTCTCTCTTGCAGGTCTGGTTAGCTCCTGTAACCATTTACTAGGCGGTCTGGGAGTATGCGATACAACTCCGAGAGTTTTCAAATCGTTACCCAACAGTACGCGTCCTGGTACCTCACTCTGTATGCTGACAGGTATCTTCACAGTCATGTCGTTACACTGGATGAGAACTGGTAATTGGGGAAGCATCTGCACAGGCCCTCCAGCTAACTTGGTGAGGAGTTTGGGTGCCTTAGCAACATCCTCGGCCTGAAAAAACGATTTATCCACCACAGTTATGCTGGCCCCAGTGTGCCTAATGGCAGGAGTCTCCTGACCATTCACCTGGACACTGTCCTTATAATACTCTTTAGTATTATCGGGAATAGAATTATAGACATCTAAATTCTGTTGTTCCCACAACCCCAGAGATACTAAAGAAACGCTGGCTGAGACTCCAATGGGTTCGTCAGCTAGCAGTAGAAAGTTTCCACTTGCCATTTGGACTTCCTCCTCTGGAGCGAAGGCTAAGGAGACAAGCTGGACCCCTGAAGGTTTACCCTTACATCTGGGATCTCCTTTCACGTGGTCAGTCGAGCCACAAAAAAAGCATTTACCGAATGCTTTCTGGAATGGTGGCTTGTTCTGACCTCCTTCCGGTTTGGCTCCAGAAGACACACTATTCTGCTGTGGTTTTCCCGGTGGCTTACCCTTCTGGTTTTGTTTGGGGCCCTCTTTGGAATGGGAGTTATTAGAATTCTCTTTTGAGTCTTTTTTAGACTGTTTTCCCTCATCCTTTTTCTGAGTTGCCCCAGAATCCTTATGAGTAGCCCTGTTGGCAACCCACAAGTCAGCAGCCTTAGCTAGCTCCCTGGAATCCAATTCCTTCGAATCAGCCAAGTGCTGTCTGAGCTCAGGAGAACAGGCATCATAAATAAACTCCAACATAAAAAGATTTCTCATACTCTCATAAGTGTTCACTTTGTAACCCTTAATCCATCCCTCTAAGTTTTTCAACCCTTCACTCACCCAGGTAGCCCAAGGGGTACCATCATGCTTTTTGAGGGTTCTAAACCTCTTAGGATAGTGGGAAGGGGTCTTCCCGAATCTAGCTATTAAAGCTAGTTTCACACTTTCGTAATCCGTCTTATCCGCCTCCCCCAACTCCATTACCACATCAGTCGCAACAGGAGGGAGCCTAGAGAACAACCAGGGGAGCAAAGCATTCCCGGTGATGTCCTGGAGCCCATGATTGTATTCAAACAGTTTCGACCAATCCAACACATCCAATCTCGGTTCATACATACCCACTAATTCGTTCGGCATTCGGGGTCTTTTGGGACTGGAGCTCCTAGAGGAACCAGAGGAGAGAGAAGCATTTTCCATAGACAACCTTTTCATCTCTAACTCGTGATTAAGTTCTATTTCTCTGAGTCTTAACTCAGCTTGCTTCTGTTCAGCCTGGGCATTCATCCGTCTGAACTCGAGCTCTTGGTTTCGTTCAGATTGAGCCAAGAACCGTTTATATTCTAGTTCGAGCTTCATTTTTTCAAGTTCAAAATAAGCAGGGTTACTTGTGGGACCTGGTATGGGCCCCGTAGGCACAGCTGGTAAGGCAGGTAGAGGAGCAGGGGAGACAGTTTTGTTAGCCTCTCCGTCCTCGTCAGCCTCTTCATCGCTATCATCAGAATTACGATTCAGATCAACACCATCACTGTTATCTACAGTCGCTGGAGAGATTGGTTCCTCTGAACCAGTACCCAGACTTTGGTTCGCCAGCAATCTCTCGATTAGTTCTAACTTCTTGCCTCTTACAGGAAGATTCTCTTGCCTACAGAGAGCTCGCAGACTCTCAGTATTTTCACTTGACAAAGACTCTTGACTGTAAGTTTCCATCGTAGACATGTTTTTTGAAAGTTGCTTTTTGTGCAATGTTTTGTGGTTAGTTATCCTACAGTGTCGAAAAGCACTCTAAACTGTATACTCGATACAAATCCCACCGCTGTACACCAGTGTTAGGCAGAAACCTGTGCAGTTCCCTCTGGGACCACTGCAAAAGATTTAGGACTACAGGCGTTTGGCGGAGAACCCACTTGGTAGCAGTCTGTACCACACAGATTCACTTGGTAGCTGTGTCTGAGCAGTCAGACTTCCCTCAAGAAAAGTTGAGCAGTATGTGGAGTATACAAAATAGGGCAATTCTTCACAGCAAGACAAGCAAACACGCAACAAGGCTTAGTGTAAAGATATTACGGTATTTATTTATAATGAAACATCTATGGAAAACACTAAGGCAAATCACGGCAAACAAATCAAACACTATTACTCTACGAAGTAGAAACGATCAATCCCCCTAGCAATATCGACAACTCTAGGTTCTCCCGGTACCACTTATTTTCAGACAGAGGTGTATACCTCAACCCAGATGACATTCGAATATTAGTTAGGACGGGAGAGAAAAAGATAGGCAGGTTATGAAATCAACACAGTTCAATCCTAGCGGATAAAATGCAAGGCAGGAAGGCAAGAATCACAATAGATCGTAAAGTTCAGAGGCCAGGCCCACTCGGAGAGAGGCAAGGTGCGATGTCCCAAAAAGTCTCTAGTGGAGATACATTCAAGTCTTTATAGCAAATTGTTATCGGTAGATTGAACCAGTTCAGAACAAAGAATGAGAAAAGCTTGGAGGCGGCCCAACGGAACGGAGAGGATTAAGACACCTCACTCGAACCGATTGAAAGGGAAGCCAGGCGGACACGGTACCTTGTTGTGGAGCGCAGCTCCGGCGGGGGCAGTTGTTCCTGGTGGTGGATGCACGTCGGGTCTTTGCCAAAAGTAGAGATGATCTTGTCGTCGAAGAAAATGAAGTCCGGTGCACCACCAGGGAAGAGACCAGCCGCGGAGTGCTCCGTCACAAGGCACCACCTTTTGGTCGCGGTTCAGGGGTAGTGGCTATCCGGTTGCCGAGGTGCGCTGCACGGGCAATTCGACCACTGTGTCCTGAGGCAAATAAAAAGCAAAGGGGACTGGTTGTTCCCACCAGTCAGGGGAAGAGACTCTCCGACAGGGAGATCTCCTCTGTCGTCGGGAAGTGGTGAGTCGGTTCCGCAGGGCTCCACCGGAGGTGTCGTCGTGCAGGTCGGCTCAGCGTTACCCTCGTCGGATTCTTAGGTCGTGTGCCGACTTCTGAAGATCCAGTCCCAAAAGCCCTGCTTTTATGCAGAAAACCCCCATTCATTCAGCACAGCTGTCAATCAACACATGCTAAGTGGTGAGCAGGAAGGCTCACCACTTGGGCCAATCACTCCAGAATGCGACCGGAGTTTGCAAGGCAACTCGGTCCAGGGTGCCTAAACCCCCTCCCACACCCCTGTGGTAACCCAGACAGAATGGCACCACTTTGGAGGGTCTCCGTACAGAGCCCGTCAAAAGTGGAACAAAGGGCTCGACCTTTGGTTTAGGAGTCACAGAGACGAACACAGACGCCATTTTACAAACCGAGTTCTGGCAGAAAATACCATCCGATAAACCTATTTAAGATAAGTAGATCGGTGGCACGTTAGAGATTAACGAGAAAAAGTATCAATCTCCAACAAGGGGACGAATCCCACATGGTTATGTTCGGGGACGAACATAACAAGTAGTTTCCACTGCCACCAGCCAAAATTCGATTACTCCTGGATCTGTTAATTCGACGAGGGGGGACGGGACAGTGCCCCCTCGAGTAACAGATCCAGGAGTAATCGAATTACCCCTACTAGTACGTCCACAAAAAGATGGTTTGTACTAGTTCTGTTAGTAAATTTAGGTCTAGTAAAGCCAATGGTGACTTTACATGCCCGGGGAGACAGTAGTCAGTCCCCGGGTATGGAGTCTATGGTGGGGGATCCGCTAGGACGCCCCCGTGTTACGGCACGTAGGGTGCGGTGTAACACACATAGAAAAACATATGAGACTCTATGGAGTAAAAGACCCCATAGCCCATAGAACACATTGACATTTGAAGGAATTACACACCTACATGTCCAAGAGTGGGAGAAAAGAGTCTCACTCTTGGCAGGATGGAAAAAAACAAACTCCCGAAATCCAGCAAAGCTGCTGGGGGACTCACTAGGTTAGGAAATTCAGCCTAAACAGAGAATTCTCCCTAACAGCGGCTTATAACTTTGCTCCCCCAAAAAAAAGTAAATGGCCCACTCTGAATTTTTTTGCAAAGTTTGGTGAGGATTCATCCAGGGGGGGCAAAGTTATAGGGGGGGTCCCAGAACTTTTTTTTCCCCATAGACTGAATGGGGAAAAAAGCTTTGCTCGCGCCTACAGCCCAAACCGCTGGATGGATTATCACCAAATTTGGACCAGGAGGAGCAGCTTGGTCCCAAAAGCGTGCTTTTGCAGATTTGGTGAAAATCTGCCCAGTAGTTTTTTTTTAAAATGAGTAAAATTAGGTCATAAAAAATTAGTGATATCTGTGTTCGGTCCGTGGACACACTTCCCTGTTCGCTCCGTGGACAGTGTCCTGATTGGCCAATCGGCTTGCGTGATGTCCGCGGACATGCAACGTGTTTGCTGATTGGACGACGCAGAACGTCAGATTTTCGGTAGCACCCGCCATCATGGATTTGCGGACGTCCGCAGACAGCGCGGTGAAAGATAAGGTGTGTAAGAGTGTTTGGGGAGGGTGGTAGAGTATGAGATAGGTTAAATGTTGTGTTTTTTTATGCGGTAGACGCTCTTGTTGTGTTCGATTTGTCCGTGGACCAAACGACTGTTCTGAAATGTTCTAAATAAACTAAATGGGGGGTGTTCTGAGGACGCAATATGTGTCCGTTTTGTTCGCAAGCAAGCTGAAACTGTTCTAAGAACACTTGCGGTGTCCTGAAATGTTCGTAGGGGGTGTCCTAAAGATGCTGTCCGTATTGTTTATTGTCAAGTTTAAAGTGTTCTAAGAACACTTGCGGTATATGAAGCGTTCATTGGGGATTTCTTCTTGTGTCACATTGTTGCAGAGAGTGCATGTATGTTTCCACATGTATAAAATGTGGAAGATTTCATTTACAGGTATGTTTTTATTTTCCAGTACTTGTAGTAAGTACATTAGAAATTCTTGTGGATCTTCCTGTGAGTTTATAGTGAATTTAACCATTCCAGCACAGTAGTCCAATTGTTGTCTTATTCCATAAACACTATACGTGTTATCAGGATTGTTTGTTCCATTTCTGTGAAGTACTAACATTTGCAAACACAATTCGTCTGTACTGTGTAAGTAAATATTGTCAACAATTGGTGGCAATTGAAATAGAATATTAATTGCTACGTTTGCGTAGCAACTTACTCCAACTATATTTGAGAGTTTAAATGGACCAGGTAGTTCTGTATCTGATTGATTTTTTTTTAGTTTGTCTTCCTTCTTTGATGAAGTACCTGGTTTACTTTCCCTAATGGGTTCTTTTATGTTTGTGGTACTTGATGAAGTTTTAATTTCTTTTACTCTCTTTGGAGGATTTTCAGTGACATCCTGTTGCATTTCTGTTTGATTTAGTTTTCTTTTAGAACATTTTACTTTTTGTGGTACAGAATATGTGTTTAGATGGGGGTGTATAGAGAGCGAAGTCTATTGTATTCTAACATGCAAGGAATATCAGCGTTTACTTTACTTGCATCAAAGTTGATTAGAAATAAACCGTCAAGTGTACGTAAGCGTGATAGTGCTACGTAGCTCATGCCTTCTTTAAAGACTGTGTTACCAATGTCTATCATTGCTTTGTCTAGGGTAAAACTTTGTGATTTATGAATGGTGACTGCGTATGCAAGAGTTAGAGAAAATTGATCTCTGCGTACATACATGTCTTTGAAGAGAAGGAATCGAGCGTCCTATCCTTTTTACTTCTGAAAGTTTGTCAAAGAGAATATTGACTAACTGAATTTTGTTGTCACGTGGGTATGTTTGAAAGCCAACAACTGTACCCAGTGCTCCATTAACTAGTCCTTGGTCCACATCAAGGTTACGTTTAAGCATTACTCTGCAATTTAAGGATAATTTTAATATCTTTTCCAAGCCTGCTGTGTTTGAGATTGATTTGTCTAAACTATTTAGTCTTGTTGTGGCTTGGTCACACATGGGTAGTGTCATACTATGTAGATATAGTTTTTCTGTGGCGCTAATTTCCATTATTGGTTGCATTTCTTTACTTAACATTATTTCATTGAATTTTAAACAGCTTGCAAGAGTTGGCATTAAGGCCATACAATTGACATTTTTGTGGGCCAATTGTTCCATAACATCTGTAGCACATGTATTATCACCATAAAGTGCATGAATGTGTCGGGTTTTCAATATAGCTTCTGCTTCTTTAGAAAGTATACCAACTATGATACTTTATAGATGTTGGCATAAGTGAGATCTGCAGATTGCCACATGTTTTCTGTTAATTCTCTGTATTGGAAATGTTGCCAAAAGTTGACATTTCCAATGCTGCCAACAGTTTTACGGCAGAGTTTGTGTCCTAATGTTTTAAAAATAGGCTCACCTTTTACTGGTGCCAATTGAAGAAGGTCTCCGAAAACAATAATGTGTTTTCCTGCAAAGAGCTCTTCATTGTTTGTTTTGAGTACTTCTTGTAATCTGAGGTGAATCAAAGCCAACATTAGGTTGGACGCCATGCTCACTTCATCTATTAGTAGCATTTTCATTTGTTTCAATACTCTGCGTAGTTCCATTGCAGCTTCTGTAGAAAGTTTGTAATAGTCTAATTTGTTTTGGTGTTCTACCGGCAGGAGTAGTAATCAGTGTAAAGTGAAACCACCTATGTTGTAGGCAGCTAAACCTGTGGGGGCAGGGACAACAGCTGACAGTTTGTTGTTTGTCAATTGTTGAAGGAACTTACTGATTATTTTGATTAGGAATGTTTTGCCAGAACCAGCTTCACCACTGACGTAGAATAGAATAGGTTTGTAATTTTGGCAGGTGCATTCTTTGTTTTCATGTTGTACACCATGTGCAATTTCTTTTGTTATTTCTTGAAAAATGCTATGTTGCTCATTGTTTAGTTTTGATTGTAGTATAGTTAAGTCTTCTTTATCTTCATACTGACACATGGCGTTTTCTACTTCTATCATAGCTAATTATGCCTCATTTGTTATTAGTGGCTCTCCCAGTGGTTCTTGGCTTCCTGTTACAGAAGGTTGACTACTGTCAGGAGTGTCCTTATCTAGTTGGGCCTGGAGTTTTTCTTCGTGTTGTTGTTCATTGTGCAACATTGTTTTGTACTGTGTAAAGTTTACATCAGTTATAGTGCTTTCATTTGCTTTGAAAGCGTCTTCATATGAGTCATAGGTATCTAGTATTTCTTCTTCTTTTCTCTATGGTTTAAAGAGTTGTAGCAGGGACATGTAATATACTTCTTTATGTTGAGGAGTCTTTAATGACAATTTGATATCATTAATTAAATTTGGCGTGGTGAGTTTTACTAAGCTGCCTTCACAGTTTGTCACTCTGTATTTACCATTTTTTTCATCAGGCTTTATTTTATTTTTGTATGTGTAGTTTTGGGCTATGTGGTATAGACACATGGGGGCCGATTCATGGAACAAACGTGAGCCGAAAATCCATGCACAAGCAGGCGCAAGGGAGCGCAAGCGTGAGAAACACAGCGCAAGCTCACGCGTGCGATTCAAGGAAGCCATGGCATACACGGCGTGCGCTACGCGTACAGCAAAAGTGCACATAGCGCGGCGCACACAACCAAAGTGGGCGGAACAGTGGGCGTAACACGCGGAATGAGAAACAACGCGTGAAAAAGAAGGCGTAACTGGGGAAGTACTGCAGGGAACTACACAGAACGCCCACACGCATGCGAACAACCCGTATTCATGGATCCGAATACGGGAAACCCGCGCATGGCAAAAGACACGCACAGGCGTCAACGCGTCCGCCACACGAAGGCAGGCGAAAGCGTCCCCAAGCACAGTATAAAAGTGCGCGCAAACAACAAACGCATATATATAGCTACGATGAATGCCCCATTTGTCGCAGCACTGATCGTGGGACACCGCAGTAGGAGGAGAATAGCCAGGGCACGCATTCTCGCACCACGGACAAGCCTTTTTGGGATGCCTGACGACCAGGTCTATGGCAGGTATAGGTTTCCACCCCATATCATCCTAGACCTGGTCAGGGAGTGGGAAGATGACCTTACATCCCCCACCCTTTGCTCCCAAGCATTGAGCCCCTTGGAGAAGCTGCTCAATGTCCTGCATTTTTTGGCCACTGGGTCATTTCAGCGGACCACTGCCATAGTGGGGGGGGTCTCACAGGCCACGCAGTCACGCTGCCTACACCAGGTACTGGCAATCATGACAGCGCGCCCCTCAGTCCGCAGGCACATATATATGCCCAGAACACCCGCAGAAAGGCAGGCCGTTGTCCTGGATTTTTTCAGGGTGGCACACTTCCCCAAAGTGCTCGGTGCCATAGATTGCACCCATGTGGCCCTACGTCCACCTAGGGCCACTGAGCACATCTACCGAAACCGCAAGCACTGGCATTCCATCAATGTACAGGTGGTATGCGATGCAAAGGGAATCATCACCTCTGTCTATGCAAACTACCCTGGCTCCACGCATGACAGTTTCATATACAGAATGTCCGCCCTGAGCCGGGCCCTGGAAGCTGGTCAGCATGGCGACACATGGCTCCTAGGTCAGTACAAATGCCCTTGCACATGCATGCAAGTCACACACAGACAAATATCCAAACCCTAATAATCTCAACTATTATCACCTCCCCAGGGGACAGTGCCTACCCTCTGAGCAACCACATGATGACGCCAATCCGGAACCCCACCACACCACCCCAGGTAAGATACAACGCCGCCCATATTGCAACCAGGGCCATAGTGGAGCGCACATTCGGAGTGCTCAAGTCACGTTTCCGCTCCCTTGACCGCTCTGGCGGGCAACTACTCTATGCACCACCAGTGGTGTGCAGGATCATTGTGGCAGCATGTGTTCTGCACAATGTTGCAACACGGCAGGGCGTCCCGGTGGACATGGTGGTGCCCCCACGTCCCCAACCATCTGACCCATGCACAGTTCAAGTGAGATACCCTGCATCGAATACTAAGGCTGTACCACACGGCATATGTCTGGCAGATTCTACGCTGGAAGTTAGCATCTACACAGGACACATGAACAAGAAAGTACACATTGGCAAGATTGAAGCAGACCAGTGCAAAGGTGGAATTGGGGTGCAGAGTGGCAGAGGAGGGGCAAGGGAGCATGCCTACATGGAGTCCCGCATGCAGGCAGAGGAGACATGCATGATGGAAGCATTGCATTACTTATACATCAGAACCATGTACACGTCACATGTAGCAGCAATCATGCACAACACATCCCACAAGTGAAACGCACACGTCCTCAACAAACACGCATCAACACTCACTGGACTGCGCATCAAAGTCCAGCATCTCTCCCACTCCTTCGACCAATTCAGGTGGCATGAACTCCGCAACGAGAGCCTCATGCGGAGTGAGCTCTTCCTCCTCTGGTGCAGGCCCACTGCCAGTCACCAGAGTCAAGTTGTAATTAGAGGCACGCTTAGCCTTAGCGCTCCGATTGATGTCATTCCAATGCTTTTTTCACTCTTGCGCCGTGCGCACCTCATGGCCGAATGAACTGACATGTTCCGCAACATGCTTCCAGTGGGTGTCACGTTGGGCAGCCGTAGTCTGACTATTGGCACCCACTAGTATGTCACGGCTGTGGCCCCGCACGTAGTCCACGAGGAAGTCCAGTTCCTGCTTACAGAAAGGCTTCTTCCTCGACGTGCAGGAGGTCGTGGCTGTGTGTGGGGTCCCAGCCTGTGCTGCAGGTCCAACCTCCCTCCTCTTGGACTGTGGCGCAGACCTTGGCTGGCTAATGCACCCTGACCAGTATTGCCAGTGGGTTTGGTGGATTGAGCCAAGGGAGTGGCAGGTGGAGGGATGACCAAAGGCCTGACATGTGTCAGTGGCAGCTGGGTGCCCACTAATGGACCCTGCGCAGCAACATCAGCTGTGGCAGGGTCATTGACCACAATGGTCCTGGTTGGCAGACTCACAACCGGGGTGCTGTTGGGTGCATCTGCCCCTGCACTTGCCAACACCCGGCTGTTCGGGGCAGCAGATGACATGACTGCCCCAGGGACACGTGTCTTGGTCTGAGCAGCCCGGCCTGCCCCTATGGTTTCCCCCCTGGCCTGTTGGAGATCTACCAAGGGCTCTTCAAGTGCCAACACAGCCTGCGCTGGCAGACCCTGAGCCTGGGTGGCGGTGTCCACAGCTGCACCTGCAGCTACCACTACACTTGGGCCTGTGGCAGTCGATGGAACGGACTGCCGGGTCAAACGGGTGCCAGTGCCAGATGCAGGAGCTGCATCCCCCGGAACCACAGGGGGTGGTGGCATGACTGCACCGACACATGGCACAGCATTGTGCTCAAGTGGCGCACCCCTGCCTCTTCCCCCTTTGTGGCCGCCCTGGACACCCTGGAGTCCCCCTACTCCCTGGTCACCACGGCCACGTCCCCGACCACGCCCGCCACGAGGAGGACACCCAGCTGAGGCGCACCTCACCTTTGGTGGCCTCCCAACCATGGCACTGATGTAGTAGTGCTGGCACAGATGGAGTGGTGCCAATGGGAGGTGTACACCACAATTGACCTGGGCAATTGGGGTGAAGGGGTTGGGAAGCAAGATGTTAACAGCCCCCCTGCACCTGCAAGGATGTATGTGACCCCGGTGATGTGGTGACGGGTCACGCAACGCTCAGGCACCCCAAAACTGCAGTAAAACCGTGCACGCAACCCTGCAGCCTACGTGCATGGATTCAACCTCCCGCAGTACGCGGTGGCACCCAGTAACACGAATAACGCGTACGCGTGGGACACGCAGGCTACTATGACATCAAAAATGGGTGCGATACACAGGGGCACCCGCAGTGGGAATAAGAGCGTGTGCGACTCACCGTCTGACTAGCGCGATGCAGAAAAACACGCGTAGCCAATACCCCCGCCAAAAGAAGAGATACGTCCTTGATAGCTGTGAAGTTGTGATGGCGCACGAAACAACAGGAAGCAGCAACACACTTCGGTCTCCACGAAAGGCACGCACAGCGAACTGCTGGGCCTGCTCACCTTTAACCCGTGCTGAGGGAAACGCACGCTCGCGTCCTGTCACTTACGCGCATGGGCCCTTTCCTTGTATTACACGCGGACGTGCAGTTTTTCATGCACGCTGAAATGCTCATGCACGCCTGTACGCGTCACGTCACAGGGGCGCTTGCGCTTCAGGGGCCTTCTGTCCAATGAAATTGCGTATGCCTGCAGACGCGCTTACGCGCTAAGGGCCTTTCCTCGAATTACACGCTGACGTGCCGAATTTTCACATGCCAAATCACTCCGTATCAAGCTGGCCACGCAAAAGCACACAGAAGACCACGCTCCTGCCCAGAAGGCCGAACTACTACCCCCCAGAGCCCCGAGCATGCTCCCACCTGCCATCTGCTGCTGCCTGACTGCCTGCTACCCACGTGCCCTGCCATTTGCTACCTGCACATCAGCCAGGGGTGCTGTTGCTGTGACCACCCCTGCTGGAACCGAAGACTCCCAACTGGGATTCCATCGCTCCACAGCCCAGCCCCAGGACCCAGTTGCCCACCCACTCCTGCCTCTGGGGTTGTCATGTCGGGGCAAACACCATCTGAGACCACTGACAACCCCCGGCCAGAGAGGCAGAGGGGCACCAGCTTCAGTGCCACCGAAGTTGGTGTCCTGGTGGAGCAAGTCCTGGGGCAGTATGATGCCCTCTTCGGAAGTTCCCGCGCCGACAAGGAAGGATGGACTCGGATCTGGACTGACATTGTGACTGCCATCAACGTGGAGGGGGTGGCAGTCCACGACTTCCAACATATCAAGAAGCGCTGGGAGGACTTCAGGTCCAGGACCCTGAACAAGGCCCGGCACCTCTTGAAGGCAGCGGATGCCAAGGGGCGCCGGGGCCATTTGTCGGAAGAACAGATGAGGGTCCTGGAACGCATATCCCCAGCGTTCCACGTCCAGGTCCTTGAGAGGCAGACCCGTCTGGAGTCGAGCGGTAAGTGTACATGCATCCTGATTGTGAGCTGTGCGCGTGGTGATTTTTCAGTGGTGTGCAGGTTGCACATCTGTTTGTATGGGGTCGAGTATGGGTGGGGGTGTACATGGCCGTGGGGCTAACACATGCAAGGGCTGGAATGTGTGAGACATGGATGGTGCTTGTGTGTGTAGGCTTGCATGCCAAATGCAGTTGTGTGGGCACACATGTTTGGATGAATGTGTTTGTAAGTAGACATGTCCGTGATGTCACGCATGTATGTTGTTTTCAGCTGCATGTATCAGCACTGTGTACATGTGCATCTGTGTGTATTTGACAAGGGTGCAACAGTGATGCAACATGGATGCATGTGACAGCGGTATGTGGAAGCCTGATTGGCAGATGTGACATGGATGCCCATCTGAACACTGCGACACTTGGCAGAGGTGTACACATGCATGCAAGTGTGGTGGTGTGTGTACATGTGTGGTGCACCTCCTGTGTTGCATGTGATGTCTGGCTCACCTTTACCTGCTCATGCTGTTGTATGTGTATGGATGGTGCTGGCAGTTGCGATATGGCTGTGGTATGGCTCATGTGTGCGAGTTGAAATGACATGTGTGTTGGGGATTGTGATGGCATGTCTGAGGTTTGCCAATGCCACTCATGTACAACTGTCATGTGTGTATGTGTCCATTGTACAGTGCCCTGATGCCTGTGTTTTATTTCTCCCTGTCTGCAGCGTCAACTGATGAAGAGGGCGGAGAAGGTGCTGTGGAGCACAGCGGCGGGGATCCCACCGCCAGCCGGAGACGCAAGGCCCGGTTCCCCTCCCATGTTGTCATCTCGTCGGGGAGTGAGGAGTCCGGTGCAGCGTCCCAGGCCGCAGCTGCCGGGGGGAGGTCCAAGAGGTGGAGGTTGGAGTTGTACTCCTCGGTAGCAGAAGGGGCAGCTGGGACCCCACAGGGCCCAACGGGGGAAGGTGGCACAGAGTCATCCAGGTTGGTGGGGGGTTTGGTGGAGGAGGAGGCCGTGCAAGCAACAGAGACGGGGTCTGGAGGTCGGGATCTCACTGGTGCTAGTGGTGCAGTGCAGGACCAGGGACAGGAGGCAGCACAGGCCGCCGCGAAGGTGCTTGTGTGCAATCCTGTCCCTGATCCTGTGCCTGCATCATCTTGCACCAGCAGGGATGCCTACGTCCAGACCAGTTTTCAGGCAGGGGATGAGCTCACGACAACTGGCCTTCCTCTGCCTGCGGACGTGGCTATCCGGGTCCGGGTTGAGCCTGTTCTGACTGGTGTGGCGTTGCGTCAACGGGCCATGCGAGTCGACCTGCAGTCTTTTCATGAGGAGACTGCATGTCATCTCGAATGGCTCGTTGACCACGTCAGCCTGCTGGGACAGGTCACCCAGGCCGAATTCCTCGGTATGATGGGGCTTGCTACGACCCCCTCCTCAACTGAACCCCCTACGCGCCAGTCGTCCTCCGTGCCATCTTCCCACCCATCAGTCACCTGGGTGCCCTGTGGAGCTGCCTCTGACGGTGCGGGCAGGCTGGTGGAGGAGGCATCCCTGCCACAGTCGGGAGTCGGACGTCCAGCAGGGGTGGCCACATCAACGACTGCACCCCAGCCGGCGGAGGATGTGCAGGCAACAGGAGGCAGTGCACGGGCAGAGGCACAGCAGCAGCAGCAACGTGGTGGGAGCCATGAAGGCTCGGGACCTTCAACATCGGAGGGGCAGGCATCGGCCGGAGGGCAGGAGGACCCAGGACAGAGAGTGTCTTCCGTGTGGCAGCGGTTGGGCCACGCCATAGATGCGGAGCGGCAGCGGACGGAAGAGGCACGGCTCACAATGGTCAGGGCGGAGAACTCCATGCGGAGGGCCCTGAGGCGGGCCGAGTGCCTCGAGGCAATCCGCAGGGGTTTGGAGGTGGACACGTCGACGGCCCTGCGGACACTCGGGGCCATGGAGGAGGACCGCCTCCGGGACATTGAGCAGGAGTTTGATGATGCCCTGGCCCGGGACATCCAAAAGTGAGCCATCAAACTAGCCCACTGCCCTTGTACATAGTTATGTAGGTAGTGTTAGGTTTCCTTTTTTTTTGGATTTATTTTGGACCTTTTGGACATTGCCCACATTTTTGTATATAGTTTATTTTATTAGTTAGTGTAGTTAGATAGGTTTCATTTCTTTTGTTGGGATAATGGACCCTGGCTTGTTCGTATGTACATTGTTCACTGTTGGATTGTATTTTTCTTTCACATTTTAACCATGGAGCAATGGCTTTCAATTTTATTTCCCATTGGATTTTGTTTTGTGGACAGTGACTTTGGACACCATTACTTTGGATTATGATTTTTGGTTTTGCTTTTTTTCACGGACATGCTTCTTTTCATTTTTGTACATTCCCATTTCTGTTTCTTTATTTTTGATTCTATTTATGTTTCCTTTAATACATATTTTCTTATCGAACTTCAATGTGTAGTATCTCATTGGTTTCATGCATATCATGATATGGGTTTTGAGATTCACTGACACCCATTGGGTGTATGTGAGGGAAATGTGTTTGTTTCGGAACTTGCAATTGGTGTTCTGTCATGTAATTGCCAATTATGAGTGGGTGGATGCAATACTCGGGTGGGTGTTTTGCATTTGGAGGCTGACCATAGGGACCAGGGATCTAGATTGTGATGACATGTTGGCTGGGGAACATGAGTTGGACATGGGTGGGGGCCTGCTGGCAGGTGCCCCACAGTGCTGGGGGGTGGGGGTGGTGGGAGACATGAGAGGGGGCCTGGTGGAGACTGCCCCTGCACTGCTGGGGGGTGGGGGTGGTGGGAGACATGAGTGGGGGCCTGGTGGAGGCTGCCCCTGGTGGCTGGGGGGTGGGGGTGGTGGTAGACATGGGTGGGGGCCTGGTGGAGGCTGCCCCTGCACTGCTGGGGCATGGGGGTGGTGGTAGACATGGGTGGGGGCCTGGTGGATGCTGCCCCTGGTGGCTGGGGGGTGGGGGTGCAGGGAGACATGAGTGGGGGCCTTGTGGAGGCTGCCCCTGCACTGCTGGGGGGTGGGGGTGGTGGGAGACATGAGTGGGGGCCTGGTGGAGGCTGCCCCTGCACTGCTGGGAAGTGGGGGTGGTGGGAGACATGAGTGGGGGCCTGGTGGAGGCGTCCCCTGGTGGCTGGGGGGTGGGGGTGGTGGTAGACATTGGTGGGGGCCTGGTGGAGGCTGCCCCTGGTGGCTGGGGGGTGGCGGTGGTGGGAGACATGGGTGGGGGCCTGGTGGAGGCTGCCCCTGCACTGCTGGGGGGTGGGGGTGGTGGGAGACATGGGAGGGGGCCTGCTGGCAGGTGCCCCACAGTGCTGGGGGGTGGGGGTGCAGGGAGACATGAGTGGGGGCCTGGTGGAGGCTGCCCCTGCACTGCTGGGGTGTGGGGGTGGTGGGAGACATGAGTGGGGGCCTGGTGGAGGCTGCCGCTGCACTGCTGGGAAGTGGGGTGGTGGTAGACATGAGTGGGGGCCTGATGGAGGCTGCCCCTGGTGGCAGGGGGGGTGGGGGTGGTGGGAGACATGAGTGGGGGCCTGGTGGAGGCTGCCCCTGGTGGCTGGGGGGTGGGGGTGGTGGGAGACATGGGTGAGGGCCTGGTGGAGGCTGCCCCTGCACTGCTGGGGGGTGGGGGTGATAGGGGACATGAGTGTGGGCATGGTGGAGGCTGCCCTTGGTGGGTGGGGGGTGGGGGTGGTGGGAGACATGGGTAGGGGCCTGCTGGCGGGTGCCCCACAGTGCTGGCGGGTGGGGGTGGTGGGAGACATGGGTGGGGGCCTGCTGGCAGGTGCCCCACAGTGCTGGGAGGTGGGGGTGGTGGGAGACATGAGTGGGGGCCTGGTGGAGGCTGCCCCTGGTGGCTGGGGGTGGGGTGGTGGTAGGCATGGGTGGGGGCCTGGTGGAGACTGCCCCTGCACTGCTGGGGGGTGGGGGTGGTGGTAGACATGGGTGGGGGCCTGGTGGAGGCTGCCCCTGATGGCTGGGGCGTGGGGGTGATGGGAGACATGAGTGGGGGCCTGGTGGAGGCTGCCCCTGCACTGCTGGGGGGTGGGGGTGGTGGGAGACATGGGTGGGGGCCTGCTGGCAGGTGACCCACAGTGCTGGGAAGTGGGGGTGGTGGTAGACATGGGTGGGGGCCTGGTGGAGGCTGCCCCTGGTGGCTGGGGGGTGGGGGTGCAGGGAGACATGGGTGGGGGCCTGGTGGAGGCTGCCCCTGCACTGCTGGGGCGTGGGGGTGATAGGGGACATGAGTGGGGGCCTGGTGGAGGCTGCCCCTGCACTGCTGGGGGGTGGTGGTGATGGGAGACATGAGTGGGGGCCTGGTGGAGGCTGCCCCTGGTGGCTGGGGGGTGGGGGTGGTGATAGACATTGGTGGGGGCCTGGTGGAGGCTGCCCCTGGTGGCTGGGGGGTGGGGGTGATGGGAGACATGAGTGGGGGCCTGGTGGAGGCTGCCCCTGCACTGCTGGGGGGTGGGGTGGTGGGAGACATGGGTGGGGGCCTGCTGGCAGGTGCCCCACAGTGCTGGGGGGTGGGGGTGCAGGGAGACATGAGTGGGGGCCTGGTGGAGGCTGCCCCTGCACTGCTGGGGGGTGGGGGTGGTGGGAGACATGAGTGGGGGCCTGGTGGAGGCTGCCCCTGCACTGCTGGGAAGTGGGGGTGGTGTTAGACATGAGTGGGGGCCTGGTGGAGGCTGCCCCTGGTGGCTGGGGGGTGGGGGTGGTGGGAGACATGAATGGGGGCCTGGTGGAGGCTGCCCCTGGTGGCTGGTGGGTGGGGGTGGTGGGAGACATGGGTGGGGGCCTGGTGGAGGCTGCCCCTGCACTGCTGGGGGGTGGGGGTGATAGGGGACATGAGTGTGGGCCTGGTGGAGGCTGCCCCTGGTGGGTGGGGGGTGGGGGTGGTGGGAGACATGGGTGGGGGCCTGCTGGCATGTGCCCCACAGTGCTGGGGGGTGGGGGTGGTGGGAGACATGGGTGGGGGCCTGCTGGCAGATGCCCCACAGTGCTCCGGGGTGGGGGTGGTGGGAGACATGAGTGGGGGTCTGGTGGAGGCTGCCCCTGGTGGCTGGGGGGTGAGGGGGGTGGTAGACATGGGTGGGGGCCTGGTGGAGGCTGCCCCTGCACTGCTGGGGGGTGGGGGTGGTGGCAGGCATGGGTGGGGGCCTGGTGGAGGCTGCCCCTGGTGGCTGGGGGTGGGGGTGATGGGAGACATGAGTGGGGGCCTGGTGGAGGCTGCCCCTGCACTGCTGGGGGGTGGGGGTGGTGGGAGACATGGGTGGGGGCCTGCTGGCAGGTGCCCCACAGTGCTGGGAAGTGGGGGTGGTGGTAGACATGGGTGGGGGGCTTGTGGAGGCTGCCCCTGGTGGCTGGGGGGTGGGGGTGCAGGGAGACATGAGTGGGGGCCTGGTGGAGGCTGCCCCTGCACTGCTGGGGGTTGGGGGTGATAGGGGACATGAGTGGGGGCCTGGTGGAGGCTGCCCCTGGTGGGTGGGGGGTGGGGGTGATGGGAGACATGAGTGGGGGCCTGGTGGAGGCTGCCCCTGCACTGCTGGGGGGTGAGGGGGTGGTAGACATGGGTGGGGGCCTGGTGGAGGCTGCCCCTGCACTGCTGGGGGGTGGTGGTGATGGGAGACATGAGTGGGGGCCTGGTGGAGGCTGCCCCTGGTGGCTGGGGGGTGGGGGTGGTGGTAGACATTGGTGGGGGCCTGGTGGAAGCTACCCCTGGTGACTGGGGGGTGGGGGTGATGGGAGACATGAGTGGGGGCCTGGTGGAGGCTGCCCTTACACTGCTGGGGGGTGGGGGTGATGGGAGACATGAGTGGGGGCCTGGTGGAGGCTGCCCCTGCACTGCTGGAGGGTGGGGGTGGTAGGGGACATGAGTGTGGGCCTGGTGGAGGCTGCCCCTGGTGGGTGGGGGGTGGGGGTGGTGGGAGACATGGGTGGGGGCCTGCTGGCAGGTGCCCCACAGTGCTGGGGGGTGGGGGTGGTGGGAGACATGGGTGGGGGCCTGCTGGCAGGTGCCCCACAGTGCTGGGGGCTGGTGGGAGACATGAGTGGGGGCCTGGTGGAGGCTGCCCTGGTGGCAGGGGGGTGGGGGTGGTGGTAGACATGGGTGGAGGCCTGGTGGAGGCTGCCCCTGCACTGCTGGGTGGTGGGGGTGGTGGTAGACATGGGTGGGGGCCTGGTGGAGGCTGCCCCTGGTGGCTGGGGGGTGGGGGTGATGGGAGACATGAGTGGGGGCCTGGTGGAGGCTGCCCCATGCACTGCTGGAGGGTGGGGGTGGTGGGAGACATGGGTGGGGGCCTGCTGGCAGATGCCCCACAGTGCTGGGAAGTGGGGGTGGTGGTAGACATGGGTGGGGGCCTGGTGGAGGCTGCCCCTGGTGGCTTGGGGGTGGGGGTGCAGGGAGACAAGGGTGGGGGCCTGGTGGAGGCTGCCCCTGGTGGGTGGGGGGTGGGGGTGGTGGTAGACATGGGTGGGGGCCTGGTGGAGGCTGCCCCTGCCCTGCTGGGGGGAAGGGTGATGGGAGACATGAGTGGGGGCCTGGTGGAGGCTGCCCCTGGTGGCTGGGGGGTGGGGGTGGTGGTAGACATGGGTGGGGGCCTGGTGGAGGCTGCCCCTGCACTGCTGGGGGTGGTGGTGATGGGAGACATGAGTGGGGGCCTGGTGGAGGCTGCCCCTGGTGGCTTGGGGGTGGGGGTGGTGGTAGACATTGATGGGGGCCTGGTGGAGGCTGCCCCTGGTGGCTGGGGGGTGGGGGTGATGGGAGACATGAGTGTGGGCCTGGTGGAGGCTGCCCCTGCACTGCTGGGGGGTGGGGGTGGTGGGAGACATGGGTGGGGGCCTGCTGGCAGGTGCCCCACAGTGCTGGGGGGGTGGGGGTGCAGGGAGACATGGGTGGGGGCCTGGTGGAGGCTGCCCCTGCACTGCTGGGGGGTGGGGGTGATAGGGGACATGAGTGTGGGCCTGGTGGAGGCTGCCCCTGGTGGGTGGGGGATGGGGGTGGTGGGAGACATGGGTGGGGGCCTGGTGGAGGGTGACCCTGCACTGCTGGGGGGTGGTGGGTGACATGGCTGGGGGCCTGCTTGCAGGTGCCCCACAGTGCTGGGGGGTGGGGGTGGTGGGAGACATGGGTGGGGGCCTGGTGGAGGGTGCCCCTGGTGGCTGGGGGTGCAGGGGGACATGCGTTGGTGGGCAGTAGTGCAAGTTGACATGTGGGTTGGCTGGGGGGCATGGCCATGGTGGATGGGGTGCCTGCAGGACATGTGCAGGGTAGGCCCCTGTGGTGTGAGCCACCTGCAGGGGCCGTGGAGGGTGTAGAGGGAACACCTGGGAGGACCCACACGCGCAATTCACGTGTGGTGCTCCCCGCGCACTCCTGTAATACACGTACCCTGATGGAATCGTGTGTGGAACTTCCCGCACACCCCTGGAATACACGTACCCTGCTGATGTTGCGTGTGAAACTTCCTCCACACCCTGAAATACACGTACCCTGATGAAATCGCGTGTGGAACTTCCCGCGCACCCCTGTAATACACGTACCCTGATGGAATCGCGTGTAGAACTTCCCGCGCACCCCTGAAATACACGTACCCTGCTGAAATCGCGTGTGGACCTTCCCGCGTACCCCTGAAACACACGTACCCTGCGGAAATTGCGTGTGGAACTTCCCGCGCACCCCTGAAATATACGTACCCTGCTGATGTCGCGTGTGAAACTTCCCCCGCACCCCAAAATACACGTACCCTGATGAAATCTCGTGTGGAAATTCCCGCGCACCCCTGAAATACACATACCTTGCTGAAATCGCGTGTGGAACTTCCCGCGCACCCCTGAAATACACGTACCCTGCGGAAATCGCGTGTGGAACTTCCCACGCACCCCTGGGATACACGTACCCTGCTGATGTCGCGTGTGAAACTTCCCCCGCACCCTGAAATACACGTACCCTGCTGTAATCGCGTGTGGAACTTCCCGCGCACCCCTGAAATACACGTACCATGCGGAAATCGCATGTGGAACTTCCCGCGCACCCCTGAAATACGCGTACCCTGCTCGCACGGGGCCAATCGCGTGTGGAACTTTCCACGCACCCCTGAAATACACTATCCTGCTGAAATCGCGTGTGGAACTTCCCACGCACCCCTGAATTACACGTACCCTGCGGAAATCGCGTTTGGAACTTCCCGCGCACCCCTGAAATACGCGTACCCTGCTCGCACAGGGCCAATCGCGTGAGGTACTTCCTGCGCACCCCAGTGATACACGTAGCCCGCTTGCCGTGCTGGTACAGGGTTAGCGCAGCCCTTTGCGCTGGATTGGGGATTTTGATGGCTTTTCCCTGCGCAAGAGGCGTTCTTGGGGGCGTAACTGGCGCTGCTGCAGGGTCGCTGCGCCACTGTGCGCCACGGCTGGTTTTGGTGGCTGGAATCCATGAATACGCTGTGCACGGAAACGGATTTTCGCGCACGCCACTTGTGCGCTGAATTCTATGAATTACCCCCATGGTGTCCAAAGTGGTACTCCTGTTTGGGTAGTATGTGTCTAATAAATTGTTTTTTAAAATGTCTTGGCTGTTGGGATCATGTTTGGCTATTGTTTCTATATCTTTGTATGATTTTAGAACTCTTTTTCTAGATTTAGCTGGACCAAGACTTAGCCATACTATATTTTCAGATTTACCATACAGTGCAGTACCATTAAACGATCAGCTGCTGCATAGGATCCACATTCTCTATGGGACAGCATTTTTATGCCCAAGCTGTATAATTTTTGAGATACCGTTTTATCTGATGACAGGTAATTCCAGAGGTCTTGCAGCTCTGTCTTTTCTGCTTTGGTTAAGTATGCTGTGACATATCGTGCAACTGCAGTAGAATTGTCTGCAATGTACTGCACATCTATGTTTGCATTCCATAAGTGGGCAATGATTGCATTGTAATCATTGATATATTTTTATTCTCCTTTTCTTTTTATGTAATATGTATTTTTAGGTGACTTACCTTTAACACTATGTCTAACTGAAGACATGAGGTTGTTCACTTGACCTGTTTTTGTAACTGGTCTAGGGAAACCAAATCGGCATTTGGTGTAGTATTTCCCTTTGTTTTTGTATTTGCAACAACAATATTTGCCACATTTGTGTCTTTGAAATTGTAAAATTTGTGCATGAAGATCACTATTTTTGGATTCCGATGGAATTTCACAAGTGACATATTTTTCAATAAACTGTAAAACAGTGGCATCACTGTCTTGACCAAATGTAGGAGCATCTTTAATCCATAAAAGCATGTGGATATGTGGTGCTCCTCCGGCTTGGTATTCTTTTCTCCAAAAGAAGTGTTGCACTACTCCAAGGGGAGGAACAGGTTTATTACAAATAAAATGTAGCATAGCAATGAAGCGATGGTAAAAATATCTTGAAACATTAACAGGATCCAGAGAACAAAGTTCTGCAGGTGTTAGTATATCTATGTTTGTTTTGTTTTTGTTTGTTATGCGTAGGAAATCATGTAAATCTTCCCATGCATATTCTGCACAACTTAATGTAACAAACCAAGTGGGTGGGCCAAGGTTTCTGATCATACAACGTACATCTCCATGACGTCAAAACTAGTACTCTTTAGTACCACGCATATTTGCTAATAGATTTGTAATATTTGATTGTAAAACCTCATCTTTTTGTTGCACTTTTTGTAATAATTGTGTAGCTGTCATATTTTGAAAGTGTGATCCTGATTTTAATATGTGTGCAACTCCGTAACATAAAGTTGCTCGTTCACTTTCAAAGAGTAGGTGGAATATGTATTCCACATTTTGTCTAAATCTGGTATCTTCAGAATACATCCGTAATGAGCGGTATTCTGATGCTGATATTTGAATAGGTCTATTATCGTACCTTCCTCCTTTGCCAGTAGGAAAGAGTAGAGGAAAACCACGCGCTTCTATACTTTTTTCCCATATGCTGATTGGCGATTCTTTTGTTTGACACATTTGGTACGTTTCCAGTGCATCCTCTATGGTGTCATTAGAGTGCAATGGATGAATTGTATAATGCTCTAAAGTATTTGATATTGTAGCAGGATCTAGTAGCTCAAATTGACCAGCTTCTTGTGTCTCCTGAATTATTTCAGTTGTATCCTTCAAGTTTTCTTCAATATTAATTTCTTTGTAATATTCATTATTCTCTTTAAGATATTGCAAGGCTTCTCTAACTTTATGTAAATCTACCAGCTGTTGCCAAATTTTTTTGTCTTTTGTAGGTACTCCATTTACCAAGATAATTAAAGATTGGTACATTGGACGTTGCACTCCTAGAGTGTGCACATTTTCTTTTAGATCTATTGGTAAATACACTACTTTTCCACAAATACCTTTCACTAATTCAGAGGGAGGTAATTTTGCAGTTTTTGGTTGAAGGCGTATTATTGCTTGAAATGGGTGCACTGTTTGAATTATGATGCTCTCATATAAATTAAGTTGTTGAAGGGGTTTTGGTAGTGGATATAATTCCAAATTATTTGTGATAGCACGTGAAGGAGTTTGGTTGTTGTCAAGTTGTGTAGTGCAGTAACTACAATGTATTACGGGGTTAGTTATTTCGTATTTGTTTTCTGCTAAAAGGTAGAGAGCTAATTCAAACTATTTAGAATCTTCATTGTCTTCTATTTTGTATGATAGGTCTACAGTTTTTGTGTTACTTTTATAAAAAGTTCTGCGGCAACATACACACACATGGTTTGGTACTTCAGCTGATGTACTTATACATTTTAGTATTTCTTTTTTGTATGTGTGTAGTAAAAGGTTGCCATGTGTAGAATTGTTACTAATTTGGTTTACAGCTATTTCATTCTGTAAGTGGGTTTCACTTCCAAATATTTTTTCTGGATAAAGTCGATTTCTTCTAGTAGGTCTTTTGCTGTACCATGTAGAAGAATGTCATTTAAATTGGCTAGTGCTAAAGCAGGACTTTTAGCATAGTACAGTTTATAAACTAGATTTCTTATACTTGAATGATGTGTTGATATCCTTTTGATATAATGGAAGGTGGTTTTGCAAGTAGGTCCTGTAATGTAGGCCAATGAATGTCCTTGTAATCCTGTGTACTTGCGTACTGGACAGGTGTCCATATTTTGCAGTAGTTTAATTTTGATTATGTCTTTGCTTTTCACATATTGATTAAGGAATTGGCGTAAAGACTTGAAAAATTGTTTGGGAATGTTACACATTGACGTGCATGGCCATTTGTACACTAGACGTTCTGATTCAGTTGTATGGAGGGGTAATTCTAAGTTTGCAGGGCATATTTTTGTAAGGAGTACTTCTTGTTCCATTATGGTATTATTAACCTTTTCACAACCTCAACCACTGGTATGTATGGCAATTGTATTTGTTTGCTTTTGTTTGTACGCTTCTTCATTAAAGTATGGTTCTGTGCGCGTAGTGTGACTCCAATCACCCACGCAGATATTTAAGAAGTTCTTTCTGTTGACATTTTGATAATTAAGAAGTCTTTGTTGTAATTTAGTTATTAGTTTTGTTAGTGGTTTCATTTTGTTTAACACTAAAATAAATAACTTTCTTTTGAGAAGAATTGCACTGTCTATCAACGCTTCTAAGATTAATTTCCTACAATAGGTTTTAAGCGTTTTACCTGCTTTCTTTCCTGTTTTTATAAGATTTTGAAGGACTTTGTGACGGAACATTTTGGCCAAAATACTTTTCTTGGTATGCTTACTTTGAACTATATCAAGATTTAAAGAAGCAATTTTATCTGTAGTGTAATTGATTTTTGGTTTGCTTTACATTTTGATAGAGGAGGCAAAGTTTTTGTACTTGAAACTTCTTTTGTTTCACTAAAAATGACTGTATTAGCTGTTTTGTTTCAACTTTGTTTACAAATTGTGCTAGAGATGGATGCTTATGTTCGACACTTTTATTTTCATTTGCTCTACTTCTGCGTTGTTTTCTACGGACTTGATTTTTGGTAGGCATTTGTTTAGGGTCTGTTTAAAAAAATAAAGAAGGTATGGGTTGGGGTGTTCTACAATGTATGTGTGGTGTGTGCATGAGTGTTTGAGTAAGATGATAAAGATGTATGTAATGGTGTGTGATTGTGCTTTGGGAACTACAACTAGCAGGGATGGGTATTATTGAATTAATGTATTACTAAACTGGGGTTCAGAGGACAGAAAAAAGTAAGCTAGTGGTGTGGAGAAGTATAAATAGTATATCTAATGCTATACAATTAAAACAGTTGTTTGTTCTATAACATCTAAATTCTAGCGGTTGAGTTGGGTAATTTGTGTGTCGAAAAATAGGAATTTGTGGGCCATTCTGACTGTAAATCGCTGTTTAACACATGGGGATTTTTGGACAGAATGGTGCAGAATCTCTAATTGTAGGCACAGAAATAGCATGAATTAACCTTAAAGTGTGTTTGAGTAATAATACAAATATTATGGTGATATTCTACTTCCTTTTTTCTAAAATGAGCAGGTTACTTCTTAGTTGTACTTTGTACTTCAAATTCGGCTGCTTCTTTTCAGGAGAATGGTCTTCACTGCAATTGTAAAAGAAACAAATTAGTAATTTTGTTTGTATATAGCACTTTTTAAAATTTTTAATTGACATCCTCAGTGCATTCCTCAAAACCATTAAAACTATCTTATTAACATAAGATACGTCACACCAGTTGAATACATATGATATGTTCTTAATGAACAAATTGTATTGCAATTACTAACTGTAGCAAACAAAATATCTTTACTATGTCTTGTGAAATTCATAATGTAACACTGAATACCATTAATCCTGTAACTAAGCTTTTCCAAGTAATAGTGCCTCAATGTCATGGGCTGCTTGTCCTATGTAAATGTAAGTAATTAAATAAATAAAGAAATTAAAAATATATGTAATTGTACAAGTATTATTATTTGAGATTTGAATATAGAGTGTGCATGCAATTTTGTTTGACTATATGTAGTCTATATATTTCATTTACAAAATGTTAGTTTAACATGATTTGAGTGTGTGTGTATAACGAAATTAAATAGTATAAAGGTTTGTAAGTGACAGTTGATTTTAGGAGATTGAAAAAAAGATAGTAGATTCATTTTACAGATTATGCAAGCTAAAAGTCAGTTAGAAAATGTGTTCATGTACTGTACAGAAAATATGCATGCCTGTAGTTTGTGTTCATGCATATGGATATGCATGGAGCTGCAAGTAGAAATCTTGGAGACTTGTACAGTATTTCTTGTAGATGGTGCTTGCCAATGATATGACACTTGTACTCAGAGAGATTCACATTACATTTGCAGTGCTGATCTATGATGATGCAGTTAGATGTAGAGGTCTTGAATGTGATTGGTGGATGGTCATGTGACTTCTTAGCTACATCCAATGAGGGAATGGCACAGAGAGTGAAGTGGAAATGGTAGAAGGGCAGTTCATGTTACGATATGTCCGCGGACATGGCGGTAGTTCGCGGACATCAGGTGTTACATCCGGGGATTTTTGGATTCAGAAGTCATGCAAATGAGAATGAGCACTGAAAGGGATTAGTCAGGAAAGTTTAGTGGGTGTGTCGTGCCAGGAGAGAGTTTCTCAGATACTCTTTTTGCTGAGAGATGAACAGAGAGCTATGGCTGTGTGTTTCAGAAAACAGATTGTTTGGATTTTGGGAGACTCGTGGATACATTGGTTGAAGGTGCATGCAGAAACCTGTGGAGTAGCTGTAGATCTTGGATTCCCACATGTGGAAGTACACTGGCATGGAGTACGTGGAATGAAGTGTTTGGACTTGTTACCTCTCTGTGCTACTTTGGAGACAGAGCAACATCCAGATATAATTATAATTCATTGTGGAGGGAACAGTTTAGGACATGTGTCTGGAATTTCTTTGCAATTTGCAATGAAAGAAGGACTTGGGAAGGTCATGGACATGCTTCCAAATTCTCAAGAAATTTTTTCACGGATTGCGCAGAGTCAAATGTGGCTTCGTTCTTCTTCATTTGGTCCACAAATGGAGAAAGCAAGGCGCAATGTCAATAAGGCTGTTTGTGCCTTTTTAAGAGATTTTGGCATGTTCTCTTTTCACAATGAAAATATTATGTTTCGTAGTGCATACATTTTTCGCAGAGATGGAGTACATCTAACTTATACTGGCAATCAGATATTTCTAAGAAACATACAAAATGCATTGCAACCTTTTTTAGAATTACAGCATCCATTTTGAAGTAGGTGTTGAGTATTTATAATTTTTGAAACACAAACACCTCCCAAAGGCTCTTTTCAGAGCCCCCACTTCCTCCCAGAGAAAATTGCAATGGTTATGATAGGGTAGCACCCCAAAATTTTAGATGTCCGTGGACTGTCCGCGGACTTCTAAAAAATACAAAGGGCCCTGCTTCATTTATTTTCACTTCTATTTTTTAACTGTGAAAGGCGGCTCTGAAAAGAGCCTTATTTTTATTTTATTTTTTTGGGTTTTTTATACACGACACACTAGGAGAGGAGGGGAAAGCAGGGTAAGGGGGACACACCAACCACAGGGATAAGAAAGGGCAAGCTGAGAGAGGAAGATGTAGAGTGGGTTTTATTTGGGTAGTGAGCAGGTCTTCTCGTGCTCTGAGACGATAGTCTCAAAAGCACTACGAAGTCGCTCCCTCCTGCAGAGTATTGTGTTGCAGTACATACACACAACTGTGACCCTCGAAAGGTAAGGGTCATCAGCATTACGTATGGCCTGTGAGGCAGCTTGAGGAAGACGCTGTCCCACAGAGGTATTCCTTGTGGTGACAGGATCGGAAACGGAGGATGAAGTAGAGGAAATCAACCTACTACGCTCCTCGCAAGGTACAACCTTGCGAACGGCCCCAGATTGAAATGACTTGAGATGTCGCTTCATAGTAGTGGTCCCAAAGCTATACGAACCGAGCCTCCCGCGACTGAGTACCATTTTGCACTCATTGCAGGTGTCTCGGTTCGCACGAGCCTTAGGACCATTAATAACCGCCACACCCAAGACTCACGCCTAGTGCGGGTAGTAGGGATTTCCACTACCTCATTCTCGTCATCCTCTTCTTCCTCCTCGGCATTCTCACTCCTATTCCCCTCTTCAGGCCCTTGGGGAGGTGGTGGTGGTGGAGGGGACGGGGGTGGTGCTGAAGCAGGTGCAGCACCAGGTGGCAGTAGTTCAGCCATGGATGCCATCTCGATGATGGTGTAATCTGCAGGTGGCAGCAAAAATCGCTGTGTTCTGAAGAATAGCCAGAAACACAATGAGAATAAGCTGTAGGGCGTGGTCTTTTATAGGGGTACTTGTACGCAGTTCACGGACATGCGTGCTGTCCGCGGACAGTTCGAACACAAAAAAAGGTTCAAAAGGTTTAAAAAAGTATTTAGAAACTCAAGATTAGCATGTGGGACTTGTGCTATGGTGAGTTTTTATTGAGAAGTATTGTGGATTACTTGAAAATGTACTTTTAAATTGTTCGGGGACACGAACAGTGTCCGCATTCAGAAAACGCAATCAGAGTGGGTGCGGTCACATGATCACTTCGTGAACATGTTCGCGAAGGATGCGGCTGTCCGCAGGACACCAAATGCACGGACATTGGTTTGCGCATGCGTGTTGATGTTCTACGGACACTGTTCGGGTCCTGAAGTAATTAAAAGTGTGTCACACGTCAAACGAACAGTTACGGACAACCGTTTTTTCTTAGAACAGTTTAACTTCCTTGCAAACAATACGGACAGACATAGCATCCTCAGGTCACCTCCATTTTTGTTTATTTACGAACATTTCAGAACACCGCGTGTGTTCTTAGAACAGTTTCAACTTGCTAGCAAACAGTACGGACAGGTATACAGTCCTTCAGGACACCTCCATTTTCATTTATTTATGAACATTTCAGGACACCAAGGGGGTAATTCATAGAATTCAGCGCACAAATGGCGCACGCGGCTGGCGCACAGTGTGCGCGTGCGAATCCCTGCGCCAGCCGTGTGCACTAAAATCCATTTCCACGCACAGCGTATTCATGGATTGCAGCCACCAAAACCAGCCGTGGCGCACACTGGCACAGCGACCCTGCAGCAGCGCCAGTTACGCCCCCAAGAACGCCTCTCGCGCAGGGAAAAGCCATCAATATACCCAATCCAGTGCAAAGGGCTGCGCTAACCCTGTACCAGCACGGCAAGCTGGCTACGTGTATCACTGGGGTGCGTGGGAAGTACCTCACGCGATTGGCCCCGTGCGAGCTGGGTACGCGTATTTCAGGGGGGCGCGGGAAGTTCCACATGCGATTTCCGCAGGGTACGTGTATTTCAGGGGTGCGCGGGAAGTTCCACACGTGATTTCAGCAGGGTACGTGTATTTCGGGGTGCACGGGAAGTTCCACAAGCGATTTCAGCATGGTATGTGCATTTCAGGGGTGCGCAGGAATTTCCACACGCTATTGGGCCCGTGCAAGCAGGGTACGCGTATCTCAGGGGTGCGCGGGAAGTGCCACACGCGATTTCAGCAGGGTACGTGTATTTCGGGGTGCGGGGCAAGTTTCACACGCGATTTCAGCAGGGTACATGTATTTCAGGGGTGCGCGGGAATTTCCACACTCGATTGGGCCCGTGCGAGCAGGGTACGCGTATCTCAGGGGTGCGCGGGAAGTGCCACACGTGATTTCAGCAGGGTACGTGTATTTCAGGGGTGCGCGGGAATTTCCACACGCGATTGGGCTTGTGCGAGCAGGGTACGCGTATTTCAGGGGTGCGCGGGAAGTTCCACACGCGATTCCATCAGGGTACGTGTATTTCAGGGGTGCGCGGGAATTTCCACACGCGATTGGGCCAGTGCGAGCAGGGTACGCATATTTCAGGGGTGCACGGGAAGTTCCATACGCGATTCCATCAGGGTACGTGTATTTCAGGGGTGCGCGGGAATTTCCACACGTGATTGGACCCGTGCGAGCAGGGTACGCGTATTTCAGGGGTGCACGGGAAGTTCCACACGCGATTCCATCAGGGTACGTGTATTACTGGGGTGCGCGGGGAGCACCACACGTGAATTGCACGTGTGGGTCCTCCCAGGTGTTCCCTCTACACCCTCCATGGCCCCTGCAGGTGGCTCACACCACAGGGGCCTACCCTGCACATGTCCTGCAGGCACCCCATCCACCATGGCCATGCCCCCCAGCCAACCCACATGTCAACTTGCACTACTGCCCACCAACGCATGTCCCCCTGCACCCCCAGCCACCAGGGGCACCCTCCACCAGGCACCCACCCATGTCTCCCACCACCCCCCAGCAGTGCAGGGTCACCCTCCACCAGGCCCCCACCCATGTCTCCCAACCCCCCCACCCCCCAGCACTGTGGGGCACCTGCCAGCAGGCCCCCACCCATGTGCAACTCATGTCTCCCACCACCCCCACCCCCCAGCCACCAGGGGCACCCTCCACCAGGCCCCACCCATGTCTCCCACCCCCCCACCCCCCAGCACTGTGGGGCACCTGCCAGCAGGCCCCCACCCATGTCCAACTCATGTCTCCCATCCCCCCCACCCCCCAGCAGTGCAGGGGCACCCTCCACTAGGCCCCCACCCATGTCTCCCACCACCCCCACCCCCCAGCAGTGCAGGGGCACCCTCCACCAGGCCCCCACCCACCCCCCCACCCCCCGCCCCCCAGCACTGTGGGGCACCTGCCAGCAGGCCCCCACCCATGTCCAACTCATGTGTCCCACCACCCCCACCTCCCAGCACTGTGGGGCACCTGCCAGCAGGCCCCCACCCATGTCTCCCACCCCCCCACCCCCCAGCAGCCATGGGGCACCTGCGAGCAGGCCCCCACCCATGTCCAACTCATGTTCCCCACCACCCCCACCCCCCAGCACTGTGGGGCACCTGCCAGCAGGCGCCCACCCATGTCTCCCACCCCCCTACCCCCCAGCAGTTATGGGGCACCTGCGAGCAGGCCCCCACCCATGTCCAACTCATGTTCCCCACCACCCCCACCCCCCAGCACTGTGGGGCACCTGCCAGCAGGCCCCCACACATGTCTCCCACCACCCCCACCCCCCAGCAGTCATGGGGCACCCTCCACCAGGCCCTCGCCCATGTCCCATCCATGCCCCCCTGCACCTGGGTCCCACCAATCCCCAATCATGTCCGTAATGGCCATCCTCCCCTGCCAAAAGGCCCAACCAACTATCACATCCACCCACATATCAAAGGCAATTACATGTTACACACCCAATGTAAATAATGCAAATGAACACATGTCTGTCACACACAATGGCTGCAAGTGAATGTTAAAACACCCAACATGACATGCATGAAAGCAATGAGATGATACGACACATGGAAGGATGAAAATAAAAATGTATTTAAAATCAACTTGAATGGAAATGAAATGAGAAAAACCACAAAGCAAAACAACCAAAAGAAGATGAATGTCCATGAAAAATAATCAAAAACACACGGCACAATCAAAATAAATGGTGTCCAAAGTCACAGTCAGAAAAGTAATCCAAGTGTAAATGATAAACAAAAAGCATTGCTCCATGGCGATGAAAAAAATCCAAAAAATAAAAAAATCCATTGAAGAACTATTTACAAGATAATCCCGGGTCCATGAGCCCAACCAAATGAAACCTAACTATGACAACTAACTAATAACTGAACTACATACAGAAATGTGGCGCATTGTCCAATCGCAACCAAATAAAAAAAAAGAATAAAGGAAACCTAACACTAACTATATACAAAGGCGGCGGGCAAGTCCAGCGGCTCACTCTGAGGTGTTCCGGGCCAGGGCATCATCGAACTCCTGTTCGATGTCCCGGAGGCGGTCCTGTTCCATGGCCCCGAGGGGCCGCAGGGACGACGCCATCTCCTCCTCCAACCCCCTGCGGATTGCCTCAAGGCACTCGGCCCGCCTCAGGGCCCTCCGCATGGAGTTCTCCGCCCTGACCATTGTGAGCCGCTCCTCTTCCGCCCGCCGCCGCTCCGCACCTATCTGCTGGCCCAACCGCTGCCACACGGAAGACACTTCCTGTCCTGGGTCCTCCTGCCCTCCGGCCGATGCCTGCCCCTCCGATGTTGATGGCCCCGAGCCATGATGCCTCCTACGTTGACTCCGCTGCTGCCTCCGACGCCACTGCCTCTGCCAGCACGACGGCATCCAGGCTGATGGAATCCACCGACGCCGTCATGCACGTGCCCTGCCTGATGATGCTGGCACATCCTCCATCTGCTGGGGTACAGTTGCTGTGGTGTCCACCACTGCTGGACCTCTGACTCCCGACTGTGGCAGGGATGGGATCCCCACCGAGCTGGCTGCATTGGTCAGGGCAGGTCCACAGGGGGCCCTGGTGGCATCTGGGCCGGAAGACGGCAAGGAGAATGACTGGCGTATAGTCTCCACAGAGGAGGAGAGGGCCGCCAGATTGGCCGACACATGCAGGAAACCCCCGAACATGGACGATCCCAATTGGGCCACGTCGGCACGGTGCTCTTCGTGATGACGTGCGTGCTCCTCCTGGGAAGCACGCACGGCATCATGAATCACAGCCGTGCGCATCGCAACCCCAATCTGGACCTTCTCCATACGGCCAGTGGTCCCCTCATCCGCAGGTGGAGGGGAGTCAGATGACATGGACATCCCCTCTACCTGCGGACGGGCCTGGGACGGGGCCTCCCTGCTGGTACATGGTGGTGCACCCACAGGGTCTGGGACAGCGACATGCACAGGCCCCTCCATGGTGACCTGTGCTGCCTCCTGCCCCTGGACTGCACCACTTGCACCAGCAGGGATGCCCCCACCAGGCCCCATGTGCGCCTCAGTGGCGGCCTCCTCCTCCTCTTTGGAAACCACCAACCTGGATGGCTCCTCACCGTCTTCCGCCGTAGCAGGCCCCTGTGGGGGCTCACCCAGCCCTTCCGCTGCAGCCGTGGGGGCATCCCCGCCGCCTTGGTCCACAGCGCCGTCTCCGCCCTCTTCTTCACTAGCCGCTGCGTAGAGGGAGACATAGAACACAAGCATCAGGGTACTGTACAATGGTCCCCTAGACAGGAAGCAATAGCAGATGAGTGTCACTGTCAAAGTACACTTCCATCATGTCCCTCCACAACACATGTGTCAGTCCAGGCAAAACACACACAGTGACAGTCATGGTGCATGCCATGGCCATTTCCATACATGTCCAATGGACTCTCGAAACATACAATGTAATGGAACTCACATGCATCATGGGTCATGCCTATCACATGCACACACTTCACCTCAGTCACATCCATCTGGCCCCGTACACCCCAATCACAGTGGATACAAGGATGACTAGGCTGCATCAGTGAATCTGTACATTGTCACAGACATGTGTCATGCATCCATGGCATTCACAAGTCACAGACACGCAGGTCAGGCACACAGACATGGATACCATATATGTACCTGGCATCAGCACCCATCCCTCACCCCCACCCATATCCAGGAACAGAGACTTCCATGCTCTCATGTGTACAATCTGCATAGGGCTCCCCATGTCGCATTTAAACACATGCAACAACCGTGCGGTTCACACATTACTGGTCGCACATGCATTACCATGATGTCCCTGCACACATACATGCGTACATGGCCTATGTCACACATACAGGCAAGTATCAGACAACCAGCACACTGCAACATGCCCTGTCTCACACAGCAATGCTTGGCCACTTACCGCTCAACTCCAGACGGGTCTCCCTCTCAAGGACCTGGGCGTGGAGCGCTGGGTGTACACGTTCCAGGACCCTCATCTTGATGGAACTCATGCGGCCCCGGCCCCCCTCCACGAGGCGCCGGGCCTTTATGAGAGTCCTGGACCTCAAGTCCTCCCAGCGCTTCTTGACCTTCTGGATGGTGCGGGTTGCCACCCCCTCCGCGTTGATGGCAACCACACAGTCGGCCCAGATCCTCTCCCGTCCTTCCTTGTTGGCGCGGGACGATCCGAAGAGGGCATCATACTGCCCCAGGACTTGCTCCACCAGGACACCAACTTCGGTGGCAGTGAAGCTGGTGCCCCTCTGCCCCTCTGGCCGGGGGTTGCCACTGGTGCCAGATGTTGATGTGCCCGACATGGCAACCCCAGGGGCAGGAGTGGGTGGGCAACTGGGTCCTGGGGCTGGGCTGTGGAGCGATGTTATCCGAGTCGGGAGTCTTCTGTTCCAGCAGGGGTGGACACAGCAACTGGACCCCTGCTGATGGCTGATGTGCAGGCACCAAATGGCAGGGCACGGTGGCAGCAGGCAGGCAGGCAGGCAGCAGCAGATGGCACGTGGGAGGCTGCTCAGGGCACTGGGGGGCAGTAATTCGGCCTTCTGGGCAGGAGTGTGGTCTTCTGTGTGTTTTCGCGTGGCCAGCTTGATACGGAGTGATTTGGCACGTGAAAATCCTGCACGTTAGCGTGAAATTCGAGGAAAGGCCCTTAGCGCGTAAGCGCGTCAGCATGTGTACGCGATTTCATTGGACCAAAGGCCCTTACAGCGTAAGCGCGTCTGTGACGTTTCGCGCACGGCGTTGCCCTGGCAGGGCTTGGAGATCCCGCCTGCCTTTACACTGCTCTGTACGTGCTTTTCGTGCGGTGCGTGTGCTTTCCATCCGTTGGGGTTCACGCGCTATTACTTCACAGCGGGTGTTGGCTACGCGTTCTTCTACACGCAAGGCAGACGGTGAGTGGTACCCTGCTCCCCCAGGCCCGATTGCGTGAAAAAGTTCACGCGCACCCCTGAAATACACGTGGCCCGCTCCCCCAGGCTCGATTGCGTGAAAAACTTCACGCGAACCCCTGATATACACGTAGCCCACTCCCCCAGGCCCGATTGCGTGAAAAAGTTCACGCGCACCCCCGAAATACACATACCCCGCTCAATCGCGTGTGTAACTTCCCGCGCACCCCCGAAATACGCGTACCCCGCTCAATCGCGTGTGTAACTTCCCGCGCACCCCCGATATACACGTGCCCCGCTCAATCGCGTGTGTAACTTCCCGCGCACCCCCGATATACACGTGCCCCACTCGCACAGGCCCAGTTGCTGTATGTTGCCACTTTTGTAATGCGCAGGGACGCTACCGCCTGCCTTCGTGTGGCGGACGTGTTTCGGCTTGTGTGTGTCTTTGGCTGTGCGTGGCTTTGCCCTATTCGATTCCATGAAAAACGTGTGGTTCGAGTGCATGGGGGCGTTCCGTCTGCTTCCCTGCAGTACATCCCCAGTTACGCCCTTATTTTCGCGCGTTGTTCCCCATTCCGCGCGTTACGCCCCGTGTTCCGCCCACTTTCTGGTGTATGCGCCGAGGTTGTGCGCTTTCACTGTGCGCGTCGCGCACGCCTTTCGGGATGTTGCAGTGACTTGTGTGCCATGCACGGGTTTGGCACACATCCCGAGGTAAACACACGCAGGGACTTCCATGAATCGCACGTATTAAGGTCCCCCAACCAGTACTCCCGGATGTAAGATGGAATGTGGCAGACTCAGAGGAAGATATTAAACAGGCAATTCAGAAGTTAAACTCTTCCAGAGCAGTCGGCCACGATGGTATTTCAAACATGATGCTAAAAAACCACAGCTCTATATGGGCGAATCTGATGAGTATCCTATTCGAAAGAATTGCTCTGGAAAGAGTGCTGCCTGATTCTTGGTCCAAGGCGGTGGTTGTTCCGATATTCAAAAGGGGCAATCGGTACGATCCTAACAACTATCGCCCGATTGCCCTTTTGGATACAATCGGGAAAGTATTTGGGTCCTTTCTTCAGAAACGTCTTGCTCATTGGGCCGAAGAAGTAGCAGCTGTTGATGGACGTCAAACCGGATTCACAAGAGGTGTGGGGGTTGAGCTTAACTTGATGCTCCTAAATTGCCTAAAACTAGACGCATTAAGGCGTAAGAGGAAACTATACATCGCCTTTATAGATCTGAGCCAGGCTTTCGACAGTATAAATCGTAACCTGCTGTGGAAAAAACTTTGTGCTTGGAAATGTCCAAATGAGCTGCTGGCCCCGCTGATTGCGCTACATTCTAACACATCAATTAGAGTCCGGCTAAATGAACAAGGCGACTTATCTGATGAGATATTGACAAAACGAGGAGTTAAACAGGGTTGCCCTTTGGCAGCCCAGCTATTTAAGCTCTTCATTTCTGATCTATCTCTAACATTAAGTGAACTAAGAGTATTTCCTCCGTTGGTGAATGGTCATGAACTGAGTTGGGCTGTTTATGCCGACGATATTGTGTTTATGGACTCTACTCCTATTGGACTGCAGCGCTTGCTAAATGTATTTCAGCAGTATTGCATACAAAATGACCTACGAATTAATATCAAAAAATCAAAAATCATCGAGGTGTGTCAAAGTAAATCAAAGAAGCCAGGAAACTTTGAATGGAAGATAAATAATGAACCTCTTGCGATAACTGACAGTATAAGATACTTAGGTGTTCTGTTTAACAACTCAATTTGAGAATGGGAGTGGAGCCAAGACTTGGTGACCCGGATGAAAATGTTTGCGTTACAAGGGGCAAAATTGCATGCAGCTTACGGTAAATTTACTCTAAAACCGGTTTTATCATTTTACCTTCAAAAAGTAGTTCCCGCAATAACTTTTGGGAGTGAAACATGTTGGAATCTTCCAAAAGATCTATGGGACAAGCTCGAATGTAGCTTTTGGCGTAAAGTGTTGAGACTACCAAATAGCTCATCAATTGTGGCAATACGATATGAGCTATGTATTGAGGCCTTATATGGTACTGTACTGTGGAAATCAATCTCCATGTTTAGGAAAATGCGGATGGAGACGGTAGTAAAACCTTATGAAATATTACATTCTGTTTCTGAACATTCATCTGCATCGTTACTAAAGGAGTGGGAGAAAAAACTGCTTCTTGTATTGAAAGATGCTGGAGTTTCTGTAGAAACTGTAATACTTCGCCCCCAAATTGCAAAGAAAAAAATTCGTCACCATAATTGGCTAACAAATGAAGAACGCCGGAATAAACTGACAACTTCCTTGGACCTTGGAACTGCGCTAAATAAACTGGATGCAGTTCCAAAATACTTGGAGAAATTCCCATCACAATACCATCGTAACATGTTCCTGCGGATGAAATTTATATAAAACTAGGGAGTTACAGCTCCTGAGAAATGATCCATTGGTGCAGACGGCAAAATGTATATTCTGCAAATTTGGCCAAGAATCGGTGAGACACCTAATATTGGATTGTGATGCCATTACAGCGCAGCGTAGTCTGCATTTAGATCGTTTTGCTCCCTCGTCAGGAAACATGGATTCCTGGTGGTGCTACCTGATCGCAGGTTTTAATACTCAGTTAACCTGCGCAATAATAAACTTTATGGACGCACTACAGTTAAACACTTGAAACATAATTAGTGATTTTAGCTAGTAAAGGCCTTGAGGATATGAGGCACAAATGTAACAAAAAGTTTTTCTTTCTGTTGTAATAAACTAATGTTACAAAAAAAAAAAAAAAAAAAAAAAGAATCGCACGCCTGTTTTTTTGCGCTTGCGCCTGCTTGCGCCTGCTTGCGCCAAGATTTTCGGCGCACGTTTGTTCCATGAATCGGCCCCCACATGTGTTCTTAGAACAGTTTCAACTTGCTAGCGAACAATATGGACAGGTAAAGTGTTCTTCTGGACACCCCCATTTTGTTTATTTACGAACATTTCAGGACATCGTTTGTGTTCTAGAACAGTTTCAACTTGCTAGCGAACAGTACGGACAGGTATAGTGTTCTTCACGACACCTCCATTTTCGTTTATTTACGAACATTTCAGGACATTGCGTGTGTTCTTAGAAGAGTTTCAACTTGCTAGCGAACATTACGGACAGGTATAGTGTTCTTCAGGACACCTCCATTTTCGTTTATTTACAAACATTTCAGGACACCACTTGTATTCTTAGAACAGTTTCAACTTGCTAGCAAACAATACGGACAGGTATAGTGTTCTTCAGGACACCTCCATTTTCATTTATTTACGAACATTTCAGAACAACCGCGCTGTCCGCGGACACCTAAATTGTTTTTTTTTTAAACTGAAACTAATTACAACACAATATAAAAATGTAACTTTATTTAACATATATTAACAATTTATGACAGAGAAGGTGAGGCAGAAACGGAAACAGAAACAGGAGAATTAGGGGTTTCAACATGATTGGTATCAGGTGAAGAAGGGATGGAAGTCTCATCTAAACGTTTTGAGTTATGGAGAGGGTTTGGGGATAATTGGGGATAATTGACTGGGATATGCTGAGGGGGTACAAGTACATGTGGGACAATGGTATGAGATTTTTGTTTTAAAATGCTCCTCAACAAAAGTTTTCAAATTATTAAAATTGGTCAACAATAAATCAATTTTTTCTTTTATGCTTTCAAGAGTGTTATCCGTAACAGTTTCTTCAGAGGTATTTTCTATTTTGGTATGCTCTGTACAAAAAAAATATATATATGTTAAATATAAATAAAATAATAATAATTAAATGGTTTATATTGTAAAGTGTGTACCATTAGCTTCACTATCTTCTGACATTTCCTCATGTGGGAAATGCTCCTCTAGCCATTCCAGAGTACTAGACATTTCTGTGAGAAAATAAAAAGATATATATTTTTTTTAAGCTAATACAGAAAGTTTATAAATATATGAGTAAAATGAAGTACACTTACTATTTCATATAAGATATGTTCTGAGTACTCTGTAGGTCTGGTCTTGCTCTTAGTTGTGGAGTGTCTGTGAGGTAATTATGTTGGAAGCCAATTCATCTTCTTTTGGTATATTCAATTTTAGAACATATTGGGCCTCATTACGAGTCCGGCAGTAACCGAGGCGGTAAAACCACCTGGTTACCGCCGGACTCGTATTACCATTCCGCCTCCGTGATTCCCAGAATTACCGGGACATTACAACCCCGGTTTCCCGGGAATCACGGAGGCGGAATGGTGTTAATCCCCATTCCCATTGAGTAATACGGGACTCAATGGGAATGGGGATCATGGAAACACCGGCAGCATCTCGTAATGCTGCCGGTGTTTCCTCGTCTGCCTGCAGACGGGCGGTGTTAAACCCGCCAGGTCAGACCTGGCGGGAACATCACCTCCCGCCTGCAGGAGTTGTGATCGCCCGGCATGGAAACAACGGTGGTGGCAGGTTTACCGCCACCGTTGTTTCCATACCGGCCGATTTGGAATGAAGCCAATTGTATTTAAATTAATGGTTAGTGTGTTACATATATGGGTTACATTTCTTATGTATTACTACATATAATATGTATGTGTGCTACTTTGTGAATTTTTTAAATGTTACTATGTTATGATATAACAATTAAACATACCGCCCCAGAGTTTTTAGGTAGTGGTACTGTTGTCCGAACATGTCCGCAGCCATCAAAAAAGTTTGCGGACATCAAATTCAGTAGAAGGGGTTCAGTATGTTCCATATTACATGTACATAAAGTCAAAGTTATTATTGTTAAGTTGTGCTACTAAAAACCTATGAAATTCAGTGAAAAAACTTTGTTAAAGAAACGTTATGGTTAAGTTGCGCTTCTAAAAACCCATGAAATTCAGTGAAAAAAACTTTGTTAAAGGGACGTTATGGTTAAGTTGCGCTACTAAAAACCTATGAAATTCAGTGAAAAAACTTTGTTAAAGGGACGTTATGGTTCCAAGTAAAACAGAAAAACCCCTGAAATTCAGCAGTTATGATAGATAAGCTAAGCAACCATAACTCACGCCACCACCGTGCACTGCTAAAACTAACACCCAGGACATCAAAGATGATATCACAAATGTTATTGATGACATCACTGATGACATCACATGTCTGGCTCCCTCTTTTTTCCTTTACTGACATATCTAGGCCACATGGTTTTCTTCAGTAACAGTCAGGAACTAAAAATTGTACACATACTATATTTGTAGACTTATCCTTCAAGTATGTTCTTACAGTAATTCCCTTAGGGTCCAGTCATATCATATGAAACATATACATAGGGGAAGACACAAGTTTGAAAGACAGCAATCCTTTCTGTGCATGAAGATAATCAGTAGAGTTATCAGCACTTTCTGATAGATCTGTTGTTTTTTTTATTACTGTACTTCCCTGTTTATGCTCATATTTGTATACATTGTACTCACACTACTTTCCTGAAGGTCCAGTCACATCATGTGATACATATACGTAGGGTAAATAGCAGCTTTGAAACAGAGCAATCATTTATTTGCATAAAGATAATCAATTAGGTTATGAATTGTTTCTGCTACTACTTCTGCTTTTTTGCTTTCTTCACTTTCCCTGTATATACCCATATTTGTATGTGTTCTTGTCTCTTTGTGTTTTGTCTGTAATAATGCAATTATGTAATACGTGGGTTGTATTAGCTACTTATTACATATTTCACAGTACGCAAAACTCTAATAAGAAAGCAGTTATCATTACATTATGAATATTGTATCTTCATCATGTATGCTGCACACAATGCCTATGTTTCTGCATGAGAAGCTTAGTATACTGGATAGAACTTCATAATAGAATGCTATTTATATAAATGCATTGCTTAATGCACTAATTAGCTCTTGATATTTATTCCAATGATCCTTGACACTTGTTTCTCAACATTATAATAAGAATCCCTTGTACAGACATTTCATGAAAAGTAAATGCACATGTGATGTCATCAGTGATGTCATCAATGACATTTGTGATGTCATCTTTGATGTCCTGGGTGTTAGTCTTAGCAGTGCACGGTGGTGACATGAGTTATGGTTGCTTAGCTTACCATAACTGGCGAATTTCAGGGGTTTTTCGGTTTTACTTGGAACCATAACGTCCCTTTAACAAAGTTTTTCCACTGAATTTCATAGGTTTTTAGTAGCGCAACTTAACCATAACGTCCCTTTAACAAAGTTTTTTTCACTAAACATACATATAAATAATAACACTTTGTAATTGGAATACTTATTCAAATAATTACAAATATATACATTCTATGTGGTACCACACAATAGTAATGCACCTACTGCAGGCAGTTTTAAACAGGCATGTGAATTCTTAAGTGAGGTGTATCAGCATAGAATAGGGAAGAAAGGCAGGTTAGTTGTGAACAGTGTCAGAATGCTTTCTTTAGACTAGATACACAATTCTGTGTGAGGATCCCCCCACCTGGGCAGCCTGTAAGGGAATAATTTATCTTGTCTTTTACAGCCCAGTCCAATAATGTTAATTAACCTTCAGCTTTCTTTTAAAAGGTTGTACCACCACGTGTTTCTGAGAGGCCACAGGAGAACAGGATACAAGATGAATCTTGGACCGCTGGACGACTCCTGAGGCTAGAAGATGCTCTTCCTCATCACAGTACCTTTTGAGCCTTGGCAGGCGAAATTACAGAGTTTCTCTGTTTCATTCGACGATTCCCTCGGAGGATGGACAACCCTGGGAAGAAGGAGCCACTGGGATGCTGAGTCCAGGAGAAAAATGGAACCAGAATCTATCTGAAGTGCAGCAGTTTTACTCTTCGCAGTGCTCTCATTTGGTCAACCATTTCTCTGATTTTAGAAGTCCTATGAATGTGAAACTTGCTGTGAGCTCCGTGAAGGCTAGGCAGATGAGAGTAAGACCCCTAGGACAGTTTGATTATTTCTGATGTTGACGGGTGCATATGTCATTTTTGGTGTTGGGTTTCGGAATATTGTGTTTTTTGGATTTTTGGTTCTTCGGTGCTGCAGGCGCAGCACAGACCTCTGGACAGCTTCTGGTGACCATAATTTGACCACTGGAGTAGACCATGGACCTTCAACAGGTCTGGACCCTTGGGACGTCTTTGTTAGCTTCTGCTGAGGGGAAACCAACTGGCAGACCTTCCCCTGCACTTAGCGACTCTGGACTCTCTCTGGTGGGAAAAAGTGATCACTGATGATGGCAAGGATGTCCCTTGAAATGGTCTTAGGCAGTCTGGAACTTTGGCAGCTCTGAGTAAATGCAGCACAATGACAGAGTATCCCCTCTTCTGGGCAGTTCAGAGCAACGGCTTCCAGCGGTCCCGAAACGCACCTCCGGAAACTGGGTGACACCAATGGACTTCTTCGACCTGAGAGGTCTGGGCGCTCCTATTCAGGACTCACAAAGCCCCCTTCTCCGGGCTGCAGGCACACAAGACTGGCTTCCAGGGCACTTCGAATGAAGAGTATCAGGTTGCACAATGGTCCCTCATATCTCAGGGAGAGGTCTCCTTCGCAGGTCCTCACTGGATCAGTCCTTGGGAGACATGACAACTTTTGGATTACAGTGAAGAAATTCAGCAGCAGACTTCTGCTCCACCTGGGCTTCAAAGTACAGCTTATTCTTGCTTCATCTTAGACTTCAGCTTCTGAAGAAATTGGTAAATGAGAGATCCCCAGATATACACATCTGTTCCCCATTCACTCTGGCTGAGCCAAGCCCAGTCAGCCAATCATGCAGAAGGACATTCTTACAGGCAGGCAGCCAATCAGGCTCAAAGGCATTAAGGCTATTCACTCCACCCAGACACCCATAACAATCAATGTGGATTGGGGTAAGTACCCAGCCTTTCAGCACACTACACTGCATTCATGGAAGTTTCAGTCAAAGTTGCCTCATGTGTCATACACACAGAAACCAGACACCCACAACAGGAAATGTGAGTTGACTCCGAACTCCATTCACACAGGTCCCAACCTTAGGATGTACTCACAAAACACAACACCTGGGAAGGCTCCAGTCAGTCTGACAGGAGGTAGCCCCAGAGCATATATGGTATTTCAAACAGCTAGTCAGGGTGAATGGGAACACAGCCATATAAGGTGTTTCCACCCAACAGCCACTCAGGGGGAAGGGAATAGAGACAGGGCTTCCCAAGACTTTGAGAAATAGGGTTAACGGCAATAGAAATCAAGAGGTCAAAGTGGCCATCTACCCTTTGAGTAGGAATGCGTTGATACCTATGGCATGGCCTGGGTATCTCAAAAATGGAGGACACTCAGAGCCACTGTCAAGTCAGCATGCAGCTGCCACCAGCCCATACCCTGCTCTGTAGGCAACACACAGGTGTCCAGAAATTCACATAAGGGGTAAGAGTGTGTACCGCCACACATGAGTGCCATACGGGTATCCCATGGGTGTTGCTCACCAAAAGATAAAATGAAGAGCTGCACTGCCAGACATCCAGGCTGGACCTCAGTGGCAGAAAACATAATGAAAACACACACAGAGAATTGGCAAGACAAAGACTAGGAGGCCCTGTCCCTCCATAGGAATTTCCAGCATCACAGTATAGTAGAAGGAATGACTCCCAGGTCAAGTACCAGTACGAACCTGGGTTTACATACTACAACGAGATGGTCCTGACTTCTCCTTATAATGAGGAAATTGATAGTCAACTTAAAACAAAAAGCAAGTCAAAAGAAAAAAGGTTCCGTTCAGAAATGTATAGCCACCACCAGTAATGCTGGAAATGTGGGAAAATACACTACCTCTAAAACCACACCAGTTAGAATACCATACCTGTTGCACCAATTCTTTAAAAAAAAGGATTGCACCAAGGTTAAAAACGCTGCCACATAATATTTTAAAATCAATCAATGATATGACTCTGTCAAGGAAACTGAAAACACTCCTAACAATATCCTCTGACCCATCCGCACAAGGCTCCCAGAACAGACTCTAGTCAAGAGAAAGTTTTAAACATCACAATGGGATCCCACAAAGTCTTTTTAAGGAGTGGTGGCAAGAGACACACTGAAAAGGACCTTCGGCTCTTGCTTTGATTCTTTGAGGGGACTTATTTTCTGGGTCATCCATTTCACCAGTGGGGGAAAATATCCAACTGCAAGTTCCCTTGTGTAGTAACCAAGTGATTGAGGAGCGGTCCTGGGATTCTTGTAATGAGTCACCTTGTTATATTTTATAAGCAATTAGAGGATAATATTTTCCTAAATCATCAAACAATATTAGCCATTTTCCAAGTTATCCCACACCTAAAAACTTAAAATTCTTGTGAAATTGCACTTCTAGATTTTTTTAATGAAGCAAGTGAAGACATAGTGGCCATTACTCTGCCTTCTAGGTTGGCAAGTGAACTAGGTCTCTCATCAATAGATGATCTAAGACTGTGTGGTTTCGATTTTCAACACAAATAAAATGTCTTTTAAAACCAACTAAGGTGGTATGTCCTTTAACCATTTCTTGTCCTACAGGAGGTAATGCTCTTAGAACTGTTTCTATTCCATCTAATGTGACAACAGCACATCCTAATTTAGATGACTGGTCTTGGTTGGCTGGGAGTCTGGCTGAACATGGTGTGAAAGCGAGTTCTAAGAAGCCAGGTTTTTAGCATTTGCTCTTGGAACACTTAGGGATTTAACCATCTACTATGACTGGATTTGTGCTTCGTTGATTGAACATGATTGCCTTTTTTACAAGAAACCTTTTTGGCAGAAGATGTGATTTTAGATGGCTTTATTATGCATTCCCAAAAGACCGTTAAGGGAAAGAAGGGTAGGCCATAAGGAGGTCTATTGATAGCTGTCCGCTTGACTTGGGTTTCAGAAGCGACTATTTGGAAGTCTTTCTACTGGGATATTGACAGTACACATCAATTAACGATACAATGGTCAAATGTTTTTATTGATTAACATATATTTTAATTATCTAGATGTGACAATAGACTCAATGTTCACTCAACTGGAAGAAATCTTATCCTGGTTTGCAAAAAACTCTGGGGAAGTGCTATTGACTGGAGACTTTATTGGGCCTCATTACGACCCAGGCGCTAATGGGTTAACGGCGCCGTAAAAGGCTGCGGTGTCGTTATCCTATTAGCGCCTAATTCCAAGGTCCCTTTGCAGGACCCGACCTTAACGGCTGGTGTAGACCAGCCGTTAAAGTAGGGACCCGCAAAGGGACCTGGTGCTAATTACGGTGCCGCAATTTGCGGCACCGTACTTAGCGCCTTCCCCATTCCCATTGAGCCCAATGGGGCAAAAATGGGAATGGGGAAGGGCCATGGAGGAAGGGGGAATTACCGCCCCGCCAACCTTGTAATGGGGTGGTAATTCCCCCTTTCTCCATGGCGGAGTTGGTAACTTACCGGCATGGACCAGGGTCGTAATGATCCCCCTTGTATCTTATTCTAGCACCTGCCTTCCTGATTTTAATAGTCCTCTGCCACAAATGAAAACGCAGTCCTCATGTGGAGTGAAATGGGCAAAAATAAAATAAGGAATGGAATTTGTATATCTTCCACAGTACTAATACCCTAAGGGGGGAGGATCTCTATACTTGCTATCATAGCAACTCATTTTCTTGTATTGATTTCATTCTAACGTCGGAATCACTATTTGTTGAGCTAGTGTTTTTTTATTTTTTAAATTAAGAATGGGGAGCCTAGAGATCACCAACGATTATGTGCTCTATTCAATGACGGTCAATTGGGAACAGTACAAGCAGCCCCTGTTAATGTTACAGTGGAAAAAATTATGAAAAAATTGCTAAAAATGCTAAATAACATCATACAAATAAAGTAAAAACCCTATGCTGTCTATTACAGCAGAAAGAAGGCGAAATAATGTGTGTCTGTGTAACTATGAAAATTAGACTTTAATTACTGGAAAGTAGTAAATAGTGTTGCTAATTTTCAAGCATTGGGCAACCCTATTGATGAGAATATTTGTGTGGCTCACCTCGCGAAGCATCATACTGATCAAACGCTGGTTGCCTTTAATCTGCCTGTTGGAAAGGGGCTGAAATGGTCTCTTAGTTTCACCCTTGATGGCATTGAATTAAAGATTTTATAAAAGCAGTAAATCCAGAGCCCCAGACCTGAATTGGCTTTGCAACTTTGTCCTTAGGGATTGGCAAAAATTGTGGGACGGAATTCTATTTGATATTTTTGAGGAACTTATAAGGATGGAGCCGACCTCTCCAGACAGGGAAACAATCTGATGTTTTTCCTATTTTTGATGAAGGAAGTAGAACTGAACCATCTCATTATATGCTGATCTGCCTACTTGCGGTAGAATCGAAGATTTTAAGTTCTATTCTTCTGACAAAACAGACTATATGGGCCAACCTCAACAATATTCTCAGTCCTAATCAAATAAGTTTAAGAGCAGGACTCAGCACCCTTTGTGCCAAATATACTATTGACTTCATTCAAAAGCAAGCTTGGGAGACTACGAAGTTGAACACCTTTGTTGCTACTATCGATCTTTCCCTTACATTTGATCGAGTAAATCTGGCAATTTTATGCACTAAATTAAAGCGTTTGGGCATTCCCAATCATTTATTAAATATTTTAACCCACCTGCACTCAGAGACTACCATAAAAGTGTGGCTAAATTTAGACAGTGATTGCACGCATGAAATTCCTACTTCCTGTGGACTCCAGCAAGGATGTATACTGGCCGCTTTTTCATTTAATGTTTTCTTTGCGGATTTAAGATACAAAATTACTGGATCATCTTTTATTTCCCATAAAATAAACAGGGGCAGTGTCCCATGGATCTCTTGATGGATTGTACAAACATTTGGCCCCAGGGGCTGTTGTAAGCCTTTCAGGCCTTTTGTAGTAACAATGACTTGCTGATAGATATCAACATAACCACAAAAATTATCCTTTTTGAACTGGCTGAAAAAAGGCCATTCCTGGTGGATTAACGGGTGCAAAGTGGAGGTTGTTAACGAATTTTAGAATCTTGGTTATCACATTACTACACAAGCTAATAAAGCTAGTTTTTAAAGATATTTGAAAGACAAGGCCAATAATTTGCCGGCGCAAATAACGCACCTCAACAACAGGTATGGTAAATTCTCTCTGGTGCCAATTAGGACATTTTATGAGGCCTCAAGGTTTAGCACATTCTGTCATCTCATGATTTTACCACCTTGGAAGGAATATTCTGGAAAACAGTTCTGTTACTTCCAACTTCTACTCCAATGGTGGCAAGCCGGTTCGAGTTAGGGTTCATCTCTCTAAATGCACGATTCCCTCCCACGGCTCCCTATTTGCGAAAAGTTAAGTTGGCTAACCACAATATTGAGGATTGCCATATTGTAAAATGCTAATTTTTTTGTTGGCTATATATGAAATAAGCTACTAGAGGGTTATACAGAATACGGATGCCTTTAAACATATGACTTGCCGCCCCGATTTGTGCTCTAGATTTGAGCATGGTCCATAAGAGGGCCTGTATCTGCGTTCCATACCTAAGAATATTTCCATCTCGAACGTTTGGCAATGCACTGTTATGCTTTAGGTCAAATGTATTTCCTACTGAAGGGAATTGTTTTGTATGGAAGAGTGACAATTATGAAGATAATATTTGCTGCCACTCTTTGTTTGAGGTGGAAACTTTGAAGCACATGGTGCTCTTGTGTCCGAGGTTGCTAGCAAGGCGTAAGCTTCACTTCCCACAAAGGAAATCTCTGTATTACATCTGGGGAAACATTATGGTTCTATTTGGAGAACTTGTCCTCATGGAAGTTGCAGAAAGCATTATACCAATTTGTACACGTATACTATGTGTGGCCTGAAATGTGTTTGTTTTTGAAATTTTAGATTCTATCTGATGTATTCTATTCCTAGGTGTAGTGGGATACAATGTTTTATGGATGATTAATAATGACATTTCTCCTTTTTATTGTATTTGTTGATTTTATACTATGAAATACTGCTGAGACAGTGGGCCTCATTATAAGTATTGCGGAATGGGTTAACGGGTGCCGCTAATAGTGGCGGACCCATCAAACCCATTCCGCAATATTACGAGGTTCCCTTGTGGGACCCGATGTGGACGTCTGGTTTTACCAGACGTCCTTACCGGGTCCCGCGAGGGGACCAGGGAGCTAACAACGGGCCAGTCGTAATCAACCCGTTGTTAGGTCCCGCGCGCATTCCCATTGAGCCTTATGGGGGCTCAAATGGGAATGGGTAAGGTCTGGCCCGGGTTCCCTGAGGGAGGAATTACCGGGCCCTCCAAACTCGGAATGGCCCAGTAATTCCCCATTCAGGGAACCGGACACGGTTTTGGAGGAAGCCATGCCTTTTATTTCATGTTATAGCATATTAGCATCTTAATTGTGCAAGGTGTTTACAGTTTATAAACTAAATGGACAAATAAATAAATACATAAATAAATATCTCATAGTAAAAACAAGGTGACGATGATAGGGGACACATGTAGGCAAATCATCTCGACTGAAATTTGGGAGAAGAATACGATGCTCCAGAGGAGACGATCCCACCCCCATCCCCCTCAACGGCCTTGCCTCTGCTTATGCAGCCGCAGAAGCAGTGGTTTGTGCTCTGGCCACGGAGGATACCGGATTGATGCTTCTATCTCAAATGTGCCTGTAACAAGATTATTCGGAACTGCCTGAGTTGTAGCAGAAAGGGCCCCTTCTGAATGAATTGCTTTCACTGTGAAATTAGTTTTCTAGATAGTATTGTATGCCATAGTCAACAGGCACTTTAAACTTTAAACTATTCAGGAAACCTTTGATCGGAATGGACTGTTATATGTTGTGTACACACATGAAGAGGAAAATGAGTTCACTAACATCTTATGTGACATGCATGTCCACATATTTCATTGACATAATGGATTGCCTATGTGGGCTGCTATCTTTCCCCACGCTTTTACTGACCATTGTCTCACCCCAGATGTTTTCTACTAATGATTTGTAAAGCCCCCCCCCCACAAAATGTAGGGGGTCCTAGTTCATCCAACCTCTCACCTCTCCCTGATCGATATTGTCTCTCCCAAACCAATCATCCTCTTTTTAATATATAGTTGGTGAATGTAATGCTGAATAGTGTGTGTTAGGGAGAATTCTCTGTTTAGGCTGAATTTCCTAACCTAGTGAGTCCCCCAGCAGCTTTGCTGGATTTCGGGAGTTTTTTTTTTCCATCCTGCCAAGAGTGAGACGCTTTTCTCCCACTCTTGGGCATGTAGGTGTGTAATTCCTTCAAATGTCAATGTGTTCTATGGGCTATGGGGTCTTTTACTCCATAGGGTCTCATATGTTTTTCTATGTGTGTTACACCGCACCCTACGTGCCGTAACACGGGGCGTCCTAGCGGATCCCCCACCATAGACTCCATACCCGGGGACTGACTACTGTCTCCTCGGGCATGTAAAGTCACCATTGTTTGTTTGTTTATTATTTATAGCGCGCACCAAACCCGAGGGTAACCGGGCGCGTTGTTCAAGGATACTTTAAACTTTACAGGTTACGCATGCTTACAAATGGTGGTTATACATAGTAGAAATTACATAATGCAGGACAATAGGGAGAGTATACATTGTGCATAATATAAACATATAACATAATATATACAGGAAATATGCAGTAGGAAGATAGAGAGTATTTAGTTATGTACATAGTACGACTGTAGGACAGTAGTTATATTAGTGTAGGGCGGGACTATCGGTCATTTTCTTTGATCCAGTTGATACAGTTGGATCTGAAGAGGGCGTAGGATTGGGTAGATCTCAGGCCGGGCGGGAGGGAGTTCCAAAGCTGGGCAGCTTTGACCGGGAAGCTATTTCCTCCGGCCGTACTTAGTTTGAATGGGGGGATCACTAACTGGTTAGAATATGCTTCTCTAGTGGGTCTAGTGGAGATTTTTCTGTTGAATCTGGCGGCTAGGTATTTGGGTGCTAGATGGTTGATACTTTTGAAAGTTAGAGAAGCTGTCTTGAGTTTGATTTTGTCCACTGTGGAGAGCCAGTTGGATTGTCTTCTAGCTTCTGAAATATGCTCCCTTCTTGGAATTCCTAAGGCTGCTCTAAGAGCATTGTTCTGTAGTGTTTGAATTTTTTGCAACGTATGTTTATTGGCTCCTAAGTATAGTGCGTTGCAATAGTCCAATTTCGACAGCACTAATGCTCGAGCAAGGGTTAGGCAGTTGGCAGTGGATAGGTATGGTTTTGCGGCTCTAATCAGCTTGCAGGTATATGCGGTGCTGGATGCCATTGCGTTCACCTGTTTGGTTAGGGAGAGGTGGGAATCAAGGTAAAACCCTAATGTTTTTACTTCTTTTGCCACCTTGATAATATTGCCGTCTATGATGAAGGAGGAGTATTCTTCTTTTAATCTATTGATGTTTTGTTTGTTCCCCAGTATGATAAGTTCCGTTTTGTCATCATTCAGGCATAGCCCGTGGGTGGCCATCCATGCCTGAATGATGAGATAAATCTTGTTCACCAAGGCCAAATCTTGTTCATAATCCCCTGAAAGTGGTATGAGAATCTGAGTGTCATCCGCATAGTTAGTGTAGGTAACACCCAGATCATCTAGATCATCGAACAATGGCTTCGTGAAGATGTTGTACATAGTGGGGGAGACACAAGAACCTTGTGGGACTCCACATGTGATGGATACAGGGTCGGCAGCAGCAGAAGTAGAGAAGACTCTCATAGTTCTACCGGTTAGGAATGATTTGATCCATGCGATGGCATGTGTGGAGAAATGGGCAGCTGTTTCTAGGTGGGTGCAGAGCACATCATGATCCACCAGGTCGAAGGCTGCAGAGAGGTCCAGTAAGAGGAGTAGGGCCATCTTTCCAGAGTCTCTCAGCTCATCAACCTGAGTTTTAAGATCGATGAGCGCGGTTTCAGTTCCGTGCTGGGGTCTGAAGCCTGATTGTCTTGTGCCTAAAAGGTGGTGCAGCTCCAGATGTTTTTGGATCTGTAGGTAGGCTACCCTGTCTAGGATTTTTAATAGGAAGGGTACCGTTGTGATAGGCCTGTAGTTAGTCGGGATGGATGGGTCCAGTGTTTGTTTTTTTAGGAGGGGGAGGACCCAGGATTGCTTGAGGTTATCTGGTATTGTGCCTGAAGCAAAGGAGGCATTAATAAGCTTAGAAATGAATGGGGAGAGGTCTCTGGCCGCTTCCTTTATTAGTTGGGCTGGGCATAGGTCGCCTCGGCAATTGGATGGCTTGAGTGAGAGTATTATCTTTTCAGTCTCGAGTATAGTTACTTTCGAGAAGTTAAATTTATAGTCTAGTTTAGTGCTGGTTGGAGGTTTGCCTCTTGGGTTAGTTGAGGGTGGGATATTCTGTTTCTTTATCTCAATTTTTGTTTGGAGTGTGGCAATTTTGTCATTTAGCGCTTGTTGGATGTTCGAGCACCATATTTTATTTTTGTCGCAATTATCTTGGACAGGAATGGGGTTTTCTAATTCCTTTAGTATAAGGAATAGTTCTTTCGTTCCAGATTTGGCCTGCAGTATTCTGTTGTTGAAGTTTTCTCTTTTTGCTTTCTTTATTTCATTTTTGTAGATCTTAGAGGCATTGATGAGTGTAATTTTGTTTGTCTCTGTTGGGGTTAGTCGCCAAGCAGATTCGCATTTACGTTTTTCAAGTCTTAGAGATTTAAGGTGAGGAGTAAACCAGGTGTTTAGGTGAACTCTAGGCTTGCTCTTTCTCAGTTTCAGTGGGGCAATAGTATCTAGAGCTGTAGCCATAGAAGAGTTGAATTCATTTACTAGTGATGAGGTGTCCAATGAGTCAGGTTGAGAGTTTAATCTAGGGAGGATGAGTGGTAGCAGTTTTTCTGTAGTTATAAGTTTTTTGTTTCTAGTTGGCAAGGGGGGAGCCAGAGCATTTTCAATAGGTAGGGCCAAGTTAACATTTAGGAGGAAAGTTATCAGTGCATGATCAGTCCAGATTTGTGGGGTGATATCGACAATCGTTGTATTGCAGTTATAGTCAGCAACCCAGTCAAGTATACGGCCTTTTTCGTGTGTGGGTTGTAGGATTTTTTGGGAGAAGCCTAGTTCTGAGATGACATTAGTGATATTAGTTGCTTGCAGGTCTTTAGGGTCATTGTAGCCTAGGTTTAGGTCTCCCAGAAGGATAGCTTGGGATGAAGTTTTTAGGTTGTTTGAGAGGATTGTGGAAATGTCCTCCTCGAACGTGCCAATAGGGCCAGGTGGTCTATAGATAAGGTGAATAGTAATAGTTTGAGAGGGAGATGCGAGGAGTTTAGCAGTTAATGATTCGCAGGAGTTAGTTGTTGAACTTGAGTCAATTTTTAGGGTGAGATTATTTTTAGCAATAATAGCTAGGCCACCTCCTCGAGAGTTGACTCTGTCTTCTCTAAGTATGGTGTAATTATGGGGTAAGGCAAGCATTAGGACAGGTCCTGCAGCTTTGTGCAGCCAAGTTTCTGTTATGGCGAAGATGTCATAGTCTCCTATTTGAATGAGATCCGCAATTTCAGTAGCGTGTGCTATTAGTGACCTGGCATTAATAAGGGCGCACTTCAGTTGGATGTTCGGCTTTACTGTGGCCTGGGTAGCATTACTTTTCTTTTTTGGTATGCTATTGTTGGTGTTGGGCTGCTTATTTAGGCGGTTGTTGCGATGGAGGTCAATTTTTACAGGGGGAGTGTTTCGGATGTTAGCGTTACTTCTATTGCAGGAGGTATTGAGTCTGGCTAATGGTTCGTAAATTTTAGGTAGTCTCGAGCGTAGTTTTGCGTTTCTATTTGCGATGTCACAGGGAAGGTGTGTTAGTGATTGGTGGGTAATAAGTGAGTGTGAAAGTTGATGGCTGGGCTCTAGGGGGGGAGTTAAGAGTCCTTCATCTACAGGCGGTATGCCCTGTAGTGTGGGCCTCGGATAGTGGTTTACTTTAGGCATTGTGGTCCAAAGGGCTGACAGGTAAATAAAAGTTAGTATCATTGTGGCCTGGTTTTAGGCTATTGGTTTGCAAGAGTCAGGTATCTCTAGGCTAGGTGGAGCAATCATATGTAGGCTAAATGCAGTCAGAGACAGGTTAAATACAGTCAGGGACAGGCAATGTAGTCTGGGGCGACCATAGGGCACAGCACAGTTCAAAAGTAGTCTGGGGCGACCATAAGGCACAACATAGTTCAATGTGGTCAGGGGCGACCATAGGGCACAACACGGTTCAAATGTGGTCAGGGGCGACCATAAGGCACAACACAGATCAAATGTGGACTGGGGCGCCCATAAGGCACAACACAGTTCAAATATGGTCAGGGGCGACCATAAGGCACAACACAGTTCAAATGTGGTCTGGGGCGACCATAGGGCACAACACAGTTCAAATGTGGTCAGGGGCGACCATAAGGCACAACACAGTTCAAATGTGGTCAGGGGCGACCATAAGGCACAACACAGTTCAAATGTGGTCAGGGGCGACCATAAGGCACAACACAGTTCAAATGTGGTCAGGGGCGACCATAAGGCACAACACAGTTCAAATGTGGTCTGGGGCGACCATAGGGCACAACACAGTTCAAATGTGGTCAGGGGCGACCATAGGGCACAACACAGTTCAAATGTGGTCAGGGGCGACCATGAGGCACAACACAGTTCAAATGTGGTCTGGGGCGACCATAAGGCACAACACAGTTCAAATGTGGTCTGGGGCGACCATAGGGCACAACACAGTTCAAATGTGGTCAGGGGCGACCATGAGGCACAACACAGTTCAAATGTGGTCTGGGGCGACCATAAGGCACAACACACCTCATATACGATACGGTTGTGTGTTGGCTGGAGTGCGTCAAAGTATTTGAGTACGTGGCTATATGTGGAGGGTAAGAGGGTGGCAAGGTGGGTGCAGAGTAAGGCAATAAGCATGAGAGTGATACAGAGGCTGAGGGGCATGCATGTGTACGTTGCCTAGGCCTTTATGGGGCAACTCGGAGCACTTGTGTGCCTTTATACCAAATGAAGCAAAATTGAGTCTGGCAGACCAACACAAAAACAGAGTTAGAAAGTAGCGCAATGTGGCCGCGCTTACCAGGTATTTGTTCCCGGAAGGTTTCCAGGCCAGGTCCGCTGCTTCTGCCGTGTCGTGACCATTGGCTTTACTAGACCTAAATTTACTAACAGGACTAGTACAAACCATCTAATTATGGACGTACTAGTAGGGGTAATTTGATTACTCCTGGATCTGTTACTCGAGGGGGCACTGTCCCGTCCCCCCTCGTCGAGTTTTGGCTGGTGGCAGTGGAAACTACTTGTTATGTTCATCCCCGAACATAACCCTATGGGATTCGTCCCATTGTTGGAGATTGATACTTTTTCTCGTTAATCTCTAACGTACCACCGATCTACTTATCTTAAGTAGGTTTATCGGATGGAACTCGGTTTGTAAAATGGCGTCTGTGTTCGTCTCTGTGACTCCTAAACCAAAGGTCGAGCCCTTTGTTTCACTTTTGGCTGGCTCTGTACAGAGACCCTCCAAAGTGGTGCCATTCTGTCTGGGTTACCACAGGGGTGTGGGAGGGGGTTCAGGCACCCTGGACCGAGTTGCCTTGCCAACTCCGGTCGCACTCTGGAGTGATTGGCCCAAGTGGTGAGCCTTCCCGCTCACCACTTAGCATGTGTTAATTGACAGCTAGGCTGAATGAATGGGGGTTTTCTGCATAAAAGCAGGGCTTTTGGGACTGGATCTTCAGAAGTCGCCACAGGACCTAAGAATCCGACGAGGGTAACGCTGAGCCGACCTGCACGATGAAACCTCCGGTGGAGCCCTGCAGAACCGACTCACCACTTCCCGACGACAGAGGAGATCTCCCTGCCGGAGAGTCTCTTCCCCTGACTGGTGGGAACAACCAGTCCCCTTTGCTTTTTATTCGCCTCAGGACGCAGTGGTCGAATTGCCCATGCAGCGCACCTCGGCAACTGGATAGCCACTACCCCTGAACCGCGACCAAAAGGTGGTGCCTTGTGACGGAGCACTCCGCGGCTGGTCTCTTCCCTGGTGGTGCACCGGACTTCATTTTCTTCGACGACGAGATCATCTCTACTCTTGGCAAAGACCCGACGTGCATCCACCACCAGGAACAACTGCCCCAGTCGGAGCTGCCCTCCACAACAAGGTACCGTGTCCGCCTGGCTTCCCTTTCAATCGGTTCGAGTGAGACGTCTTAATCCTCTCCGTTCCGTTGGGTCTCCTCCAAGCTTTTCTCATTCTTTGTTCTGAACTGGTTCAATCTACCGATAACAATTTGCTATAAAGACTTGAAGGCATCTCCACTAGAGACTTTTTGGGACATCGCGCCTTGCCTCTCTCCGAGTGGGCCTGGCCTCTGAACTTTACGATCTATTGTGATTCTTGCCTTCCTGCCTTGCATTTTATCCGCTAGGATTGAACTGTGTTGATTTCATAATCTGCCTACCTTTTTCTCTCCCGTCCTAACTAATATTCGAGTGTCATCTGGGTTGAGGTATACACCTCTGTCTGAAAATAAGTGGTACCGGTAGAACCTAGAGTTGTCGATATTGCTAGGGGGATTGATCGTTTCTAATTCGTAGAGTAATTGTGTTTGATTTGTTTGCCGTGATTTGCCTTAGTGTTTTCCATAGATGTTTCATTATAAATAAATACCGTAATATCTTTACACTAAGCCTCGTTGCGTGTTTGCTTGTCTTGCTGCGAAGAATTGCCCTATTTTGTATACTCCACATACTGCTCAACTTTTCTTGAGGGAAGTCTGACTGCTCAGCCACAGCTACCAAGTGAATCTGTGTGGTACAGACTGCTACCAAGTGGGTTCACCGCCAAATGCCTGTAGTCCTAAATCTTTTGCAGTGGTCCCAGAGGGAACTGCACAGGTTTCCGCCTAACATTGTGCACTGAAAAATCTGTGCAGTGCATATTCAGTGGTAAAAAAAACACGGGTTACCTCTGCAATATGTGAGTGAGACCGCTCGCCCAATGTGTGAGAAACTCAGACATTAGAACAAAATCAGGCAGATCTAAATTATCAAGAGACGCGGTTTAAAATCATCTGTCTCACAAAGGAGATTGGATAGCAATATTACAAAAAAAGGGAAGTATGCTGGATCTGGTATTTGAAAACTCAAATCTCCTTAAGGTTGAGCTGAGGTCATTCCTTGGCAAGTGATACTGTCGGATGCAGATGAGACTAAACATGTTTCACTTTTGAACAGTATGTAGGTTGCCCAGACTTAGGTGATTGAACATGAAGAGAGCGGCTATGATCAGATGACTCAGTGGTATCATGTAAGCATATTGCGGCAATTACTAAGTGTCAGTCTCTAATATGAGACTTGTTTTTTTAGATTTCACCACGGGTTATAGATTACAATATACAATAACATATTCAAGCCTGCAATCATTGAAACTAAGGTGTTCCTATTTATATATATGTATTGTAGGAGATAGAACTAAGATCTTTGAATAACAATTTCAACTATGATATGATATGTTATTTATTACACACTTAATACCCAGAAGGTTGTAAGCACGGACCTGGGGATAAAACCTGTGTTGCTCCATGTCGCCTTGCTTCCAAGGCGAGCATGTTGCCACTGAACAATCCTCCACAGACTATTATCACCAAATCATAATTAGTATTAGGAATATTTTACTAATGAATTTGGTACTTGTGTGTCAGACAGTACACACTAGGTAAACTGATAAGAACACTTGGTGATTATAAGCAAATATACCCCCCGCCCCACAGAATCATCACATACTCAATTTCTGGCAAATAACGGCCAAAAAGGAAGAGTGAATCATTATTTGACAACACAGGTTAAGTAATATATATATATATATATATATATATATATATATATATATATATATATATATATATATATATATATATATATATATATATATATATATATATATATATATATATTACTTGGCTTGCTGTAGCGGCCATGTAGTTATGGTTAAGTTGCTAAACCCATAGGAAGAGAACTTTTTGGGCGGCATATAACTTCGCTCCCCCTGCACGAATCCTCACCAAACTTTGCAAATAAAGTATATGACCCGTTCTGAATCTACTTGCAACGTTTGGTGAGGTTTGGTCAAGGGGGGGCAAAGTTATAGAGGGGTGCCAATTTTTTTTTTTTCCATAGACATACAGGCCAAACCGCTGGACGGATTTTCACCAAATTTATGGCAGGAGCGGCAGCTTGGTCCCAAAAGTGGGCTATTGTGAATTTGGTGTAAATCCATCCAGTATTTTTTTTTTAAATGAACAAAACGTAAGGCAAACAAATTAGTGCTATCTATGTCCGCTCCGCGGACACACTTCCCTGTTCGCTCCGCAGACAAGACACCGATTGGACAATCGGCTTGCATCATGTCCGCGGACACGCGACGTGTTGTCTGATTGGCTGGGATGAGGGGTGAGGTGCGTCAAATTGTTTCAATGCGCCCGCCATACTGGATGCGCGGACATGCGCTGGAAGTGAGCATAAATTCAATTTTGAGGAGTGTGTTGGTGTATATGAGTGCTTGGAGAGGGTGGGGGAGTAAGAGATGCGTCAAATGCTGTATTTGTTTAGGTGGGAGAAGGCCGTGATGTGGTTGCGGTGTCCGTGGTCACCGCCCTTGTCCGCAGACATAGTAGACACTGGGCGCACTACTGGCTATTTTAGTTTAGTATGATGTTGGTTTTGGGTCGTTAGAAGAGCATTGGGTGAAGATGGTATGTATTGAAGAGTTTGTACGTTGGTTGTAATTATTTTTTAGAATGTTATTCTAGTGACAGTTTTGAGGTGGATCTATTATTTTTTTGGGTTGTGGTCGTTTGGTAGGTGTTTGTTTCTATGGGTGTGTTATGCCACAGTAGTTGTTGCCAGGGCCTAGAGTCTTGGGTGCATGGCCGAAGGCCGTAGGCCATGTACCCAAGACTCTAGGCCCTGGCCACAACCACCGCGGCATAACTCTACAATGCTACCAAACATTTTGTTTGTGGTATGTGGGCTGCTTAGGGGATATATTTTCAAAAATGTGAGTACCTATTGGTAGTAGTGTAATAGTGTTTGTAGGATATTGAGATGATGTGTGTTAGTTTGTTGGATTGTGTGGGCGTACTACTGGCTATTTTAGTTTAGTATGATGTTGGTTTTGGTTCCTTAGAAGAACATTGGGTGAAGAGGGTATGCATTGAAGAATGTGTACGTTGGTTGTACTGATTTCTGTGGTGCTTGGAGATGGGAGAGTCTGAAATAAAGTAAGTGTTGTAAAGAAGGACCTGGTGCTTGTGTTGCAGACTGAAGGGAAGGTGGAGATGTTGTATGTCTTGCTTTACAACACTGTGCATAGTTGTAGAAGATGTGATAGATATGACTGCACCTGTGCATAGTTTAATGCTGTTGTGAAATCTAGAACGGAATGGGCAACCAGCTGGAATGAGAGAGCTGTGTAGATTGGAAGAACAGTTGTAGATGCAGTGGTGTTTTGTTAGCCGGGAGCCTTTCAAATGATATTGGCTATCTGTGTGCATACATAAAGATGCATGTACTCATCCTGGCTGTGTGTAATTTTATAACACACTAGAAAACCTTGTTCCATAATTAAACTGTTATTTCTCCCGTCTTTTAACATGAAATTACACTTTGAGAGATAGCTCTGTGTGTTGTGTCTGATTACTAATATAGTCATTTGTAAAGGAAGTTGAAACAATAGAATGTATGTTAAATATGGAGAATGTATAGAAAGGAAATTGTATGTACATATCTTATACAGTATAATGCGTTAAATGCTATCATGGTTGAAATTTGGTTAAATACGTGGCAGTGGTTACAGAAATGATAGAATTAATGAGAAAATAACAGTTTGCATATTGCAGTTAATAATATGGGTAAATACAAATTTGGAGAGCAGAAAACTTTGCAAGTGACACTTGATCATAATAGATGGGAGAAATGACAGTACGTTTGTTTTACAGGTCACACAGTGTAAGTGGTAGTTAGTCTGTTTATATGCATTTATACAAGAGATGTACCTGTACCATACATGCCAATCCTCCCAATTTCGGCAGGAGACGCCCGATTTTTCCATGAAAAATATTGTAATTTTTCACATTCTCCTGCCGAAAATACATCTTTTCCCAATGCATTCTTAAGGCACAAATGTTGTCTCCTGATTTTTCGGAGGAAATGTCCCTCCCAGGTGGGTCGGAATGTTGGTATGTATGATGTACTGTGCAAAAAATATTCGTACCTGTACTTTGTGTTCATGCATGTGGATGTACATGAATCTGCAAGCAGAAATGTTGAAGAGTTTACCAGTAGTTGCTGTAGTTGCTTTGCAGTCACAGCGCAATTGTATTCAGAGTGATCAACAGTATATCTAAAGTGCTGAATTGTGATGATGGAGTTAGATGTAGAGGTCTTGCATGTGAGTGGTGGATGCTTGTGTGACTGCTTAGCAGTAGCAAATGAGGGAATGGTGCCGAGAGTGAAGTGGAAAGGGTAGAAATGCTGCCCCAGTGTTACTTACGCGCTCTGTGGACAGCGTGGCTGTTCGCAGACAGGACATGCCACATCCGGGGCTTCCATGCATAAAATGGGAGTGTATTTTGAGGATTAGCCAATCAGGTGTTGAGGTTCTGCTTCGTATTGAGAAAGGCTGTGTGTAGTGAAGATGGCAGATCTTGGAGATAAGTTTGTGAATGGTTTGGAGCAGTATGTTATCTAGGAATGTGGCTAACCATTTTGACACAAAAGAAGTGGAGGTGGTGTGGTGCACTGTGCCTGGTTTTAATTTGCAGGCAATTGTCGAAGTTTGTCAGAATATGGTTAGGTATAATAGTCCACATGTGGTTGTTCTGCACTGTGGGGCTTTGCATTTGGGCCATGTTAGTGCCCCTACTATGTTGCAAGATCTGCAAAACTTGATTCAGGCAGTAACGAAACTACATTCAAATGCCAAGATTATTTTTTCTAGTTTGATACCTAGGCCAATATGGGACAATAGTTCTGTTTGTTGTCCTCAGCAAAATGTTGGTTGGTGCTTAATCAACTGAGGCATGTTTGCTTTTATGACTAGAGCTGGCATGTTCTTTTGCAACAATGAGAAAATTGACTCTGGTAATGTTGATTACTTTAAAGAAGATGGCATGTCTTTATCTTTTATGGAAAATGCCATGCTGTTTTGGAACATGAGGGTTGCTTTGCAGAAGGTAATGTCAAGATTTTTGAAGGAAAATTAGTAAAAAAACAAATAAAATACAAAATAAAAGGTGTTTCTGAAGCATCTGCAAAGAAACCAAAAAAAGCTCTTTTCAGAGGGGAAATGGGGCACACAATTTAAATTTTATTTCCCCACGCTCAGATTTTTTGGATGTGTCCGCGGACACCGTGGTTGTCCGCGGGCAGCGTGTATTACATATGGGATTTTTGAGGTTGAGAGGGATGCAAATGTGAATTAGCACAGAAATTGATTGGTCAATAGGGTTTACTGGGTGTGATGTGTGAGCAGAGAGTTTGTTAGAAAGTATTTTTCCTGAGAGGAGAGGAGATAGCTATGGATTTGTGTTTCAGAAAGCAGATTGTCTGGATTTTGGGAGATTTGTGGATAAGTTGGTTGGAGGTGCATGCAGATCACTGCAGAGTGGTTGTACATCTTGGATTCCCTCATGTGGAAGTGCACTGGCATAGAGTGCGTGGAATGAAGTGGCTGGATTTGGTACCTCTTTGCGCTATTTTTGTCACACAGTGTCATCCAGACTTTATTATTATTCATTGTGGAGGGAACAGTTTAGGACATGTGTCTGGAATCTGTTTGCAATTTTCAATGAAAGAAGGACTTGGGAAAGTCATGGACATGTATCCAAACTCCAGAGTAATTTTTTCCCATATTGCGCAGAGACAAATGTGGATCTGTTCTTCTTCATTTGGTCCACAAATGGAGAAAGCAAGGCGCAATGTTAACAGGGCTGTCTGTGCCTATTTGAGAGATGTTGGTATGTCCTCTTTGCACAATGAAAATATTATGTTTCGTAGTACACACATTTTTCACAGAGGTGGAGTACATCTTACTTATGCCGGCAATCATATTTTTCTGCAAAACATACAAAATGCATTGTGACCTTTTTTGGAATTACAGCAATCTATTTTGCATTAGGTGTTGACCATTTCAAGTTTTTGAAACACAAAACAACACCACAAAAAGGCTCTTTTCAGAGCCACCACTTACTCCCAGCAATGAAAGTGCAATGGTTGTGACAGGGCATCACTGCAAAGAATTTAGAGGTCCGCTGACATCCGCGCTGCCCCAAACACCAAGAAAGGGCTCCAAAAATTCCCAAAAGTCTGCAGATCACCAGGGACATAGTGTGGGACATGTGCAAGGGTGAACTTTCTCAGCAAAATACCTTGGATTGCTGAGAAAAACACTTTTAAGGTGTCCGGGGGGCCGGACAGCGTTCGTTATGCTTAGCGCGGGTACAGTCCCATGATGACGTCGAGGACACGTTGCCGAATGGGACGGCTGTTTGTAGGACACCAAATGCACGAGGTCGTGTCTACGCATGCATGTGTGTGTTCTACGGACACTGTTCCAGTCCCCAGAACTAATTAAAAGTGTGACGCACGTGCGGTGGACAGTTGCGGGCAGGCACGATGTTTGTAGGGGCATGGGTGCGCTACGCATGCGCGTGGGTGTTCTACAGACAGTGTTCTACAGACAGTGTTCAGGTCCCTGAACAAAACAAATGTGTGTCAGAACATTGCGGACAGGTGGACGGGCTATGTGTTCTACGGACATATTCATTCTGGTTACGGACAATGCTAATAGGGGAAATGTTCTTAGGAACAGGTATTGTGTTCTTCAAACACCCCCATTTTGGTTAATTACACACAGGCGGACATCTTGTGTGTCCTAAGAACACCTCCATTTTGATTGCCAACAATACGAACAGGTATAGTGTCCTTAGGACACCCTCATTTTGGTTAATTACGGACAGGCGGAGATCTTGTGTGTCCTACGGACACCTCCATTTTGATTGCCAACAATACGAACAGGTATAGTGTCCTTAGGACACCCTCATTTTGGTTAATTACAGACAGGCGGACATCTTGTGTGTCCTTAGGACACCCCCATTTTGGTTAGTTGAGGACATCCCGACAGCTGCGGTATCCGCGGACACCCTAACTGCCTTTTAAAAAAAAATAAGACACAGAGGATTATACTAACAACACACTTAATATTTTATTATTGTATAACAGTATAGAAATTACGAAAGAGAGGGGGAAGCAGCAACTGAAACAAATACAGGGGAATTAGGGGTTTGGTCATGATGGATGGGAGGGGAGGAAGGGATGGAAGTCTCATTGTAATCTCATTGTAATGTTTTTCTTGTTGGGGAGGTTTTGGGGATAGTTGGCTGGGACATGGAGAGGGGGAACAGGTACATGTGAGACAGTGATATTTACAGCCTGATTCATGGAATTATGTGCGTGAAAAAGGCAGATTTGCGTGCCTTTCTGCCCGAAAATCCCTGTTTGAAGTATGGGGATTTTCAGGCAGAAAGGTGCGCAAATCTGACTTTTTCACGGAAATAATTCCATGAATCAGGCTATTAATTTTGTCTTTTATATGGCCCTCCACAAAGTTTTAATAAGAATGACATTTTTCTTTAGCATATCCATTTTCAGCTCCATTCGCTGCAAACATCTCTCTCGCTATATTATTTTTAATGTCTGAATGGTCTGTTCGAAAAAAAATTGTTAAGTACACATAAAGTAATGGTTATTCGTTGGCTTATGTATAGAAGTGTAGTCTCTAACATTAGTATCAATGTCTTCACTCATTTTATCCCGAGGAAAATTTTCTTCCAGCCATTCCAAAGTACTGGACATTTCTGTGTACAAAAAAATAATATTAATTTTAGTGTACCTAATACAGAAAGTTTATAAATATGCACAATAAATGTAGTATACTCACTAGTTTCTTGCTAAGTTTTGCTGTTACTGCTGCGTAGGTGTCATGTTGATTTTTGCTGTGCAATTTCTGTGAGGTAATTCTGTTGGAGGCATATTTAAAGGGGCTGATTCATTGAATTATTTGCAATGAAAAACAGGGATTTGTGCGCAGGGACGTCATTTCACCAAAATGCCTGGGGTAGCGGAAGTGGCATCACGCAACCCTTGACCCCTGATGAAATCACAGGAAGTAATGTCATTTAACCCCACCCCGAAGTGATATCGCGGGAAGCGATGGAACACGACCTTTCACCCATTGACAAAACAGGAAGTGGCATCACATAGCACTGTACACAATGAAAAATATGGTTATGATATCACTATAAGGTGATGTACATTTCATACAAGAATGGATCACCATATGTATCGTTAAGATCAGTGTGTATAGGCCTACATTACCAAATTACTGTGAATGCAAGCAGACTTGTCATGACCAAATGTTAGACTTGTGGCACTCCTATTCTTATTTTTCTTCTTTTTTTTAACGGGCCTGAACAAGAATGCTAGCCACCCCAGAATTAAAGATCCACATGATATTTGTGATGTCATCTTTGATGTCATGGGTGTTAGTCTTAGCAGTGCATGGTGGTAGGGCGAGTTATGGTTGCTTAGCTTATCAAAACTTGCAAATGTCAGGGGTTTTTCGGTTTTACTTGTATCCATAACGTCCCTTTAACAAAGTTTTTTCACTGAATTTCATAGGTTTTCAGTAGCGCAACTTAACCATACTGTCCCATTAACAAAGTTTTTTCACTGAATATATATATAAATATTTTAAAGTTTTATTTGTTAAAAATGCAACCGTTAGCATACAAAGTAAAGTTATCGTAAGTAATATAAAACATCTTTTTTAATCAGTTTAAGAGAATGATTGTCATATAGAAAATTCATGTTTATAGTTCTTTTTAGTCTCTCTCCCCATTATTTGTTTATGCGTCCCCCCTACTTGTGAAAGATGAACATAATTGCCTTGAAAAAGACCAATTGTCGAAATTGGCAAATCTAAAAAAACAAATGTTGGGCAACTTGAATTAATATATAATTTGTAATAACACAATCCACGATCCCATTATTTGTTAACAAATCTTGTGTTATTAAAGAATTGAAGTCAATTGATGCTATGAAACTCTGATCTGTTAGGTTTGGAAATTATCTAATAATATGTGACAGCGCTATTTGGTTATACAACTATGCAATTTATTAATAATCGGGCATAGGGCAGAGTGTCCAGTATACCAAAGCAGCAGTCACATAAAATTCTCAAATATAAATCACTAAACATGTATGGTTGGCGCAAGATCTTTGAGGTTTTGCCAGTCCTCTTATCCTGTATATCAGTGATGTCTCTATCTTCACTTTTCAGTAGGAGGGTAGGTAGGAGGGATTAAACCTTTTTGAGCTCAGAGTCGTGTGGGAAGCATAGGTCGGCGAGGTGAGGAAGCCACTGACTGGTTGCTCAGAGAATCCGTAACAGACTCTTGAACATCCGTTGATTCACCTTTAACTGTGAGTAACTACAGAACAGTGTGGGGGATACAATTTATGTGGGTTTACATTTATGATGTGCACAGTTCTGTTAGTAGCTTTGGTTGCCACACAGGGCCGGCACTGGGCATTTTGCAGCTTGTGCTCATGGGGCCTCGCAGTGATGCTGACCCTCTTTCTTCTGGTGTGCTGTGAGTAGATTGCCTGCAGCTGCTCTGTTAAGGGCATACATGAAATAAAGGTGTAGGTGCAGGTCACATCAAGGATGGTGCCTTGACGGGGACTGTACCAAAATGATGACAGTTTTGCCTTCGTCACCGCTGTACACAGGGCTCCATCAAGCAGGTCAGCACATGTAATATCACTTGATACAGTGCGCTGCGCCATTTCAAGGCAGAGAAGTCTGGAAGACTATCGCTCAGTCTGTTCGTTAAGTTACTGTGATATCATCATGCAAACATTAAGGGGCCCTCAATGAACTTGTTGCACCTGGTCCCACACATCTTATGGCCGGCCCCTGTAGCAACATATTGTTTACCTGGAATTGGAAACATGGGCAACTAAATAATAGAACTGTTTTCTGTTGCTGTTTTGTATACCACTTGAACAAGGAACTAGTGTTGATCCGAAACATGCCGTGGATAAGCAAGCATTTAGTGAAAAATGTATGAGTGATTTTGAAATGAAGAGAGAATGGAATAAAAAGTTTCCTGTAAAATTGCAATTAAACCTAAATACCAGGGTTTGTTTTATGCGTGTAGAGAAAGGGAGTGAAGAGAATGTAAACCCGTCTTGTTATGCAGGCATCATTGGTGCAGTTCCCCTTACTGCATGCCTAGGGAGAATTCCGTTGCACTACACGGATAAACAGGCAGGCAGATGGTACATTTATGAGGTCTGATAATTTCTAGCGTTCATGACAAACCACTTCAAGACATCGTTATGTTCTTTACAAAACGTTATTAAGAAAAAGGAAATGCATATAACAAGCCTGCACAATAACCAGAGCGGAAAGGCATCCGTGGCAGGACTATGTACAGGAAATGTTATCATTCACTCATTGCTTTGAAGACAAGCACAGCCAAATAAAAATAACAATACCCTGAGAACTGAGTATTTTTATCCAGAGTGCAAATTGATTAGCAGGTGTTGTGCGGTGATTAGAAAATGGATGTGTTTCAAATTAATTGCTTGATAAAGTCTGCAGGCCTTAATGAAAGAGCTGCACGTGACAACAGTGTTAACACCAGAACAAAACACTGCATGCCGGCAAATTCAGCAATATCCATTCAGCATGAGAACCTGGCTTAGTTTAAGCCCTGTGCAAAGTAGTGCATAACTTTTAGCAAGGTTAGTGGAAGTGTTTCCTGTTTAGAGCACTTTATTATAGATTAGGCAGTTTGACAACACACACACACATTCTTGCAAAAGAAATATAATCTGAGAAGAGAAGGCAGAGTTATTGGGGCAGGGGCCCAAAACTTGCATTTCTCATTCAAATTGTCATAGGGTAAATGTTCCTCTCATTTAAAGCCTAAACCTCTCGACAGATTTGGCAGCCATTTGCAAGGAGCCGATGTCTGTTCCCAAAAGCGTGCAGTGCAGATCTATCCGGCAATTTCCTTTAAATCTGGTCAAAATGAGCCAACAGCGAAATAGCAATATCTGGGTCGGCAATTAATGCTCCAGGAAACAACATGCTTTATATCAAGGGGGTTGATCGACTGACAGGCATCGCAGCCCCTGCTCAGCTCTGCGGATTCAGTAAGGGGCTACCAGATTGGCCAGTCCATAGACAGCGTGTCTGGTTTGTTGGGAGGAGTTCCGACATATTTTTTAAGGGGATATCATGATGGCCTATGCACCTTCAGGTGGATCATATGGACAGTGTTTTTAATGGAACACTTGCCTCCTCCGCTTTACACTCCCCTGAGACAAATCAAGGCCAGAGGGTCACTGAGAGGTGCAATATGCCTGCAAAGTGAAAGAAAAGACTCTTTTGTAAGGCACCATGGGCCTCCTCTGACCACATGGGTCAGGTCAACAGGCACAAGTGCCATCTGGGCTGTCTGCTGCAACCGTAGGAGCAAGCTGAGTCTCTACGATCTGAGTTGTAGCCAGCGTACAACCACTGGTTTATGCACCTGGCAATGCCCCAAGCAGCATGGCAAAGGCTATAGTGAGAAGCCACTTTCAGTTGGTTTGTTGGGCCTGGGGTATGTCTGGCGGTGATAGCACAAGGCTTTTTTGATGGTCATGGATAAGGGATACTCTAGGAGACTTACAGAGGCATAACCAAGGACCATTCCAAGAGCAAAGTGGCCACTTGCCATGGCTGCAGGCCATTCTGGGTGACAGGGGATAACCTGGGGAATGGCAAGTGATGCCATGGGAAAACGTTCCATTGGTCAAGGCCACTGGCATCTGCAATGTGGCATCTGTTGCCCCAGCTCACGTGACCCCCAGAGTACATCACCATGATGCTATGGTACCTCACCAGCACCCTTATTTAATACACCTCATAATATGTCCCCAGCCAGTATATGTATTGTGACATGGCCATTCTCCAGCTTCCGCGCAAAATATGAATTACCATCTACAGTTTCTCCCATTATCCCCAGATATCTAAACTAACAAAACAACAGTGCACCAATTTAGAGTAGTATTTAGAACATCTGTAACTTGAGCAAATGCCTTAATATGTGTCTTCCGGTTTCATTTTTGATAATTAAAAACTTAAGAAAGAACATTTGACTCTAAAAAGCAGAATGTTTTCTCTGTCAAGATGGGACTACATTTGAAAACTTGGGTTCCTCTGTGTTGGAGGACATGAATGTAGAAATTACTTCACTTAGTGGGGCGTACAGTAGCTTCAACGGCCTGTAAGCCCGAGCCTGGGTAAGTCTGACCTAAGTGCGGGCTTGGGCTTGGGCTCAGGGCTGTTACGAGCTGTATACCCCACTAAGTGGGAGCAATTGCTATTTGCACCCTGGGGTTCATCCAGAGTGTGAATACATTGTTTTATTGTTCTTACTGCATATCCCTAATCTAGGGATTGCTTACCTACTGTACAGCTCCTCGTGTTTACCACTGATTTCAAAGTAGGCACCCTATTGTTTTGCTTTTTCATGGTGAGCCCCAAAACTATAGAAACACATGTTTTTTTCCATAAAGCCTACATTTTGCAATTGGTTTGAATTGTCATCTCTTAGTCTGTTACTTTATTTTTGCTGTCCCTGAGTACCCTAGATAAACTTTTACCAACTCTGAGCAGCAAAACACAAATTTGTTCAGCAAATGTGAATAGAAAAGGGTTGAAAAATAGGTGATTCTATTGCAGGGAGAGAGGGAGGCAGAGATATTGGTACAGTTTTCAGCTGTGGAGTGGTGAGGCAAGAGATGAATATATGCATGATATACAGACCTGGAACCAAGAGAACAGATAGGGAGATGTAGAGAAATTAAAAGATGGTGAGAAACATTTGTAGACAGAGAGAAAGAAATAGCAGGCTTGAAAGAGAGAAGAGGAACATTGATTGAATCAGAGACCAACAAGCAGAAAAAAAAATGTTAGCGAGAGTTAGAGAGAGAAGAGAAAGACAAAATAGTGAGATGGCGAGTGATGACAAGAGGCAAGGAGAAGAAAAGCAAGAGGGGAGCAAGAGGGAAAAGAGAAAATGAGAAGCAGAGACTACACTATGAGAGAGTCAGAAATAAGGGAGAGGGAAAGACAAGCGGGCGAGAGGTTTCACAGAAAAATGACAGCAAAGAGTAGACAATGAGTAAGTAAGCAAGAAGTGGGAGAATTAATGGATTGAGTGAAAGAGTTAAAGGAACACTTGAGTGGATAAGGAAACAGGCAGAGTTATAGAAAGGAGGACAAAGCAGAGTAGAATGTGAGTGGGGTAAGAAGAAAAGATGGCAAAATATGAGTGTGAGGAGAGACATAAAGATGGTGTGTCCGAAAGAAATAGAGAGAGAACTAAAGTGAAAGAGAAGGTGTGAGGTAGAGAGCTAATGAAAGTAAGAGAGAGGAAGGAAAAGAGATCAGTCGGGCCAGAGCAGTGGGCCAAAACTGGAAGTCGGGGGAGAACATTGTAAGTATGAAAGGGTACAGAATCAAAGGGAGAGAGAAACACTGTGAGAATGAGAAGGAGGAGTGAAGAGTTAAGATCTCCATCTCCCCTAACACCACCGTTACCATCCACTTAGCCTGTCGACCACCAGGTCCAATAGCGGACTGCCATGATATCCTCATCCATCTCCTAGGTGAAAACCTTAAAAATTCTACCAAAACCGTTCTCCTGGGGGATTTCAATCTGGGACTTAATGACCAAAAAGATAGACCATCCAAAGCCCTGGCATGGGCGCTAAAGGAGCTAAGTTTCCTCCAAAAAATCCTCCCACCCACCCAATGCAAAGGGCGCACTCTTGACTGGCTGGTAGTTAAACAACTATGATATCGACATCAGCTCCAACACCCATCCCCCTTGGTCTGACCATCATCTTATACACTTCTTCATACCGATCGGCGCCAAGTCACCTAAAATATCAGCCCTATGCCACCTGCGTTGGCCAGAAGTGCACGGAACCTTATCAAATAAAGGATCCTCCCCCACTTAGACTCTCTAACACTCAACCCCCCAACCTCCTCAGACCCATCGGTGCTGGCGGACATTTATAACACAACTCTGAGCGATTGACACCATAGCACCACTACAAAGTAAAAAAAACAAAAAAATAAAACACTCTAATACCTGGTTCTACACAGAACTGAAAGAACTACGTACCCAAAAACATAAAGCCCTGAGTAAATGGCTAGGTTTCCCACAAGAATCCATGTAATCCTCCTACAAGACTCTTGCCACTCAATTCAAGAAAGCCATAACGATAGCCAAATCCTCATCCTACATCGAGAGAATCACCAACGCCACTTCCGAGTCTAAAGAACTCTTTGCCATCTTCAAAGAACTATCCACTCCAGTCACCAAATCCCAAGAGATCATCAAAGACATAGCTTGGTGTACCAATATACAAACAGCTTTGTTAAATAAAATTGAGTTACTGCAAAAGAAAATCCATGAGCATCAAAAAAACTGCTGTAAACATATCATTTTAGCATCCCTCCCTGAAAATAAAGGCACCTCAGACAATATAAAACCTTTCTCATTCAGGGAGGTTACTGAGTCTGAAGTCATAGATATCATCAACAAAATCAGCCCATCAAATTGTAAAGATGTGTGCTCAGCCAAACTAGTCAAAGACTGTGCAGAAACCCTCGCCCCTTTTCTAAAAACTTTCATCAATGCCTCCTTCAAAACCAGCACAGTTCCTGACAGCTTAAAAGAAGCGTGGGTCCACCCACTTCCAAAAAAAAACATCACTGGACCCTGAAATAGCCAACAACTGCAGGCCCATCACCACTATCGCATTCTTGCTCAAAATCTTGGCTAAGGTGGCACATACTCAAATCCAGCAATTCCTGGAAGAAAATAAGATTTTAGGCAAAAGGCAATATGGTTTCCGCCCACGCCATTGGACAGAATATGCCCTACTAATTCAAAATCCAACTGGGCGACATTATGGACATAGGCAAACCGGCACTTCTCCTTCTGCTAGATCTGTCAGCTGCCTTTCATTTCATCAACCATGATATTCTCGGAAAGCAACTTATAAACGCAGCCCACTTCTCCCCACAAGCCACAGTACGAGTTGCGTCCTTCCTCAAAGAAAGACTAATGAGAATATTCTCTGACTCTGCCTGTACTCCTCCCACCACTATACACTGTGGAGTACCACAGGGTTCATGTACTGCACCTACCCTGTATAACATCTTCACCCTCCCTCTTATCAATGACCTGGATTGGCGTGACATAGCCTACACAAACTATGCAGACGACACACAAGTCTTACTCCCCCTAACTGGCATCTATGAACAAGGCGCTGCTGCCCTAACTAATATCTACACAGCCATCCAAACATGGATGGCAGCCAATGGCCTCTGTATCAATAGAGAGAAAACAGAGATCCTCGTGGTAGCCACTAAAGAAACTCTCAAGAAACTCTCCCCCAATATACCACCTTCAACATCAACAATACCACTATTACTGCTTCATCAGCAGTAAACAACCTAGGAGCATACTTTGACTCCTCCTTTTCTATGACACGCCAGGTCAGTGCCATAGCCTCCTCCGCTGCCTTAACCACAAAGATCATCAACATGGTTAAGCCATTCCTGTCAACCAAAAACCGCCTATCTATTGCCAGAGCCACAGTTGACACCAAGCTTAACTACTGTAAGGCCCTCTTCCTAGGCACCTCTGCCAAAAATCTCAACAAGCTCCAAGTGACACAAAATAATGCCATCAGAGCAGCATTGAGTATTCCCAAAAGGGAACTCATCTCCCAGGCTAGCAAAGACACGCACTGGCTACCGATTAAAGAACACATTCTCTTTAAAACCATGGCCATTACACACAAGTGCCTGTCACTTAACGCCCCTCCCTACCTTTCGGAGAGGATCACCCTCACCCCTCATCCAGACCCACTAGAGCACATCTCTGTAACCAAATCTATGTCCCCTCCTTCAAAGGGTCAAAAGCAGGAGGCTTCAGCTTTCAACACCTTGCCCCCAAAAACTGGAATGCCCTCCCCATTGCACTCAGAAATTAAACATCTTATACAGTCTTCCGCAAAATGCTGAAAACCAACTTGTTCAAATAATCATGTTATTTCTCTGTAACCTGCAACATTCTCACAGGCCTTTTATGCTGTACCTCTGTAACCAAAGAACACGCACATTTATCTACTGCTATCTATATTGTATGCATTGTTGTTCCACCTATTTAAGTCTGTATTAAGCACATTTCTGTAACATCGCCATGATGCCCCAGAGCCGCCGTGCGCTATATAAATTTAAATAAATCAAAAAAATAAGAGAGTGGGATGCAGAGAGATGAAGAGCCAGGGTGTTGCATTTTTGCTTATTACACATTCGTCCAACATCTTCTTTGCACATAAAAGTAATTTAAAAAATAGAAACATTGTTGGGGGAGTTGTTTAATAAAGGGTCACTGTTTGGGGTCAAAGATCCTATGCCACACATGATTCCTTATGTTTCTATTATTCATTTAAAGGTTTGGTTACAGAAATTGAGATTTTGAGACCTGGGGTGTTACAAACGGGCACCTTTATCGTCAATCTTAAATTTTGACAGGTGACCACTTGTCCCATTTCCGGTCTTAGTCCCCACTTTGATATCAATTTAATATAAAGTTGATGTACATTTTATATAAATTTGATAGGCCCCCAAGAATGTTGATATCAAATGTATTGACCCCCAATCATTTTTATATAAATTGTATATACATTTTATATACATTTCATATAAATTGGATAAGATCTCCAACAATTTGTATATACATTTGTTAAGCACCCCGATAAATTTGATATCGATTTAATGGACCCAAAACATTTTAACCGACCCCCAATTTTTTTGATGTGACTTTTATATAAATGTTATATTAATTGGATATACACTATATTTATAGTACAGATGATGCCATGACACTGCAGACATTTGGTGTCATCCAAAAATAACCCTATACAGTTTGAGTTTGCTTTATCAAGCAGTAACATCAAACTTTGATATCAATGTAATGTAAATTCTATATATAGTATAAATAGATGCCATCAGAACAACCCTAGATATTTGATGGCAGTCAAAAATAAACTCATCATTTTGAATACACTTTATGTGCAAAGTGTGTTTCCCAGAGCCTACACAAAAGCCGAAGAAAATGTGTGTCCTTGAAGGAATGCAACGGCACTTTGACACCAGTTGGGCATTTGAGTTTGCTTTATACGTAAAGTGTCTTCACCAGCACTGCACAAAGGTTTGAGCTGATGACTCTAGCAATGTGTGTTTCTTTTAAATAATGAAAACAACTCACACCCATGACACTTTTGCATTAAAAAACAATTGGCTTTAGCAACACATGTTTCTTTTAAATAATGAAAACAACTCATGCCCATGAAACTTTTACATTAAAACTATTGGCCTTGACAATGCTTGTTTCTTTTAAATAATGAAAACAACTCACCTCATGAAACCGTTACATGAAAAACTATAAGCTTTGCAATGCATGTTTTCTTTAAACCAACGCAACGTCGGTGGGAAAGGATGTGTGTAGAGACGCCAACTTCTTCACTAGCTCTCTCCAGCTTTCAGATTCCCCATGCTGTTTGCCAGGTCTCCAGAGTCTCTGAGGCATATGGCCCTGCAGCCAGCAGGTACAAATAACAGAGCTCATCTGTTGGTGCAGCGATGATATCAGATGACTGGAGATGCTGTTGAGCAGGAATGGTGGTTGCTCTCCGAAGCTCAGGGCCAGCTGCTGCAATACAGTGACTCATGGTATTTGGAATGACAGGGATCCTGATGGTTCACATTGTATGTTGCCATTTCTGCATTCTGCAGACAGCACAGAACACACCTGTGTACTGATAAGAAGCACTTGTATTTTTAACGCTGCTGAGTCAGCTCTGCCTGGCAGGATTCCCAACACCAAAAATACACACAGGTGCTGCTTATCTATAGTCATCCAGGGTGACTGGGTATTTTTATCTTATGACACAATTATTCTGCTGTGATATGAAGGAAAAAGGAAAAATGCACAGAGGACCCAGCTATTGTTAGCATCCGATATAGTGACCCAGGAAGCCAGCTAGTCATAATCTATGTTGCCATTCATTCATTTTTGCAGAGTAAGCAGCAGGGTATCTGTGTTTGTTGATAGGTGTACAGCCACCAGGTGTCTGTGTCCATGAAGGAGCGGGGGAGGGGTTTTGGGGGTGCATGACTTTACCTTTAAAAATGGTGGGGGCTGCCTGTGACCTCTATGGATTTTTACCTGGATTTGTGAGCTGAATTTATGCCAACTGGGACAGCATTGGAAAACACCCTGTTCGTAGACCTGGAGCCTTTCCTAATGATCAGTTGAGGGTTGCCTTCATTCTGTCATATCTGAGTGGCAGTGCCGCGGACCGCATCCTGTCTGGCAAAGGTGTTTTTAGAGCAAATCGTACGATTATATGGTTTCCCCTATGTCCTGATTTTTGACCGAGGGAGTCAGTTTGTGTCTAACTTCTGGAGGAAGAGTTGTACAATTGCCCAAATCGATATTCGTCTGTCCACTAGTCACCATCCCCAAACTGATGGCCAAACAGAGCGGACAAATCAGACACTAGAGCAATATCTACTGTGCATGTTACATCAAGTGGAAGAAAGCTGGAAGGATGTGCTGTGGGTGGCCGAGCATGCCTACAAAAACTAGCTACACACCAGTATCGGACAGATTCCATTCTATACCGTATATGGAAGGCACCCACGTACTTCCGAATTAGATACCTCCATGGCCTTGGAAATGCCCCTGGTGAAGACTTTACATACAACCATCACTCAAGCCTTCGAAAAGGCAGCAGAACACACTTGATTCAAGCCAAAGAAAGACAGAAAAGATTCTCTGATCAACACCGAAGAAAAGCCCCAGACTACGAAGTCGGCGATGAAGTCTGGTTGGCACATGCCCATAAGAGGAACTCAAACATTTCATCCCAGATATCTAGGGCCCTATACCATCAAGGCTATTATAAATCCTGTGGCAGTAAAACTAGCTTTACCACCAAATATGCAGATCCATCCCGTATTCCACGTGTCACTCTTAAAACCTGTTCATCCTGGAACTCAGGTCAAAACACCACAAAATCTGGTACTGGTTAACGGAGAACCCGAATTTGAAGTCAAGGACATCCTAGATTCTAAACTCACCAGGTCCAAGTTATATTACTTAGTGAACTGGAAGGGATACGGCCCTCAGGAAAGGACATGGGAGCATAGCAAACACGTCAATTCGCCACGCCTGGTAAGACAATTTCATCAGAACCATCCGAGCAAACCAGGGCCGGATGGAGGAAATACCTTGAGAGGGGCCTTAGGGGGAGTGCTGTCACCATCCATGCCCCTGAACCCCTCAGTTATAACAGCCCCCTGGCAGCAGTGGGGCTAAAGCCCTTAACACTGGCCTCAAGGGCCTTAAAGCTCCATCAGAAACATACATGGAGTCAGTCCTGGCACCTTTGGCGCCAGGCTCATTATCAGGAATAAAGCAATACCAGTTTTGGACCTTAATCCAACATGGATGCCTATTAAACAGCTCAGTTCTTTACAACCAAGCCATGTGGTCTAGTGTTTTGGGTGTGGCTGGGCCTGGAACTACTTGGCTTGGAACTACTTTACCTGGGTTATTTAAACCACAACCAAACAGCAGAACACACTTTGCGTTATTCTGCACTCCTGCAGCGTAACGTTCACCGTGTCCGGCTCCTGCTCATCTGCTTCTCCGACGGCCCGATCAAGAAGCCCTAGATCCGGATTCCATCAATAACCTGGAAGAACAAGAACAGCCTTAGCGAGCAAGAACACTTACCTGTGAAGTAACCAGCCTTGAATCCATCCTGCGCTTCGCTTACCTCGCCCATCTCCGGAGTTTGCCGCAACCTGCAAAGGTAAAGAAACAAGGACAGCATCAATAATAATTCTCACCGGGGCAAGCAGCGAGTCCTGGCAGTACCTTACGCTTCGCTTACTTCGCCCATCTCCGGGTTTCACCGCAACCTGCAAGGTGAGAAGGAAGAAGGTCAGCAGTAACAAAGCATTTACCTTGCCAAGCAGCGCTTCGATCGCTCATCACTGCGGAACATCACTGCAACCTGTACAAAGAGAAGAGAACACAGGTCAGCAATTAACACCAATAAACAGCGCAGCGCTCTGCGCTTCAATAACTCACTGTGGTCTTCGCCATCGGCGCAGCAACTCCGAGATCACAACCATCCCTGTGAAAACAAAAAGAGACATTGTTAGGGAACAGTGTAGTGGAGCAAGACGCCGAGAAGACAAAGAAAACGGAGGGAAAGAAAGAGACAGAATAAAGATGGAAAAGACATTATAACTCACCGGGAAGACAGCAAGCAGAGTCAGAGTCACAGTCGGTCTGGACCCGACATAAGGGCACACAGACCAGTGAAGCAACTAGGTCCACGGAATGCCCGCACCAATCATGCACCCCTGCACAGAGGTGCAGGACGGAGAGTTCAACGCACAAAAACCTAAGGTGAGCAATAACCCCAAGGGAGGGGATTCGGACCAGAGGGAGGTGGGAGTCCACCCATCACAGAACCAGTATCTTAACCCTCCATTCTCCTGTGATAGGTGCTACCCAGAGTCTGGCACATAACCAAGCAGAGAGGGGTTGGGATAGCACTTAGACCTCCATTCAGTATTGTGTGGCGCCCTCGTGGATACCAGGTGAGTGCAACACCCGGCTTCGACGGGCCTCCAGCGGTTACAGCGATACTCCGAACCCTGGTCGACGGCAATGGACTTCGACAGCGTTGATGTCCAGGTGCTTTACTTTGTTCTCCTCGGCGGTCCCCGTCCCCGGTCGGCAGCCTTTCGAGGGTCTCAATGGTCCTTCAGAGCACGGAAAGAGGGCACCTAACCAGGTCCTCTCTCAGATCAGTCCTTGATAAACTCGACAGCTTTCAGATCGGGTCGAAACAAATGCAGCAGCAGTTTGTCTTCTTCCAGCTGGGCGTCAAGGATAAGCAGTTCCAGTTACTCTTCAAGTGTCAACTCAGCTTCTGAACAATTTCCAGTGGTGAGAGGTCCCCAGATATACTATTCTGTCTCTCATCCACACTGCTGGGTCACACTCAGCAGCCAATCATACAGAAGGGCATTCATGCAGTCAGTCAGCCTATCAGGCATACAGTGCATTCAGGCCATACACCTCCCTCTCAGACACTCACAACAAGAAATGTGTATTGGGACAAGTACCCAGACATTCAACACTACACACTGCATTCATACAAGTTTCAGTCAGGGCTGTCTCAGTCATCGTTTCATACACCAGAAACCAGACATCCACAACAAGATGTGCATATTGGTCACACAATCCATTCACCCAGGTCCCACCCACAGGGTGTACCCACAACATACAGTCACTGGGAAGGCTCTGGCCAGTCTGACCTGGACTTTACAACAACACCATATATGGAACTTCCACCCAACAGCCAGTCAGGGGGAAGGGACAGAGTCAGGGCTTCTCGGGACTTTGGGAAAACAAGGTAACAGGCAATGGAAAGCAAGAGGCCACAGGGGCCATCATGTTTTCTATCAGGAATCAACTGATTCCAATGACAGCCTGGATAACCCAAAATGGAGGATACTCTGAGCACCTGTCAAATTCAAAATGGAGCTGCCACTTGCCCATACCCTGCTCTGTGGGCCACACACATGTGCCCAAAAACATACTCTAGGGGTACAGGGTTGCACCCCCCACCCATGGGTGCCATAAGGGTATCCCATGGGTCTGTACACCAAACCAAAAAAAAGGAAGAGCTGCACAGCCAGGAGTCCCATATGGACCCCTGGGCAAAAAACAATACAGAACACAAATGAAAAAGAACTACAGGACAATGACAGGGAGGCCCTGCCCCTCCAATGCATTTCCAGCATCACAGGGAATAGAAAGTATGCAATATTTATGATTGTAGTACAATTGAGGATAGTGTGTATGGAATATGTATTTGTTTACAGTGGGTACAGTTACTTAGTTGTATAAAGTTGTAAAGCTGGAAACTCTGGTTCATTTTCTGTGAAAAAAACAGTATAATTTGTTAAGCAGGATAGTTGAAAAGCTTTAATAGCATACCATTTTACATATACATTTACTTTTTCTGTCCCTCATAAGTAGTACATTTTATGGATTATGTTTGGTACAACATTAGTGTGTGGTTCACTGTTGTTGTATTGACTTCAATAATCATTGGGTGATTGGGGAAAAGAAAATCCATATAGGGTTAAAAAACAAAACACTTCAATTATGTCAGTGTAAGTGTGATAGTATGTTTGTTTGAGGTGTGTTGTTATTGAGGGAATGTTTAAAGTAGTTAGATACCTGTTGGTGTATTCTAACTACATTAGACTTTAGAAGATGTTTTGTGGTAACAAGAATTGTGATGGCGTATTTCAAGTGTATTGCAATGAATGGTATTTTTAAGTAGTGAGATACCTGTTGGCGTATTCTAACTGTTAATGCGCTACAGTTTAATGAGTACATATGGGATGAAGGAATATTAAGTAGGCATTTGTTAGATGTGCTGGTAACCTATGTTATGGAGTAACGGTGGTGTTGTTACATTCAAACCAACCACTTCTTATTTTGACACATGCAGTATAGTGGCCGGAGGTGGCTGTGGTACCACTGTGGTATATTATACCTACTGTTTTGAAGGCTTTCTTGCCAAGAAATACTTGGCTGTGTTTAAAAGCTATTAAGCTTACAGTTATGTTTGGTACCATCTGCATTGTTCCTTGGAAGCATTACTATGACATATTAGCTAGGTGAGTTGATTTGCATACTGGAACAATTGTCTGAATTGCAGAAATGGCAACATATGCCATGATTTGCATTCTGCAGAAGCTGATTAAATGGAATGAATTTACAATTTGGTATGGATACATATACAAATCGTTCATTAGGGATATGCTCATGTGAAACATGGTGGCAGAGAGTGCATGTATGTATGAAATCTGGAAGATTTCATTTAGATGGATGTTTATGGTTCCCAGTACTTGTAGTAAGTACATTAGGAATTATTGATGATCTTATTGTGTGTTTATGGTAAATTTGACCATTCCTGTACACAAGTCCAATTAGTGCCGTATACCTGAGACACTGTAAGTGCTGTCAGGATTATCCTGTTTTTGTTGCCATTAGCATGGCGCCAATTGCATCAGCGCTAATAGCGCCACCTCAACCAGTGGACCCAAGGGGAATGGGGACTTACCGAGTTACGGTACTGCAAAGAGCATTGGCCAGGGACCCGGAGCAATTAGCGCTGGGATACCACTCAACTTGTGATTAGGCCCTCAATCCCTAGACCCCCTCCAACTCATACATTTCACTGTGTGCCCTCTAGCCACCCACCTCACATCTAGACTGATGGTATTTGCATGTTTTTTGACCTGCAAATAGCTTTTTTCCTGCATTTCATTTTCCCATATCCTTGGCTATAGCAGCGGAAGATGGCGACTTTTTCATTCCTGGTTTTGGGTGAATCCCTGAGATATAGCTATCTATTTATGAGTAGGTGGCACCGCTTTCTCCGTCAAATTTGTAAAAACCTACTGCATGGATTAACCCCAACAAAGCATGGATCGCAAGTCATTGCTTTGTGCCCAAGTTGTATTGCAACTGGCCCAAATCGCTGGCCCTTTGACAAAAATTGACCTTGTTTGTCTATGGGAAAATGAATAGGAAGTAGGGTGCACTTTTGGAGAATTTTTTTATTTTTGTCTCCTTAATAACATTTTTATTTTGTAACAAATCTTTATGAAACATTGCAGTCTGGGGGTGGGAGGTGTGAATCCTTATAACACTTTTGAATTTTCGGTCGAATCCATTACTCGAATCAAAAATTATTAAAAACAGAATTTTGAGGAGTTCCTATGGGAGGCCAACAAATCTTAACTAGAGGACTGCTATTTCTACCATACTTTTTCTTGAGTTTTCCCATCGTTTATACTGCACTCCTCATGTCACTTTTTTCTTTCCAAACACCATGGACGACCACGTTATCATTTTAATTATTTAATGTTCCATTATAAAAGCAGACTTTAACAGACAAACATAAACAGCAATGTTTCCCCCTTTCCCATGAGCTTCTTCTTGAAGAACCAGAAAAGCCACTCTCCAACGCCGGGTGCCCCATCTGTTCACCTTTCCTGGAGACCACGACCCAACAATGTCCCTTGCTGAATCTGAAGAACATCTAAACTGCATTGGGGTGCCATATCCATTCACCCGTGCTTGGGGCCACAACCCAACAATGCCCCTTGTCAAATCAGAGAAAACATGTGCCCCCATCATGGAGGCCACAAAACAGCTGTGTCGTGCTGAATCAGATGCACAAATCTCCATGTTCACAGTGTCTGGAAGTTGCCTGGGTCTATAATTCATTTCTTCAGGGTCTGCCAGCTGCGCAATCCCTCTGTTAAAGTGCATGGCGCGTCTAAAAATACAACAAGGATATATAATCAGAAAAATCCCTCAAACACTATCACCAAGCTAGCCAATGCACTTCTTACCAAATGGAACAAATGTGGGCTTTTGACAAACGAGGAAGAGAAATATCTACAACCCAAGCACCTGAGAATGCCCACATTTACTTTCTTCCAAAAATGCACAAGGCATTCACAAACATTCCAAAAGGAATAGCAATAATAAGTCATCATTAATGTTTACCTGAATGGTATCGTCTTGGTCCAATGCCCTCAAGCCACCCTTCTCCTCTTTGATAGATGCTTCCCATGCCTCATCAATTTCTTTTCCTCTCCTGCTGTCCCCTCTCTTGACCCCATGGCTTCCTTGCCTTCCCCTGCTGTTCCCTCCTTGGCTACCTTGCCCTCTCCTTCTTCCTTCTCTGCCCCCCCTCAGGCTTCTTCTACATCTCCGCAGGGCGTACCTCTGATTTGTACCCATGCCCGGAAGTCTTTCAAAGATGGCAACCTTCACCGTATTGCCACTCTCAACTCTCGCTCAGCTGTCAAACACTCCTCTGGCATCTGCCACCTCCTTCAAGGACTTGACCTCGATGTCCTCGGTCTCACCAAGACATGGTTCACGGCCAGCTCTGTCACAAGGTTTGACACTCTCCTCCCTGATGGCTACAAGATCCTCTCCGCACCCAGGTCCAATCATTCTGGAGGGGGTGAAGCCCTGGTCTTCCCGGAGTGGATTCTTGCCTCTGTCATTCCTTCACAGGCCTACTCCTCTTTTGAAAGCCTCGTTTGCAGGCTCTCTCTCTCGCCTAGCAATTTCCTTACTTTGGCTCCCATCTATCGGCCTCATGGTCAGATCTCCTCCTTCCTCTCTGAGTGGGTGGATCTCTCCTCCTCCCTCCTGGTCTCGACCACTCAACTCCTCCTTCTTGGAGACTTTAACATCCACCTGGTTGCTTCCTGTCCTTCCTCTGGGCACTTTTGGGACCTCTGCAACACTCTCACTCTCTATCCTCCCCTCAGGCCTGACTCACTCTGGAGGGCACACTCTGGATGTTCTGATCTCTACAAACCTTCCCCTTTCTATCCCTCTCATCACTCCTCTCTCCTGGAGTGATCACTTTCTCCTTTCCTCCAAGCTCACTCTCTACAACCCCCAGGCCAGGCCAACTCCATCCCTGCCTCCTACCTTCTTGGTTACCCGACCCATGAAGCGTGTGGCAGTTGAGGCTTTTGCCGCCACTTTCTCACGCCCCCTCCACATTTGGCTGACTCACGCCCTGACACAGCCCTTTCTATGCTCCACTCTGCTATATCTGATACTCTTGATGTTCTTGCCACTGTCATGAGGATCTGCTTGAAGCCCAAAGCTAAGTGCAACTCCTGGTATGACTCGTACCTTAAACGCAAGTGCAGGGTGGCTGAGAGGAAATGGCATGCTTCCTGTACATCCTCTGACAAACTGGCCTGCCGCCTGCTCCAAAGGCAATACCGGCTCTCTGTCCACACCAAGAAGAGAGCCTTCATCCAAGCCCGCATCTCTGTGGCATCCAACAACTCAGCCGAACTCTTTAAAATCTGCAAGGAGCTGGCCAATCCTGCTGCAGTCTCTACCTCTCCTGTCCCCTCCTAGGCCTAAAACCTTGGGGTCCTCTTCGACTCTACGCTCTCCTTGTCTCCTCACATCTCTGATGTCTCTAAGAAGTCCCACTACCAGCTGCACCTCCTCAGAGGTATTCTTCATTTCCTCTCCTTTCCCCAGAAGCTCACTGTTTCCAGAGTTCTGGTTCTCTCTAGGCTGGACTACTGCAACAGCCTCTTTTTACATCTGCCTGCTTCTACTCTCCGCCCTCTGCAACTCATCCAGAACAGAAGTGCGAGACTTGTCATTGGCCTCAATCCCAGGGATTGTATCTCTCCAGGGCTGAAATCTCTGCACTGGCTCACTGTGGCTGCGAGGATTATGTTCAAAGCCTTCTGTCTGAATTGTCCACAAGGCCTTCTGGGGCCTGGGGCCTCCATACCTTCAACTCTCTCTTCCTAAATATCTTCCTTCTCAAGCTCTTCGCTCATCCGCCTTCAACTCCCTCAGGGTCAGTCGCTTCTCCAAGCAACATGTTGGTGGTAGATCTCTCTCTTTGGCTGAGACCTCCATCTGGAACAGCCTCCCTGCCTCCCTGAAACTTGAGGAGTACAAACACCGGTTTGGGAAGCACCTCAAGACCTTCCTCTTGCTTCTCCTTTCTCTCCTCCTCTCCCCTGCTGAACGCCTGACTGAAACTGCACTGGTCACCTGGCTGCCCTCCGATCTTGGGCCCAGGTCCCCTCCAACACCAGCTGCACTCCTGCACTGCCTCCCAGACAACCCCTGAACTTGGGAGCTGGTCTGTATCCCTACAGCCCCCACCAGCTCTCGGCACTTGTTGTCTGCACTTACCCTTGCACTTCCCACTAACTGGCCGCACTTTTACCTATTGTTTCATTTATATTTTATTATTTCTTTACTCTTTACTGTTGATCCTATGTATTGCGCTGCCCCCTCCCCCTCCTCTGCAATTGCAAAATCTCAATGTCACCTGGCCTAGTATCATCGTTGTCTTTGTCGTCCCTCTGTTCCCTCTCCCTTGCCTCGTCACGCCTTGAAACATTTGTGTATAGGTGCATTACAAATGCTATATCATATCATATCAAGGGAAATAGGTTGGGTCACCAGACCCTTTGCAAAATACATTAATAACATCCTTGCCCCCGAAGTCCCGAAAATACCCACCAATCTGAGTGATACGATGCATACTCTTCTCATACTCCAGGAAGTGATCTGCCAACCCCACTACTTACTTGAAACCTTGGATGTAAAGGCTCTCTATAAGGCAATTGATCAAACTCTACCAATTAGGGCCATTGATTTTACCTTTTGCAAAGCATCTGCATCCTTCTACTCCCATCTGGTACTCACCAGGGAATTTGTTGAATTCTCATTGACAAACACTGTCTTCATCTTTAACTAGGTGTACTATAAACAGACCAAGGAAATAGCAATGGGTGCGATCTACACACCCTCTATGGACAGCTTATTTATGAATCATTACAAACAAGTGCATGCTCAATCCAATCCCAATTTCAATCATCATATCCATAAATGGTATTAGTATATTGATGATGTCCTGATGATTTGGACAGGCACCACGGAACAGCTCTACTGTTTCAAAGAATACCTAAATAGCAATCAGTTTGGTCTGGAGCTAACAGGCACACACAGTGATAGTTCTATTGACTTCTTGGACATAAACATCAGCGTGAAGAATAATGAACTGACGACCACTACATACAGAAAACGAACTGCAGTGAACTATGTACTTTTTGCTACCAGCTGCCACAGCAGAACTGTAATAGACAATATACCAAAAGGTGAATTCATCAAGGCCTAACACAACTGTAGCACCAATGAGTCATTCATTGTGGAATGCAAATGATTGGAAAACAGATTTTCTGAAAGAGGATGCACAGTGAAGGCAATTGAATCTGCAATCAACATGGCATCAAATAGGGTGTGCAAGACCCTACTGACCCCCAAAACCAAACCCAGGTTGACAGTTCCAAAAGAACCCATCAGATATGTGACCAGATACACCCACACTAGTCATCAGATCCTGAGAATACTCCAAAAACACTGGCACCTCCTCAGTGTAAACACGGACATCAAGGAATTGATACCACCCGTGCCACTACTGATTTACACCAAGGCACCAACCCAGCGAACAATGCAGAGCCCATCGTACATGGCCCCTTTGACAATCGCCAACCAATCTTGGCTTACATGTTCAAAAGCAGCCGGGTTTTACAGGTGTGGAAACTGCACCATGTGTCCCCATGTGAGCAATGCCAAGACCCTCGATTTCAATGGCACAGAACAACATAAAGTAACAGAGTTTAATCTGCAAATACAGATGTGTGAATTTGGGCCTCAATTCGGCTATCCTAATGTGGCCCTCTGCATGTGATCAGCACCACTTGTGCCCAGCTAACCACTGGCCATTACGCTCTGATTAAATCAAGGCTAAACATACAATTGAGTGCCTTGACCCTTTATTTATCGCAAGCAATCAGATGTGATTATTATTCACGCATCCAGCACTAATACACATGGGGTTGCTACTGTTCTTCTTAGAATCAGAATAGAACATTGTTTACACTGTACAAATCACTGAATTGTGATATTCAAATACATTTTTTAAATTAGTTTTTTTTTCAAACATTAACGGATACTGTGCTACGTTTCCCCTTGACCATTGGTAAACACAGTAAATGCAGTTTTCAAAAGATTTGACATTTCATTCAGGCTGTGTGACAGAATCCCAGCTGCACTGCTTAATCAAAATGTATGATTTTTGACAATCCCACCGTGCATGTCATGCCAAAATTGGGAGTTCACAAAGCAGATTGACTAAGTCTCAATGTTTAGAGGGATGTCGGGTAGGCCACCAGCACATTGATGTGTTTTCCTTTGAGGAGAACATAGAAAAACAAACCACTTTCTGGGTTTAGGGGACTTTGTGACAGATTATGGGCTTACTAATTAAGTTAAATCGCCTTTCTTTGCATGAAATCCACAACCTCCCCCGTTTGTGATTTGAGGTATGCCATGAGACTATGCTGTCATTCTCTGGAGGTGTTTTCCACCCTCCCATGCCTGATGGGACCCCACTCACGGGTTAGCGCCCTACTTAACGGGGAGACACGCCCAATACCCTAAGCCCCCCGGCATGCTTCTGTGCATTTAGGATTGCATGTCACAGGCTTTCTATGTCATTTATTTTCATAGAAAAAATTGTCATAGTTTCAGTGAAAGTGCATTTCGGTGTCCCTTGCCCCGCTGGAAAAAGAGAGCGCCATATTTAAAAAAAAACATTCTGAAATCACTATCCCAATGTACTCATCGCCATAAGAGGTGCCCACAGTACTAGAATAACTCACCCCATCTCACCGGGACAATCACCTAAGGAATTACAGTAGCACCTGCACTATTATTATGCAATTAACCTTCAACACAATACAGTAATGCTCAGTCACATGCAAAATAACCTCAATAGATATTCATAAAATACATATTTTTTTATAATTACAATTCATCAATACAAAAACCAATACAATGTTTCTATAAAATACTTTTCTCCAACATGGGATTATCATGATTGGAGGGCACATTTCATTACAATCAATTTCCACAACTCATATATTAATTCTGAAAAAACTATAGATCTCCCAGAAACAATGCATGTCCAAAACTCATCTGTATCATTTATGGATAATTCATGGGATTGTTTACCATATAACTCATTACAGTATTGTATCCAGTGAAGAGCACTGGCTTAAATATGAACAGTGTATTCTAATGATTTATAACATAGCATGCAAGCTCTTTCTTGAATAGGAATGTTATACCAGGCACCAGTTACCATTAATGAACGTAACACATTACATTGTAATTGAAAAATGAATTTTCACAATTGTTTCCACTCACCTTAATCTCTGCTAGCAAGGGTTGAGGCCAATAATCCTATTATTAAACACAGGGATGACTTGCAATCAGTGCTCAGCAGGGGACCATCCTCTGCCCCATTGTTCTGGAGCTGCGATAGATCCAATGAACTCCAAGATAGCACAGCAAAGCTTCCTTGCAGGCCCTACCAGCAAACCACTCCATGCATTCAGCCCCACACAGGAGAATCCAAGCAGGGTGTTTTCCAATGCGGTCCCAGTTGGCATAAATTCAACCTACAAAACCAGGAAAAAATCCACATGGGTGACAGGCAGCCCCCGCCGCTTTTAAGAGTAAAGATATGGACCCCCAACACCCCTCTCCTCCTGCTTCATGGATGCAGAAGCCTGATGGCTGTACACCTATCAACAAACACAGATATCCTGCTGTTTACTCTGCAAAAATGCATGAGTAGCAACATAGATTATGAATAGCTGGCATCCTGAGTCACTATATCAGACGCAAAAAATAGCTGGCCCTCTGGGCTAATGTTTCCTTTTTCCTTCATATCACCCTAACATCATTGTAACAGAAGATCAAAAATACCCAGGCCTCCCCGGATGACTATAGATAAGCAGCCCCTTTGTTTATTTTTGGTGTTGGGAATGTTGTCAGGCAGAGCTGTATCAGCAGGGCTAAAATACAAGCCTTTCATATCTGTACCCAGTTGTGTTCTCTGCTGATGTCTGCAGAATGCGGAAATGCCAAATTCAAGGTGAACCATCAGGATTCCTGTCATTCCAAATGCCATGAGTCACTGTATTACATCAGTTGGCCCTGAACTTTGCAAAGCAACCCCCATCCCTGCCCAGAGCAACTACAGTCCTCTGATATCTTTGCAACACCAACAGATGAGCTCTGTAATTTATATCTTCCTACTACAGGGCATTGGGCATCCACGGCTCTGGGGACCTGGAAAACAGCATAGGGGCATCAGAAAGCTGGAGGGGCTGGTGCAGGGTCCTCAAGCTATCAGAAAACAGGTTAGTGCCTCTACACAAGCCCTTTTCCACCTACATTGTGCTAATTAAGTGAGACATGCATTGCCAGAGCCTACAGTTTTTTATGTAACAGTTGCATGAGGGAAGTGGTTTTCATTATTTAAAATAAACACGCATTGTCAAAGCCAATCTTTTTTTTAATGTAAATGTTTCATGGGTACCTGTTGTTTTCATTATTTAAAAGAAACACACATTGCCAGAGCCAATAGCTCAGACTTTAGTGCAGGGCTGGAGAAGACACTTTACGTGTAAAGCAAACTCAATTGTCTAGTTGGTGTTAAAATGCAGTTGCATTCATGCAAGTACAAGAATTGTTAAGCTAATAGTTCAGGCCTTTGTGTAGGCACAGGGAAATGCAAATTCAAAGTTATGGGGTTATTTTTGGTCGCCATCAAACATCATGGGCCGTCCTCATAGCATCTATGTATTCTTTGTATGGAATGCATATTACATTGATATCAACATTTGATGTTACTGCTTGATAAAGTGAACTCAGCTGTATAGGGTTATGTTTGGATGCCATCAAGTGTCTTCAGTGTCATGAAGTCATCTATGCTATATATAGAATTCATATCCAATTAATATAACATTTATATAAACAAAAGTATATAAAAATGATATCAAACTATGTGAGGGGCGATTAACATTTTTACTGTACATTACATCGATATCAAAATTATCGAGGTTCTTATCAAATGTACATACAAATTATTAGGAGTCTTGTCAAATGTATATAAAATGTATATACATTTATATAAAAACTATTGGGGGTTGAAACATTTGATATAAATATTTTGAGGGCCAATCAAATTTATATAACATTGATAACAACTTTATATTAAATTGATATCAACGGTGTGGGACTAAGGAAAAGGGGCAGAACTAAGACTGGAAATGGGGGCATGACCACCTGTCAAAATGTAACATTGAATATAAAGGTACCCCCTAGTACTACTGCTGTGGTTACAGAAAATTAGGTTATGAGGCCTCTGGTGTGAGTGTGTGTGGAGTGGCATGGGAGTGCATGTAGGATGAGGGAACGTGCTGGAGGGAGTCATGTGGTGTGTATAGTGCAACTAGCCAAAATTAAAGGGTTAGTTCTGAGCAGTTGAGCTATTCCCAATGTTCCTTGAATGGAGGTTTTGCTCCATCGGTATCAGCATAATGCTCTGATTTCAAGGAAGCTTGTCTTGTGCTCATTAACTGTCTTTTGATCTCTTGCTCCTCCTATGATCTTTGCTTCATGAATTGCAGCTTCTTTGGTCATCTCCATCCTGGATGTACTTTACTGTGCTGTCCCTTCCCTCCTTTTCATTTTTGGTTTGGGCTTTTATGTGAAGCTTTAGTTCCATCTATAAGCCAAAATGAGTACAGGTAGGAGGGAGATGGCACGTGAGGAGGGGCACACAGCTTGTGGTTGTTGCTTGGTTATTTACCTGCTCATTGACTGCCCATGGCCATATCAGTCCCTATGACCTTCCCACCTACTTCCTGCACCTCCTCACCCAAAACACCTCCTCCTGGGATCTCTTTGAACTTGCTGAATCAAGCAGCAACATCAAAATATAAACTGACACTGTTTTTTAAGCAGTCTACTAACAGTTAGAAGGTGAATTACTGTTGTAAATGTCTACAGGTGTAATAAACATGTCTCAACCAAGTATGCCTTCAGCCACTGATTATTATCTTTTCCTTGCATTGAAGTCATGCAAAAAATCAGCATCGACAAATCCAGCAGTTTTATGTATAGCTATTAGGTAAGAATTTGCAAAGCATTGCTGGCATATGCCCAGCTAATCAAACCATTTTCCAGCTGTTGCAATCTCATAGCCAGGTAGTAATTTATCAGTCGAAGTGGCTGCTGTTGTAAAAATAAAATGTCTTAACCATGGGTGCCTTCATCCACTGATTATCTCTTTCTTGCACTTAAGTCCTGTGAAAAAACAGCATTTAAAAGCCAGCAGTTTTTTTAGAGTATTAGGTAGGCATTTCAAAGCACTACTGACATATGTCTAGGAAATCACACCATGTTCCAGCTGGTGCACACTCATGGCCAGGTAGTAACATAACAGTGTCTAGCAAATATTGACCACAGACTTAAGCAAAAGCCCAAAATGTTGGCTTTGCCAATGCTTGTTTTCTACTGTCTTCCAGAAAATAGCAACATATTTTGTGATGTCTTGCAGATGAGCACAGACAAAACTGCATCATCTCTTCACAGAACCAAATGTTTGCAAGAGGAGAGTTCTTCCTAGGCACTTCGGAAGTGGACAGAAAAAGAATGATAGCTCATGTGTTACACCTGTCACAGTCCCAAGGGGCAAAATCAGCTAGTTTCATCCTCTGTTTTATGTGCTTGTTAGCATAGATGTCCCTTCTGGCCATTGTTAAGTGCCAACATTATTCTTGACTTCGTAGAATGACTGTGTACTGCTGGGGTCGGCGGTCATCATAGAATATGTTTTTCCATGGGGCATTTCATAAGCTCTCCCCGCATCACATCTGATTTTCCTTGCTCTAGATGGTTGCGGTATAGGTTTTTTTGTTGTTGTCAGGGACAGTCTGCATTGTTGCCATTGGATGGATGTTAAAGATGATGCTCTTAGTTCTATGCACAGATAGTTATTTTACGATGTCTTCTTTTCTGGAGTTTGCACATTATAAATGCATGAATTCTGCCCAGCATTTGTCTGTAAGATCTTACTCCTCTATCCAAGGGAATCTCTCCTTGTTAGAAGATGGAGTGTCATCCCTATTGGTATCCGGGGTGACTGGGATAGTTTGCGTGGTCTTTCAGGGTTGTCATTTCACCAAAATGCCATGGGTAGTGGAAGTGAAATCACACGACCCTTGACCTCCAATGACATCACAGGAAGGGATGTCATTTGACCACACCGCAACGTGACATCATGGGAAGCAATTGAACATGACCTTTCACTGCTTGGATAAACAGGAAGTGCCATCACATAGAATTGTTTCTAAGTACACTACGGAACATATGGTTACAATATCACTGTAAAGTGATATACATTTCTTACAAGCATCGATCATCATATGTAGCATTAATATCAGTGTGTATAGATAGACCCATATTACCAAATTACTGTGAATGCAAGGCCAAACGATAATAATGTGTTATTATATAGCATTTACGCTTAAGCACTTCATATAGAACAAATATACATACTATATCACCCAACCTGTGTTGGTACTCATATATCAACCTCAGCAGGGTGAAAGGCTAAATTGAACTTGCCGGGAGTCAAACCTGCAGATCACACACACATTGCAAAAGCAAACGCTCAACCCACTGTGCTATTTTACAGATCCTGAAAATCAGAAAATAAAACCAGGCGTCCTGAGCGGGTCTCGTGAGCGAACCTCGTAATGCGGCAGTAGGGGGTTAACGGCGCCAGCAGCTCTACCGGCACCGTTAACCCCCTATCGCCAGCCTCATATTGTGGCCCAGTATGTCTAGAAGGGCAGTCCTGAAATTGAAATTCTAGTGTGTCCTCTAAAGTTTACACGCATTGGGATGTCCGCTGATTGATAGCGGGCTGCTGTTGCGCTGGGTGCACTCAGTGTGGTTCCAGTCCCTATGGGATCAAACACACAAATCCGGTTGAGTAACCCATGCTACTGTTGTAAGAATACTAGTATATGAAAAATCAGGGGTTGCGTGTATGTACACCAATTACCTGTATTTTATTCAGTCACAGTGGATCGAGTAAACCGCTGCCACGTTGGTAACGATGGTAACGTCTCTACCGTAGTAATCTCCCTCGTGTTGGTGTATATTTCTGACCGGGGCACAAAGTGCGTGTCTGTGGAAAGATAAAAGAGCATGGCTCTATAGTATCTAGTTGAGTGATCATAGTATAGCAAGAGGGGCAGATCTGCACCCCTTATTATTAATAGAAAAATAAAGACAGCAACCGCTTACCTGTGCAGCCTCAGGCAAGAACAGCAAGGAAGCGTTGCTATGGCGACCAGTGTATTTATAGCAGTTGGCCATTTTGGATAGCGTACATGACCCTATCCAGTGTACCGCTGAGCTGTGACTGGTTACAGTGTTGTTGTGTGACTTGCGCATTCATTGTTAATGATGTGTGTCAGATAATTCGCCAACTATGATTTAAACAATTCTTTATTTAAATAAATCTTGTTGTTGTTGAGCGGTTGTCATGGAAACCGTCGAACCGGCATAGTCTGTCTTCTAAATTGGCGCGTTCACTATTATCGATCAGTAAGAATGTGCGCATTTATTATCAATGATGTTTGTCAGATAATTAGCCAAATATTATTTCAACAATTCTTTATTTAAATAAATGTTGTTGTTGTCGAGCGGTTGTCATGGCAACCGTCGATCCGGCCTACTCTGTCTTCTAAATTAATGTGTTCACTATTGTCGATCGGTAAAATGTGCCCGGAACACTAGGGCCCTGGAATCTGCAATAGAATTATTCAGACATGTGGTACACTGGGGACCCAGATATCTGTAGTGCAGCATTATTGAATACAGACTTTGTCCTGGTCCTGGCATGGTCTGTGAGTCTTGCTTGGCCAATGTAAGTGGAGCCCTAATAGGCTGTTTGGAGACAGATGACAGATGATGGGCTGTATAGTGTATTAATGCCAGTGATTCAAACCACTGAATTGGTGACAGATATGTTCTTTGCACAACGGCATAGCAGCAGACAAAGGCGAGCATTTGGATGTTTGATGTATCGCTGTACATCATTATTTCTCTAAACACCTGTGGATGGACATATTGGGTTGAATGCATCATTACATTTGGTCAATATCTATATCACAGGAAGCTCTTCCATTCAACCACAACATTCAGGCCCTCATTCACAGTGTTTAGCCTATCGACCCATCTTTGTTCAAGTTGTATCAGGGCTTTGCTGACATAACCTCCCCTCACCGTGGGTTTCAATTTTTGTAGAATGAACCATTTCAAGCCTGTGTCGTTGTGTTTTTTCTGAACATAATGCTCCATTAGAGGTTTGTCTGGTACCTTATTTCGGATACATGAGCAGTGTTCTGAAATCCTCATCTTCACTGCTCTGATGGTTTTACCTACGTAGAATAAGCCACATGGGCACTCAATCACATATATCACCAGTTTGGAGTTAAAATTGGTGTGTTCCAGTAATTTCAATTTCATGTTTTTGTATTCAACGGTTTGTATTTATACTGTGAGATCACAGGCTACGCAGTGTCCACATTTGAAGTGGCCATGTACAGGGGGAAGATTCCAAAATGTGTTGGTTGGTGCTAGTGGTTCTTGGAAAGTATGCAGCAGAGATTGTTTCAAATTTCTAAGTTTTCTTAAAGCAAAACAAGGTTTTTTGTTCAGGGTTCCGGGGTGCTTGACTAAATAATAATAACAATAATAATAATAATAATAATAATAATAATAATAATAATAATTGCCAATGCTTTTTCACTGTTTATTGAATTAGATTGCTTAGAGGGCTGAAGGTGGTTACACACACCAGATTGGTCATGTCCTCCTTGCTTTTGGTCTCCAGGCATATCTCTCGTGGAGCATTCGTGGCTCTCTTTTTAGCGTCTTTAATCGCCTTTCTTGGGTATCCACTGTGAGCAAGCCTCTTCTTCAGTCTGTGGCATGCGTGTGGAATTTCTCAGGTTCTGTACAATTGCACCGTAACCGTAAAAATTGCCCATAGGCTGGATCGACGGTTGCCATGACAACCGCTCGACAACAACAACATTTATTTAAATAAAGAATTGTTGAAATAATATTTGGCTAATTATCTGACAAACATCATGAATAATAAATGTGCACGTTCTTAGTGATCGATAATAGTGAATGCATCAATTTAGAAGACAGACTAGGCCAGATCGACAGTTGCCATGACAACCGCTTCACAACAACAACAACATTTATTTAAATAAAGAATTGTTTATATCATAGTTGGCGAATTATCTGACACACATCATTAACAATGAATGCGCATGTCACACAACAGCACTGTAACCAGTTACAGCTCAGCGGCACACTGGATACGGCCATGTACGCTATTCAAAATGGCCAACTGCTATAAATACACCAGTCGCCATAGCAACGCTTCATTGCTGTTCTTGCCTGAGGACGCAGTTGTACACTTGTGCAGGTAAGCGGTTCCTGTCTTTGCTTTTCAAATAATAATAATACGGGGCGCAGATCTGCCCCTCTTGATATACTATGATCCCTCAACTAGATACTATAGAGCCATGCTCTTTTATCTTTCCACAGACACACACTCCGTGCCCCAGTCAGAAATATGCGCCCACATGAGGAAGAGTACTGCGAGAGACACGTTACCATCGTTACCAACGTGGCAGCTCTTCACTCGATCCACTGTGACAGAGTAAAATACAGGTAATTGGTGTACATACACTGCACCCCTGATTTTTCATATACTAGTATTCTTACAACAGTAGCATGGGTTACTAAACCGGCTTTGCATGTTTGATACCATAGGGACTGGAACCACACTCAGTGCACCCAGCGCAACAGCAGCCCGCTATCAATGAGTGGACATCCCAATGTGTGTAAACTTTAGAGGACACACCAGAATCTCGATTTCATGACTGCCCTTCTAGACATACTGTATCCTATACAGGTAAGCCAGTTAGATTCTCTCTTGGGTTACCCCAGTAGAAGGGATATCCATATATTTATGATTTAATAATAATAAGGTGTGTCTTGTACTTTGTATATAACCTGCCTTCGCCACACAGGTCACTTTTTCTTCAATAAGTACAAATTCAGTCAAGAGGTCACCCAACTCACCACGGGTACCCCCTCTTCTTGTTTGAATCCGTGCAGAACCACTCCTCCCCAACACGGTAAGAAAGTCAACCATTTATAGATATATAAGTCATTAGTGATATTTCTTAGGTGCCCTAGTACTGACACTTGCCCATTTGTTTTATCCTATAGGCAGCACACACATAGAAAAGTCCATCCAGCATATTTTTGTCCTGATGAAGGCCCACTCAAGAATAGCTGTCACAACAGCCAGCGAGGGCCGAAACACATCTGTGTAGACAAGTTTCTAATCCAAAGTGCAGTGCAAATTTGTTAACACTGTTTCTATTGACAATTTTCATGTTGTTTGCTTTATCCGTGTAATAATTGTTTTGACCCCTGTTATGACACAACACAGCAGTAGGTTCTGTATTATCTAAACTCCACTGAATTCAATTTTTAGTCTGAATTATCTCAAATTGTTTGTTCTACAACATCATGTATTTGTTTCATGTTTTGGAATGGATAACTCTATATTTATGTATGTTTTTAGACCATTAGGTCTTCACCTTTGAATAAATATACTTTGTTCCAAAATAGTAAGGTGTGTCTTGTACTTTCTATATAACTATCTATTGGGGCATAGGTAGAGGTAAATTTGACCCATTCATTTGTTCTTTCATGATTTAGCCCTCCTGGGCAGAATGGGGTCTTAACCAGGAGCCCTGATATATTTCCGTGTTAAGCACAGCCCGTGGTTACGGGCACATAACTGACCTCTAAGGGGTTCAGTTTTCTCTTGAATCATAATCTAGACAATCAAAGACCACAAACAAAATGGATAAGGTGAACGTTGTATCTTAAACTGATGATTTTTTTCAAAAAGCTCTTGGGCACAACATCTACCCTCAGCAGTCACGAAGGAATAATCAATAGAGGGATTTCCAAAGACGATTTAGAAATTCTCAATCAGAAAAAAAATAAACTGATCCGAACCGAAATGCACGGGAAATGTATGCTCAAGTATTTGAAGGCGGGCATCATTCCAGAGGGTTTACAAGTTAGAAACATACCCAGGGTCTTCACCGACGATCCCAAGTTTATAAACAACTTCAGTGGAGTTGGGAACAAATGCAGCAGAGACTGGTTAATCATAGTCATTGACACTGCAGAGAAGGAATGCAAGAAGTAAAGGACAGAATTAAAAGACCTTGAAAAGAAATTCCTAGATGATGCAATAATACAAGAATCAAAAGACAAACTCAACAAACTAGAGATAGAGATTGAGAAATTCAAAAACATCACCATAGACCAGAAGGTACAAAAATTCAGAACAGACCTCCAGAACTATGCAGAAGAACGAACCTATCCCTATCTGCGCCCGACATACTACACCAATCTACAACAGAGCCAAGGCCCCAATAGAAGAAATAGGGGTGTGACTTTTTCAGGCTCTTCTTCAAGCAGTGGAAGCGGGAGTAATCCAAACTTGCCGGGCACATCAGGGCCTTTGCAGCAGCACCCTTTTTTTCAACCGGGCGGCCAGCAAGGACGACCGAAAAGGAGACCCGCCCCCTCAGGCCCCCAGATAAGAACATGCCAATGGTACCAACACCAAAATCAGGGCAAATGAGCCGATACCAGTCTTCAACCTATCAAACACATAATTACTCTAGAAGAACAGAAATTGTTGGAAAAAGGACTTTCATTCGTTCCTGCAACCAAGGAAAGACAATTTGATACAGAACTCGAGTTGTGGAGATTCTTTAGAAACATCTGACTGAAATATTTCTTTGAAATACACGTTCAAGAATCACGAAGAACCAATCCAATGGAATCTACAGATGCCCAATACAAGTCAGAAAACATCATGGGTCTGAAAGTTAAATCAACTTTCTATCCACCACCTCATACCATACCCTCCGAAATAGAGACCTTCAAAAAAATAGTCATGAGGATTGTCATGGCCGGGTTCAAGACAAGCAATTATTACTCAGACAACTTGGACCGAGAAGAGAGAAATGCCCTAAACCCTCTACAAGATGATCATACCATCACCATAAAGCCTGCTGATAAGGGTGGGGGGATTGTTGTAATGGACATCAATAAGTCTGACACTGAGTGTTATGTCTACGTAGCGATCAGGACGCATACAGGAGGCTGATTCATTATCCAACCAGAACTATACAAGAGAAGATCAAGAGCCTCACTGAACATGCCCTGCGTCAGGGCTGGAACTGAGATGATGAACTGATTATTTATAACAGGACGCATCCACGCACACCGGCATTCTACATCTTACCAAAAGTGCACAAAAACAGTACAAATTCCCCTGGCAGACCTATTGTGTCTGCTTGTGAATCCTTGTTGGAGTCTTTGTCCCTATACAGCGACGTGTTCCTAAAACCCTTTGTCAACAAGATGCCCTCGTACTTGAAGGACACTAACAGCACCATCCGATTAATGAACAACATCGTGATGGAAGATGACCAGATACTGGTCACAATGGACGTTGAGGCCCTTTACACCTCCATGCCTCAACAAGAAGGCTTTGAAGCTATGCGAGTCTTCCTCAACCAGAGAGACGATATCAACTCCATACCAACCAATTTCATTCTAGAATGTATTAGAATAGCAATGTCAGAGAATTTATTTCTCTTCAAAACACAGATATACAAGCAGACGTAAGGGGTGAGGATGGGGGCGAACTTCGCCCCCGATGTCGTCAATCTATACATGGCGAAATATGAGATGGACAACATCTACCAAACGGACAACCCATATCTGGACAACACAATAACATGGAAATGCTACATAGACGATATCCTCCTCATCTGGCAAGGAACTTGAGCGCGACTGATGCAGTTTCACGAATGGCTAAATCAACGTAATCTGAGAACAGGGAGGGGTCCTGCCTGAAAAGTCTTTACAATTGCAACTCATTCAGGTGCAGATTCAGTTAAAAATATATCAGACAGGTAGTGTACTATTTTGCTACCATGTCATGCTCCGCTGTGTGCAATACAACGGGACACTCAGTTAAGTTAAGGTGGGTCAGATTTTCTTATTGCTGACACTATTTATAAATCTGTGTGTGTATAAACATAAACATAAAGAGCTGTGAACATTGTAAACAAAGACAAGAAGAAGGATCTCAAATCACAGTATAAGGTGTACCATGGTTCAAGAGGTACAGATAGTTGCAATGTTATCTCAACAGTGTGAATTATTTGAACAAAAAAAGGGTGAACATTCCCAAAAGGCATTGATTCATGCATATTGGACATACATGTTAGAACATTGTAAATGCATACAAAGCCAGGTTACGGGTATCGGGATGGGATAGGTGTGCACAAATTTACACCACACATTGAGAAAACAAATACTGTTAAGTAGTGGCTTTGACTGACACTGGAGCTTTGTATAATTTTCTGTCTTTTAGTAAATATGTAACCTCCTTTTAAAACAGTATAGTTTGTCTAGGAGTTGGGACCTTGGGAAGGTCTGCTAAAGCCAGGTTAAAGGGTGACCTTGTTATGGGTCAACGTCAGGAAGATGAATCAGAGACCAAGAGTGGGGTGGAACCACGGGCATCAAATGGTGCTGGGGTTCAAAGACGTTTTGGCATAGTAGTTAGTTGCCTTAGCAACCCGCACAGAAGCTTAACTACTGTTTCCCTATGGTTTCCCTACGGGACGCCGGTTCACTGGAAAAGTTTACACGTTGTAAGAGTACAGCATCACAGAAACGGTTGCGCAGTGAAAAGATGCACGAAAGCATACTCCAACGGGTGAGTTTAAATCCCATATTTTACAGGAACATAATAGGATGTAGGAGTGTCTACATAGCAATTTTTTTAACGGATGTTATTTTTGCTTTAGAGCACGGGCGGCTGTACTGTCATACGCAGAGAGTTATCCACTCTAGAATGGTGTTAGGCACCACAGGAGATTACGAAGGTAATTTGAATACATTTCAGATACACAGAGCACTTTTGAATTTGTCAGTTAATTTGCGCAACCGTGTATCAACATTAATGTAACAAGGGTTCCATGTTGTTGTTGTTTTCTTCCCCATAACCTCATCTTCTGACTATTGTGAATTACCTTTATTGGGTATGTACATTTTTCATTTACTCATTATATATTTTTTGATTTATGATCTTCATAACGGCGGACTATGTTAATGTTTATAATCTACTTTCTGGAATTTATTTGAATTGTGATTTTCCTTTAACATGAAACCAACATATGCTTTTTGTTGAAACTTTTTGATTTGTTTGTGCATCATAACGATTGAAGAAGTTATATTGAGTAGGGTGGTTAACGCCCTGATGAAGGAGATTCGCTCCGAAATGCATTGGCATTAAAATAACCATACACAAGACTAAACAAGTCTGCTTCTTGCTTGACAAATAACCTAGCTGTTGACAAACCAGAGACTTAGTACTATTCCTTTGGAGATTAGCTTCGACTTGTTTCTAACACCACTTTGGACATCTATCGTTTATTTTCATATGAACTTCCAGTTGGATGAAAACTTCGATGTAGTTTTGCACTAAAATATATGTGAATCAACGAACGAGCTCCACAAGAGCTGTTACGGAGAGCGCCAGACTTAGTTGGATGAGCGCATCCAACTTTTTTTGCAATGAGTAGTTAAATAGCCTTCTTCTGGAGCCATGGTGCGGAAACCCCTACAAGAAGCGGAGGGGAAGGTAAGTGAAATGCTGGAACAATATATGAACTATTCTAATGAGTACGTATAGCTACGTAAGTGTCAGGGAAGTAAGGGCACAGGCTTTTTATAATAAATATATATTAGGTAAAATCATTTCTAGAAAATACACTTCAGTTCTAGCACTGACCTTAACGGTGGTAGCAACAGATGAGGTTGCCTACCGGCTTAGAAAATATCATGGGGGTAGAGGAAGGCCTTTGAGGAGAGGCTGCTACAGGTCCTTCCAACCCAACGTTAGGAGTGAGGCACTACAAAGTAAAATAAAAGGGAGAGAAAAGGTGGGCCTAGATAAGCATTGTGAGGTTAAAAGGAAACACAGTAGGTTAGCTGTAGGCTGGCAAATTGTGTAACTCTTGGAAAGGGTTAAAAAGTGTATACCTTAATGTTCATAATGGTGCGCGTGCAGAGAATGGGCTCGCCGTTGTCATACAGAGGTGTCAAAGCTGGGCTGAGGCAGCACTGCGGCAGACAGCAGCATTCTGCTGTAAAGCAATAATGGTGCTGTTTTAGTTTCTGCACAATACGTGTAGGTTGGGGCAGATTAAACTTTGGTGTGCATAAAGGAATGGGCCAACTGTCCATTCATTAAGTCGCTCTGGCTCAACTGTGGGCTTAGAAGTTGCTTAGAATATGGCCCGGAGTGATGTTGGGCGGCAGAGCTTCCTTGGTATGCGTCCGCTCTCAAAGTGAAAGTGGATGTGTTATGAGCTGTCTTGCGTGTCCGACTGTGCATGTGCAGGAGAGTAAAGGCTTCTCCTCAGAGCATGCGCATTCGCAAAGACACGTAGGCAACAGATTCTGCTGCTGGAATGGAGGCATGTACAGACCCCTGATTGAGGATGATTACGTGAGTATAATGCGAGCTGGATACGTGTGGTGAGAGAACCCCTCCAGCACGTTAGCAGTAATCGAAAAATAAATTTGTAAAAAATTGAAGTTCGGATATTGAATCGGCAGCTAACTGTAACAGGGCAGTCAGTAAGTAAGGACACTAGTGCGACCTGGAGATAAGTGTCTGGGAACAGTAAAAAATGAATGAAGAATTGTAATGCAGATGAAGATAAGGCTGCTCCCTGAGACAGGGCTGTCAACTTGTTCGGACACAACTGTGGCCCGAAACATGTGGATCTGCATATGGCCAAATGTTAGGTTGAACTAGGGCATGCTCTCCCTGGGGAGAGGGACCCACCTGTAAGTCTGTCACCCAGGGAGGGGACCCTGCGAGGCGGTTGGTGTGGCACTGTCAAGGTTACTCGGATGATGCTGTACTTAAGACAAAGGTAAAACTGGAAGCAAACTAGATAGCGGTGATGGTTAAGGGAACCCAGGTGGCAAAATGTGGTGTTAGGTAGATACAAGGAAGATGGTGGTGATTTAGGTCCAGGGGTCAGCTGGATGTGGCTCATTGAGTCTGAGTGATATGGATTTTAATTTGAACATTCACAAGGCTTCCTTGAAATTAAACCAACGTAATCAGCACATCAATTTGACCATAGAATGGAACAATCATAGTGTCAACTTTCTCGATCTGCATGTTTACAGATCAGGTAACACACTGGCGACTGAACTCTACAGGAAACCATCAGACAGAAACGGCCTATTACACTTACAAAGCTATCATCCCGAGGGACTGAAATACAACCTGCCCTCTGGGCAATTTTTATGTTTAAGGCGCAATTGTACAGAACCGGAGAAATTCCACACGCATGCCACAGAACTGAAGAAGAGGCTTGCTCGGAGAGGATACCCAACAAAGGTGATTGAAGACGCCAAGAAGAGAGCGTTGAATACTCCACAAGATATATGCCTGAAGAACAAAAGCAAGGAGGGCATAACCCATCTGGTGTGTGTTACCACCTTCAGCCCTCTAAGCAATCTAATTTAAAAACAGTGAAAAAGCATTGGCATTTTGTCAAGCACCCTGAAACCCTGAACAAAATACATTGGGCCGCATCACAAGGTTGGCGCTAAAAATCTGGCCATACCGGCATGGCGGTAATAACATGTCTGTGAAAACAGAAACAAATTATCGAGGCTGAGTACCCCAAAAGGAAATACACCGAACACGGGTTACAAAGGAACATACAAAGTACTTTATTCTCTACTGAATTCAATTACAAAAACAGTACAAATTCAGATAGCTATCGGCCCTCAGTACAACACAACGAACTCCAGCGTGGTTCAGTGTGTTCAGTGAGAGACGCTGTACATTAGAATGCATTCGCCTTTTATACATTTTGTGGGCACTATGTCCAACCCACTTCAGGGTTAATATTCCACTTTATACATCACCAATTCTAGGGTTCGTTGCCGAATCCCAAATAACTGCATCTAACTGGTTTGTTTTTATTACATGTAACAATAAGCGTATGCATTAACTGTGTATTCTAAAGTTTCGCATTGCAGGTCTTCTTAAACATTAATACAATGTAGTAAAACAGATGTTCTTTGTTCAACATGTAAATACATTATCATAATATATACTCGTGGATTGGTTTCATTGCGCAAGTAATCTTTTTACACATAGGTCAACGTAGGACGAGGTCTCAGTTCATGACCTCAACAAGTCGCCTGCATGCAAATTACACATTAGCGAAGTATAGAGGTCAAGACGGCCATGTTGTATTTTGCAATTACATCGTCCACCATTTTAGCTCACAGGGTGACTTTTCCACACAAATCCTAAAATGGCGGTTTGACCTAAAATGGTGACCTACATGGATTAAAGGTCAGGAACTTGCAACGCAGATTTTCTCGCAAGCGACTTTCAAGCAGCTTGGCGTAGGCTAATATTAAATATATTTTCCACAATAGGAGGCACAATATATTTTTATATTCCGACAAACGCTCCTTTTGGCATATGCCAAGTGCTAAAAAAACCTTTGGGTTTCCTTGCGAATAATTCCATGCATCAGTATCCATATACCCTGAATCTTTATCTGAAATATCTATTGCCATTAGGTCTTTTACTAATATCTCGTTTAACACATATTCTTTGGAAGTCTTATCTGAGGCATACACCTTAGGTCCTATCGAATCTATTGCTTGTGCGCAACATCCCCCTAGCATCGAACACATACCAGGCAGACACTGAATACAGCAACAAAGGAACAACAGAATTCCTAAAATAGTTAATAAGACCGAAAGTAAATTCCAACCACAAGATCGCAGGAAGTCCCAGAACCAAGCGCCGAGATCCCAATTTCCCTCGGGAACATGCACTTCGGAACTAAGAATGTGCAGATTCTGTATTGCCTTGAAGATAGCTGGGGAGGAATCCAGTACGAAAACACAGCAAGCGGACCCCACTAATTTGCATACTCCACCACACTCAGCTAAAATGACATCTAATGCCATACGATTTTGGAGTGCTACTAACCTTATTGCTTTCTGCTCTAATGTCATATTGTAGAGTAAATCCGTGGTCCGTTTGATGGTTCTCTCCAGTACTCTCGCTAGTCTCCTAATATCCTCTGAATTCGCTATCTGCCCCCAAAATGGCACAATTGATTTTCCTATATCTCCCAAAACTTGTGCTGGGGTGTCACCATTCTCGTCCCGTTGTGGATGAGCTTTTGAAATGTCTATAGTACTTGCTATGAACACCCCAGGTAACAGGATCCCTAAATAACAGGTTCCCTGCCAATCCCTGGGCAACCATGGAAACGCTACATTACCGCAAACAAAATAGACAGGTTCACCTACATACAAAGGTCTGTCTTCCCCAGTCAAATTTGCAACATTGGCACAATCTTTAAAAACTCCCATTGACCGAGTGCCATTCCATTCCTCTGTATGCAGAAAGAAACTGAATCGGGGCTATGGTTAACAATGTAAGAAGGAGGCATGGCATCCTTATTGCCTATCGGAGCCAGTTTAAAGGAAATGAAAGATTGCAAGGGAGGAGACAGTCTATCAGAAGGCCTAATAGAAGCAACATTCGGTTTACTCCTATTTGCAAAAAGAGAGCATCCCAGGGGAGTCAAAACACGTTTCTCAAAACTATTCAAATTGGTGCCATCAAAGTTCCCTGAGATGCTATCATTCCATCGGCCAAAGAACAGTGCTCTAAGAGAAGCATAGCAAGCAGTTGTCAACGGTAAAGGATGAATATACCAACCTAGCCCCTTATCCCCGTGTTGCGGTAAATGTGAACAGACCCAGCAATTGGACCTATTAAAAATGGCATGTGTAGCGTTCATAATAAGTAACAGTGTATTATCATGATACCTTTGTCTGTGCTGCGAATCTCAAGGGGACAAAGTATGCAAATGCACAAAAGGTGTATAGACAGTGGGTATATTTTTAGTCGGTAGTGAAAACTCTGAAGGATAAGCTTCTTCTAAATACCGGAGGCCTACAACAGTGCCTATTATAAAACCAAATATTATTACAAAATTACAGCAACACGTTTTCAGGGCCCAGGCATTTTATCCATCGTCCCGGTTGGTCACCCCCTTATTTACAAGTCCAATACGAGCGGCAGTCTTCAAAACGGAAACCCCAATTTTCGTTGCTGGTGACCCCCCGGTCGTGCGATTTCTGTGTCCTTCCAAAACCCTAGCCAACAGAATCCCCTTTCTCAAATTTGGGCAAAGCAAGCCCTGATGACTCTTTTCCTTCCTTGAATGGACAGCCGAACCGTGCCGTATGTATGTCTATTTTCTCAGACGCAAGTGATATCTGGCTGTTCCTGGTACTGATTGATCCGGAAACAATGTGTCGTCACTTCCCGTTGGAAGCAACGTATCAGGGACAGATGAAGAGGCTAAATTTAAAACAGCCGTTTCTGGCTGCAATATTTGTGGAGAGTTTGGAAACAAAATGGCAGCTTCCCCAAGCCTCTCGGGCTTAGAGATAGTCTCCGACACACTCTCAGTGCTGCTTACTGCTTTGGGATCATCAGTTGCAGTACCAGCGAGGGGTTCTGCTTCTTCTGTAACGTGTGGCACAGGGTGAGGAAGTTTCTTGATGTGTGATGCGTGGATCCAATTCTTTCGGCCAGCTACCCGCACCACTGTTTGGGTGACCAACAGGACCTGGAATGGCCCACACCAGCAAGGCATGAGGCAGGAGGTGGCCTCAAATGATTTAATGAGCACCCAGCTCCCCGGTCGTATGCCGTGGCCCAGGCCTTCGTACCCCACAGGTAAGGCCTCTCATACCTGGTGGTAAATCAAATACAGGTTTTTAGTCAATTGGCTACAATAATCTGAAAGTAGTAAATTTTCAATATTTCTCAAATTTTGACATTTTGGCAAATTCCAGATATTGGCAGGTCTCCCCATTACCACCTCAAATGGAGAGAGCCCAGTCTTAGTTTTAGGGGTTGTACGCATAGCTAGTAACACGATCGGTAAGGCGTCCGGCCATTTTAGTTTGGTGCCGGCACACGTTTTAGCGAGCTTGTTCTTGATGATACCGTTGTGTCTTTCTACTAGTCCGGCGCTCTGAGGATGTCTGGGAAACCGGGGAAAGTACTCCTTTAACATAGTTTTCGCAGTGGTCATAGCTGTAGCATCTTTAACAGGGAAAGCCTCAACCCACTTACTAAAGGCACAAATGACTACCAATACATATTTTAAATTGTTGCATCGCTCCATTTCAATGAAATCAAAGTGAAGTACTTCAAATGGGACAGATGGTGTCCCAAAACTTCCCCTCAGGGTTGCTGTCCACTTTCCCACATTATGTTGTAAGCAAATCATACAATTCTGGACGTAGTGCTGAGCAATTTTGAAATTTTGTCGTTTACCCAAACATTTTCGTCATCTGTTGGGCACACACATGCGTAGGACCGTGTGCCATTATAACCATCATCATCACGTAAGCATCGGGAAGTAACCATTTTCCATCCACCGTGTCCACCCAACACCCATCATCATAAAGTTTTCCCAAGATCTCAGCCCACCTCTTAGCTTCTTCTACTGTGGCATCGGCTTGGATATGCCGTACAGACCCCATGCCATCATCCATCACATTAGCATTTTCAGTCTCCCTGGAAACATATATCTCCATAAAGAGATCAGTGGCAGTTTGTCTAGCTATTTGATCAGCGAAAGCATTCCCTTTTCCAATGTTAACTACAATCTTGCGATGTGCTGCACATTTTACAACTGCTAACTGAGTAGGGAGAGCAAGTGCTGAGAGTAGTTGCACTATTAGGGTGCCATGTTGGATCTTGGTGCCATGCGAGGTTAGGAATCCTCTTTCCGACCAAAGTCTCCCAAAGTTGTGAACCACCCCAAAGGCATACTGACTATCAGTATATATATTTACTACAAGCCCTTCGGAAAGTTCACAAGCTCGGGTTAATGCTATAATCTCTGCGGCCTGCGCAGAATTATGCGTAATTCTCTTAGTTTCCACAACCGTGCTCAAGATAGTGATTGCATAAACGGCTGTGGATGTACCATCCGGAAGTTTAAAGCAGGAGCCATCACAAAACATCTCTCCTTGCGGATTATCCAAAGGGGTATCTTTCAAATCAATCCTGCCATTTGTTTCTTGTTCGGTCGTATACAAACAATCATGTGAGTCTTCATCGCTGCAAGTAATAGCTTGCGGGAAAGGTAGGAGCTCAGCCAGATTAAGGACACAACACCTCTTAATTTGAATGTGAGGGGCAAACAAGATCAATTCATATCTCGTCAACTGTGCGGAAGTGAGGTGTTGCGTTTGAGTTCGGTTCAATAGAACATCTACAGAGTGAGGCACCATCGGGGTCAAATCATGGCCTAGGACCATTCCCTCACTCTGCTTTACAGACGCAGCAGCAGCAGCGACAGCGCGCAAACATCTTGGCAAAGCGCATGCTACAGGATCAAGGGCAGAGGAATAGTAACCGCACGGCCTATTCTTCCCTCCATGCTCCTGCATTAATACAGCCAAAGCACATCCATCACATTCATGCACAAACAATACGAAGGCCTTTTCATAGTTTGGTGTGCCCAAAACTGGTGCAGAGCATAATGCAGTCTTAAGCAAGTCAAACGATTGCTGGTGTTTCGAGGTCCATGGCAACGGCGAAGAAATGCCCTTCATCATCAAGGCCAACATCGGTTTTATCATTAGTGAAAAATTTGGGATCCACAACCTACAGTAAGAAGCCATACCTATCAAGGCCCTAACTTCCTTCTGCGTATTTGGGAAAGACATGCCAGAAATGTGTTTTATTCTTTCAGGTGTCAATCTTCTTCCCTCCTTTGACAGGAGGTATCCTAAATAGGCGACCTCCTGACAACAATATTGAAATTTCTTAAGCAAAGCTTTGTGACCATGCTTAGCTAGATGAATAAGTAGTAACACAGTGCCCTCCTTACAGGCACTCTCAGAGTCAGCAGCCAGAAGCAAATCATCAATGTACTGAAGCAAAGTACAGGTAGAGGGCAATTCAAGGGTATCAAGTTGTTCTTTCAAAGCCCTACTATAAATACTAGGACTCTCTGTGTACCCTTGAGGTGCACGAGTAAATGTAAACGAGTGTCCCCCTAAGGTGAACGCAAACAAATATCTACTATCCTTGTGTATAGGAATACTAAAGAACGCATTCTTTAGGTCCACAACACTAAAGTAAGTAGCTGTAGCTGGAATCATGGTTTGGAATGTTATCACATCAGGCACAATTGGAAATTGTGGTGCCACAACTTTATTAATGGCACGTAAATCAATTATAAAATGAAATGGAATTACATTATCGCCTTTCTTGTACACGGGTAAAATCGGACTATTACACAAACTTCCTGAAATGTCTTCAATCACACCGCGATGCACAAAATCGGAAACAATACATTTCAAAGCTTGCTCGCCCTCAACCGAAATCTTATACTGGGGAATGCGTGGCAGCTGAAATCCATGTTTCAAAACTATCTTAACAGGCTCAATCTGCAAAACACCAACATCATTGTCGTCAACAGCCCACAAGTTCTCTGGTATATCAATGAATTCTGGAGGCAAAGGTCTAGTTAGAAATTGCGAGGCAGAAGATTGCTGCAGTGAAATCGTCAAGCGCACTCCATCAGAAGAACAATAAATCACTGCATTCAATTCTTTTAACAAATTCAACCCCAGCAAACTTTCCCCGCAATCCGAGGTCAATAGAAAAGGACACTGGTCCGTAAAGGGACCCAAAGAAATAGGTACAGGCATAGAGACCGGACAAACAACTGGTGTACAGGAAAACCCTACAGAAACATTGGTTTGCCCTGACAGTGGAATGTGTGGAACCTGCGAACAATCATTGGAACACATCTGTGCTCCAGTATCTATCAAAAACTGATGTTTTCTATTTCCCACCATCATTTCAACGTAGGGACTTTTCTGATTGACGGGAATAGGTGTAGGTTCCAAACCCTGCTTCAGGCAATCCTAACGAAACAGAATATTATCAACGGGAAGCTCTTCAGATAAATATGCAGTGGAAGGATGATCGAATATGTTCCTAGTATCCGCACTCGCAGTTTGATTGTCCTGTGAAAAAGGCTGTTGAGGGTCCTGTGTAAACTGACCTCTACCAGGGCCCCCTACGCCTGGGCGACCTCTGGATCACCTACCCATATTATTATTCGACCTCTGTTCAAGGGCGGGGCATTGTGCTCGCCAATGACCCTCTCGTCGACAATAAGCACATTGATTAATACTCACAGGACCCAAGGGCACATTCCCCTGTGGGACATACTGACCTCTACCCTGAGAGTTACCCCCTCTGGGGCCTCTGACAATTTGCTGCAGTAGCACCTTAGTTTTTAAATCACTTTTCCGTTTTTCAATCCTATCTTTTTCATTATTGACACGATTCTCATAGTACTGAGCCATGTGCAGTACTTCTGATTGCGATTTTGCCTGACATATGCTCTCCGAGGACATAATCTGTGACTGGATGTCAGGCAGCAATCCACGTACAAATTTGTCCACAAATAATCTTTTCCCAGACTCTGTGCCTACGTCTTGTCCACTGAAATATGAAAATACCTGTTCGAACCGCTTTAAAAACTCGGTAGCACCCTCAGACTTTCCTTGAACACAGCCCGTAAGTTTGTCCCAAATAATTCTTTTTTCGGGAATTATGGTTTTTAATTTACCAATAATTCTATCAGGCAGAGTTAATATCACCTGTTGTGGTCTTTCACCAGCTGGCCTTTCCCCATCGAGCCTGGTTAAATTCACACATGTATCTCCCAACCCGGGTACATCGTCAATAGTTCTAACTTGTTTCCATAAATCTACGGGCAGGTGTACTGGAAACAATAAATCAATGTCACCTAAGGTGAACACTGTGGATTGCAAAACAGATTCCTTCTCTTTATAGAAGCCTGTCGGATTTTTCCTAATATCAGGAATAGACTGTCTAATGGTGTTCACTTCCTGTCGTGAAAACGGGACGTGAACAAACTGTGATACATAATGTGCGGGAATGTCGGGACAAATGTCGGAGGAACCTCTCTCATAGGCAACTGAGATGCAACTGAGATTCAACTGAGATGTAGGCAACTCCGAACGCTTACTAAGCAACAGAGCCAAGTCGAGCGCTAAAGCAGTCGAAGAAGTGTCAAGTGAAAAAGCTCTTTTATAAATATTCAATAACTCTTTGGGACAACTAATCTTCCTCTTTACACATTCATCCTGCAGGTACTCTGCCATTACCTGTATCACTTTCCTCTGCATTTCTAACGTATATTGACTATATGTGTCATATACCTGTCAGTATGCACACAATAATGGAGGAGAGGAATCGATACTCTCCCCCGAACCACAGAAGCCGAATGAATTCGACCCTCCACCCGTGGTTGGCACAGGCCCCTGATTATAGACACAGGACACCACGTGGCAGCCAATGGGGGGAAGAGGAGTTAGGAAGAGGTTGTGGATAGGGTAGGGATGTAGGAACACCGGATAGAGGGTTAGGGAACTCCTAAGGTGGATAGGAAAGGGGAAGCACAGGGAAAAAACCTCCTTATCTAGTTCTTTTCCTAAACTAAACACATAGGTTATGCGCTATTAATCTTGCCTCCAGCCTACCTCCAAAATCGTATAAACACACCTTAATACGTGTGAACATGTAACAAGATAAAAATATAGCAAGCATAGATGAACACCAACAATGGAATTAGATTCCATACATGAAATACATGACACATGGCCCGCTGGGCAAGCTGAAGCAACACTGAACACCTATAGCCATAATGTACATGCCAAGACAGGGACACAGAACACTGGTGTGCCTAAACAGCCCCGAACCCTGAATGTCCTGTACTGTATGTTGCTGATTTAGCAACCCGAAACATGGTCCACACTCTGTCGTGTGCCTTTGAACACACGAGTATTAATCATCGAAGTCCTTAACAAGGATTTACTGAAAACACACACTTTGCTGTAAAACTCGTAATGTGCCCAGTACTTATCTGAATTCCGAGCAGCCCCACGGGACCACTCGGAGTCTGAAGAAAATGCCGTAACCAATGTCAGCCAGCCCACCCGCATTCCTCCTGCTTCCAGTATTTACCAGAGTAATGTACCCATTACTTATCTGAGCTCTGAGCGGCCCCACAGGACCACTCAGAGTCTGAAGAAAACGCTGTAGCCAGTCCGCCAGCTTCGTATTGCTCCAAAGTCTTACGGGCTGTAAGGAAAGCTTCGCTCACGTCTCGCTCCGACCGCACCCATCCAGGAACACAAAATAAGCCACACCTGCGGCTGCAAGCGTGTTGGCTTTATGCTGCCCTTCATTACTTGCAGCTGGCAACGTGTGGCAACTTGCGCTGAACTACAGGTCCTCCCCGGAATGCTGGGAAATGTAGTTCTCTTTACCAATGCTTCAATAAGCAAACTTAGTTACTCCCCGGCGGCACCAGCCCTTATTCCTGACATTACCTCCTCTCCCAGGCCTATTTCCAGGACCGGGTTTTTCTGGATGTCTCAAATGAAATAATTTCACCAATCTGGGGGCATGTACGGCCTCTGCTGGTTCCCATGAACAGTCTTCTGGTCCGTAACCTACCCATTGAATGAAGTACCATAGATGCGTCTTCTTCCTTTTCACGTCCAAAATCCTTTTAACCTCGTATTCCTCTTGTCCATCTTGTACAATGGGTGGAGGCCGTTTGGTTTTCATTCCGGGAGCTGCAGGTTTAAGTAAAGATACATGAAATACCGGATGTACCGGCACAGTCTTTGGCAAACGCAATTTCATAGCAGTATTTGATACACACTTACATATTTCATAAGGACCAATAAACCGAGGCATAAATTTACGTGATCCTACCAATGAAAGATTGCGTGTTGATAACCAAACCCGATCCCCCACTTGATACTGCGGACTCTCTTGTCGATGTTTATCCGCCTGTCTTTTATATGCTTCTTTGGCTCTCTCCAAATTTGTGCGTGCCCTCTGTCTGACTTGAAGAAGCAACTGTTTTCGCTCTTGCAACGCTGGCATATTTTCCATGTTTGGTAGTTGTTCTGGTATCATGTTTTGTTCATGCCCATACAAACATTCATTAGGTGCCATTCCCAAAGAACTGTGAAAAGTGTTATTATATGTAAACTCTGCCAACCACAGTGCCTGCGCCCATGATTCTCTGCCATCCCCCAGGTAACCTCTCAGGTATTGCTCCAATGTCTGGTTCACTCTTTCGGTCTGCCCATCGGTTTGAGGATGATAGCTAGTGGACAGAGCACAATTGATTCCCAACATCCGACAGAAAGCACGCCAAAACCTGGATGTAAACTGCGAGCCCCTATCCGACACAATGCTCTTTGGCAGACCATGCAATCTGACTACATGTTGCAAAAACAACTCTGCCAACTTGCCTGCTTCCGGAATTCCCACACATGGAACAAAATGGGCTTGTTTGGACAGAAAATCTACCACCACCCAAATGGTATTGAACTGATTATCGGGTGGTAGGTCAGTAATGAAATCCATTGACAGGTGAGTCCATGCTCTTTCAGGAGTGGCCAATGGTTGTAAGAGCCCTCTCTTTTTTACATGCTCAGACTTATTACGCGCACAATTTTCACAGTGCAATAAATAGTTCTCCACATCCTTTCTTAATGTAGGCCACCAAAAGTACTTCTCTAACATAATTTGCATTTTCCTTTGCCCAGCATGTCCTGCTAAAGGTGAATTATGGCACCAATACAACGCCTTTTCTTGTAATTCTTTGGTGGGTAAGTACAAATGCCCATTGTGGTAAGGCAACCCCTCCCGCACCATTCGTGTTGCATCCATATTTTTCCACTTCTGCATTTGACTTGGTGACAACACCTTCTTTATTTGATCAGTTATGTGTTTAGTGACTGCTCCAATAACTTTTTCTGGGGCAATGATTGTTTTGACTTCTTCTACTAGATTGTCTGTATTTTGTTGTCGGGATAAGGCATCCGCCTTCCCATTCTTACTGCCTCGTCTGAATGTTACCACAAAATCAAACTCATTAAAATACTGGGACCATCTCAGTTGTCTCTGGCTCAGGGTTTGTGCAGTTTTAAAATATTGCAAGTTCTTGTGATCTGTTACCACCACCACCTGATGTCGTGCCCCCAGTAAATAATGTCTCCATTCTAGAAAGGCTGCCCGAATGGCCGACAATTCCTTATCAGTAATGGAGTAGTTCTGCTCACAACTGGTCAATTTTCTAGAGAAAAACGCCACTGGATGCCATATTCCATCTTCCTCTTTCTGTGACAATATAGCTCCTATGGCCAAATTGCTAGCATCTGTCTCCACCTGAAAAGCTTTCTCAATGTTTGGATGTCTTAACACGGGTGCTGTAGTAAAGGCTTTCTTTAATTCTTTAAAAGCACTTTCTGCCTCAGAATTCCAAACAAACCTTACTGCCTTCCGAAGTAATTGTGTGATAGGAGAAACTATCTTAGAGAAATTACTAATGAAACGCCGATAAAAATTGGCGAACCCTAAGATTGATTGGATATCTTTAATGCACTTCGGGGAAGGCCACTCAGTTACTGCCTGCACTTTCTTCGGATCCATAACCACTCCTGCTGGTGTCAAAATAAATCCTAAAAATTCAACCTGTTTTACATGGAATACACATTTCTCCAATTTTACACTCAGTTGGTATTCCTGCAGACGCTTCAACACGGCCTGTACATGTCCAACATGTTGTTCTGGGGAATCTGAGTATATCAAAATGTCGTCAATGTAAACAATAACAAAAATGTCAATGAAATCTCGCAATACTTCTTGCATAAAAAACGGAAAGGCCGCCGGAGCGTTACATAAGCCAAATGGCATTACAAGGTACTCAAACAACCCAAACTTAGTTCTGAAGGCCGTCTTCCACTCATCACCCTCCTTAACTCTTATCAAGTGATAGGCACCTCTCAAATCAAACTTAGTGTAAATCTTTGCGGACCGTACTTGATCCAACAAGACAGAAATCAAAGGTAAAGGAAACCTATTCTTAATTGTGACCTTATTTAGTGCACGATAATCAATGCATGTTCGTAACGTGCCTTCCTTTTTGGGAACAAAAAATAAGGGGGAAGAAACAGGGGAAGTTGAATGTCGGATAAACCCTTTAGCCAACATCTCATCAAGATATTCTCTGAGATGTTTGTTTTCAGTTTCAGTGAGGGCATATATCCGACTGCAAGGCAACTTGGCCCCCTCCTCTAATTCGATTACACAATCATATGATCGATGCAGTGGTAGTTGTTCCGCTCCTTTTTTGTCAAAAACTTTAGCAAATTCCATATACTGGGCAGGGATCTCTGTTTCCACCACTCCCACTACTGGCATATCCAGTTTCCTTTCTACCAACAATGCTGCCGGTCCCAATTCTGATAACATATGTTCCTTACACTCCTGTTCCTCGAACCACAACCTCTGCTTTGCCCAGTCAATTCTTGGATTATGTTCCTTCAACCAAGGCATTCCCAGGATCACACCAAACTGAGGTGCTGCTATCAAATCAAATGTGATTTCCTCTCTATGACCTGCCGCACATATCATTTCCAATTTCTCAGTCTGCTTCCGAATTGGTCCGGATATCAATGGGGACCCATCCACTGACTGCACACCTTCCACCCTCTCCTTGTCTTGCACAGGTTATCCTAACTGTTCAGCCAAAGTAATGTCTACAAAATTTCCCGTAGCCCCCGAATCCACCATTGCCCATACCTCTTTTTTGGACAACGCAAAACATAATGTCACCAGGATATAAAAATTAGAGGTTTTACTTCCAACCGTGTTTGCTACCCATCTGGGGAACCTTACTTCACTCGGGCCAGACACCTGTGTTCCCCCTAAGGCCGGCCCATCTCTTTTACCGTTTCCTTCTTGCTCTTGTCTCCCCCGCCCCCTTTCTGAGGAGTGTTAGGGCAATTGCGGATAAAATGCCCTGCTTGTCCACAATAAAGACATAGATTGTTACTTTTACACTGCTCTTTTTCCACGGTTGATAAAGGTCCTCTGATACTACCAATCTGCATGGGTTCCGCCTCACTCAACCTTCCTCCTCTACTTCTATCTAGTCTCGCAAACGAAACAGCCTCCGGTCTTTTTCTTTCACCTCTTCTCTCGTTCAATCTGTGATCTAGTCTCAATGCCAAATCTATCATAGCTGTACATGTTCTAGGTTGCGGCTCCACTTGAGCAGTGGCATCCTTTAGTTCATCCTTCAATCCTTGATAAAATAACACTGTTTGTTTAGCCTCTGGCCATTCTGTTTCAATCACCAATCTATTAAATTGGGTCACGTACGTTACCAAATCTTTAGTACCCTGCTTCAACCCTAATAATTCTTTCTCTTGGGCCAAAGACACTTCCCGCCGATCAAACAACCTTCCAAATTCTGCCAAAAACCCATCCCAACTATACAACAAAGGATCATCCTTTTGAACCAAGGGCACTGCCCAGGCCGCCGCATCCCCTGTCAAGTATGATATTACAAATGCTGTTCTGGCCTGAATGGTCTCAAACGCCATGGGTTTGCACAGAAAATGCAATCTACATTGTGTAAGAAACATCATATACTTCCGAGGATCCCCAGAAAACCGTTCAGGTGCTGCTAACGGTACATTACTAGGAGATTGAACAATAACGGTAGAATTTTGACTAGTAGATGGTTCTCTAACATTAGACCCACTAGCCCCCTCCAAGGGGGTTCGCTGAGCCATCAAACCTTGTACTTGTACTTTTAAATTGTCTGACTCTTGGCGTGCCTGTGCTAATTCTAACTGAATATCTTGAAGAGCCTTTAGCACATCGGCTAAAGGCGGAGGAGTCGTATCCATTTGGCTTGGGTGGTTTTAGTATCCCAATATGGGGGTGGCTTATTATGTCAGTATGCACACAATAATGGAGGAGAGGAATCGACACTCTCCCCCGAACCACAGAAGCCGAATGAATTCGACCCTCCACCCGTGGTTGGCACAGGCGCCTGATTATAGACACAGGACACCACGTGGCAGCCAATGGGGGGAAGAGGAGTTAGGAAGAGGTTGTGGATAGGGTAGGGATGTAGGAACACCAGATAGAGGGTTAGGGAACTCCTAAGGTGGATAGGAAAGGGGAAGCACAGGGAAAAAACCTCCTTATCTAGTTCTTTTCCTAAACTAAACACATAGGTTATGCGCTATTAATCTTGCCTCCAGCCTACCTCCAAAATCGTATAAACACACCTTAATACGTGTGAACATGTAACAAGATAAAAATATAGCAAGCATAGATGAACACCAACAATGGAATTAGATTCCATACATGAAATACATGACACATGGCCCGTTGGGCAAGTTGAAGCAACACTGAACACCTATAGCCATAATGTACATGCCAAAACAGGGACACAGAACACTGGTGTGCCTAAACAGCCCCGAACCCTGAATGTCCTGTACTGTATGTTGCTGATTTAGCAACCCGAAACATGGTCCACACTCTGTCGTGTGCCTTTGAACACACGAGTATTAATCATCGAAGTCCTTAACAAGGATTTACTGAAAACACACACTTTGCTGTAAAACTCGTAATGTGCCCAGTACTTATCTGAATTCCGAGCAGCCCCACGGGACCACTCGGAGTCTGAAGAAAATGCCGTAACCAATGTCAGCCAGCCCGCCCGCATTCCTCCTGCTTCCAGTATTTACCAGAGTAATGTACCCATTACTTATCTGAGCTCTGAGCGGCCCCACGGGACCACTCAGAGTCTGAAGAAAACGCTGTAGCCAGTCCGCCAGCTTCGTATTGCTCCAAAGTCTTACGGGCTGTAAGGAAAGCTTCGCTTACGTCTCGCTCCGACCGCACCCATCCAGGAACACAAAATAAGCCACACCTGCGGCTGCAAGCGTGTTGGCTTTATGCTGCCCTTCATTACTTGCAGCTGGCAACGCGCAGCAACTTGCGCTGAACTACAGGTCCTCCCCGGAATGCTGGGAAATGTAGTTCTCTTTACGAATGCTTCAATAAGCAAACTTAGTTACTCCCCGGTGGCACCAGCCCTTATTCCTGACAATACCTCAACTAGAGTTATTGATATGTCTGAAATCCATCTAATCACATCTTTCTTACAAATTCGCATTTCCTCCGATATCGGTTTACGACACAGAAGGTACCGTTTCTGTACATACATACTTTCCTCTTCATCATCCTCATTCTGTATCCTTTCTAACTCCTTTCTATACTCAAATAACCTCTCGACATGCTCATTTACCTTCTCCACAGTGTCTCTGGAAAGTGCTAAAGTATTTAGATCCCTTAACCCTTGCGGAATGTCCGCATTATTTAATCTTCCCCACATTATACATAACTGAATCCCCAAACCTTCAATAAAAACATTTTTCTTAGGAAAATTATCCGTATTGAAAAGTGTGGAAAAAACACTAGCCTGATCATCCTTCTCCATACAATTCTTAGCCCATGCAATTAACTCACGTTTCTTCTCCAGTCTTACAGTACTGCGAGTGACAACCTTTGAACCTGCACCATGATCTATTACAAGCGGCCCAAGACCACTTGGAAGAGGGGGAGCAGCCAAATTCGATGGAGGAGCTATAACTGGTGCGACAAAAAGAGGCGGAGGAGCAGGTGGAGGGACAAAAGCCTGAGGAGTAGGAACAACATGTTGAGCAGGAAGAGCAGGAATAACAACAGGAAAAGGTACAGCAGCGGGAAGAGGAACATAAGGTGGCGCAGAGGCACCAGGCCTTCGTTCATTTAATATTTTCTCAAAAAACACATCAGAATCATGAAGATCTTTGGAAGGATAGATTTTCAGAATACTTAAAGTTCATATTTAAAGTTTGTGCATTCCAGCCGAAATTACGCGGCAACTGTGCTTTTTTTTTTTTAACCCTGACCCCCGATTTCTGCTGCAATCTGCATGAAAGTGCCATTTCACGGCAGCATCCCGCCAGAAACCAACGCGCCCCTCCTTTGTTGTCTACTGGGCTGCCTCTCCAAGATGGCCACCCGCCATGGCCAATCCTACTTCCATTGATCTGGGTCCTCACAGGCTACCAGCAGCACTTTCATTGGCCACTCTGACCTAGTAAGCAGCCTATCACCAGCCGGACAACCTGCCCCCTGTTCGGAACCCTGATCGTGATCTATGAATACTTTGTCCATAAGGTACTGTACTAACTTTGCACCGGCCTCACACTACTGGAGCAGTCACCTCCCTCCCCCCACTGCCTTAAGGTAGTCGGCCCTCTACAAGACACTGTAGTTGTCACGATGCCCGCTCCCGGGGAGCCGGCTCAGGCCCTGCATCCCCGAAAGCGGACATCAAGTCCCGGGGGAAGGTCCCAGCAACCCCTTATAGGGGCCCTTTGGACAGCGTCCTGGCGCCTATGGCGCCAGGCTCATAGAAAACGTGAGCCCTGGCGCCATAGGCGCCAGGCTCATTATGAAAGTGTTTGGGTGCACTTACCTGATGCAGACCATGCTGCAGAACCCCAGCCTCCTTGAGGCCTGAAAGGAACTACTTTACCTTTGGGACTCATTTACCACCCGGGCTTGGTCGGGGAAGGATACATACCTGATTGGAGGAAGGACACATTCTAGGAACTTCTTCCAAGGCTATTTAAACCACACCCGATCAGCTACACGTGCTTTGCGTTGTTCTGCATCTAGCAGCTAGACGGTCACCGTGTCTGCTCCTGCATCTTGACTTCTGCCACACCTGCCAGCATCCTGAATCACCTGCAAAGAAAGGGAACAAGAGAACAGAAGAAGGAAAAGGCCTCACCTGCTAAATCTGCATCCCAGAGACATTTTGCCGACAATCCTGAAAAGGAAGACATTTATTTTTAAAAGCACATCGCATCGATCGCTGCAGCGCCGCATTCTACTCACCTTTACAGGGCGCCTCCATGTTCAGCAGCGACCATCCGGATTCGCAGTCGCGCCCCCGCGCCTAGGGAGAAAAAGACAAGAACAAAGGTGAGAGAAAGAAGGGAAAAGGGAAGCTAAAACTCCATGTCAAGACTTACCTGTTGGGTCATTCCCTTTTCATTTCGGGTCCGCGCCGCATCCAGGCATTTTCGGACCCCGGCCCCTAAGGGGAAAAAGACATCAGCATTAATGAGTGAATGAAAAGACATTACCAAAACACTCATTAAAGACTTACCTGATTTCCACAAGGATTTCACCGCTCACCTCGGGTCGGTGCCTGTTCCCCGGCATTCCGTACCCCGGCCCCTATGGGGAAAAAGACACTAGCATTAGAACATTAATGCATGGACACAAGGGGAACCACTTATAGAAAAACTTACCTGGAAGCCAAGCAAGTTTGGTTCTCACCCATCTGAAAATCCAGTGACGTAACTGGATACCAACTCGCCCCTGCATCAGAAGCAGGATGGAGAGCTCGTCCTTCCAGACCCTAAGGTGAGACGCTACGGGGAAGCACAGAAGCGTTTTGAGGAGGGTGAGAGGGGTAAGTGGAAGGCCGATTGCATTACCCCGCAGACAGTTAACCCCCTATTCTCACCTACAGAAGGATACTTCTGCGAGTCAGACAAGCCAGATCTGGGGCCCGATCCAGTCCGTCTTCCGAACCCTGCACATCACCTTAGACGAGGTCACAGCAGCGCAAACCAGGCCAGCCCCCCCGTGGGAGTCAGGTGAGCGTTACAGTAGTATTGTAGTTTTAGGTACGACTCTGTACCCAGTTGTGGCCTCACTGCATTATATCATTATCCTAATGTGTCCTACCTGAATCCTTGTGTCGCATAACTGCATCTCAGCTGATGTATCACTCTGAACTTAGATGCTACCCCGCTGCATTATATGCTGGCCTATGGTCGCTAATGGACCACTTTTGATCTATGTTGTGTCTCATGGTCGCTAATAGACTACATCTGATTTATGTTGCACCTTATGGTCGCTAATAGACCACATTTGATTTATGTTGTGCCTTATGGTCGCTAATGGACCACATTTAATTTATGTTGTGCCTTATGGTCGCTAATGGACCACTTTTGATCTATGTTGTGCCTCATGGTCGATAATGGACCACATTTGATCTATGTTGTGACTTATGGTTGCTAATGGACCACATTTGATCTATGTTGTGCCTTATGGTCGCTAATAGACCACATCTGATTTATGTTGCACCTTATGGTCGCTAATAGACCACATTTGATCTATGTTGTGCCTTATGGTCGCTAATGGACCACATTTGATTTATGTTGTGCCTTATGGTCGCTAATGGACCACATTTGATCTATGTTGTGCCTTATGGTCGCTAATAGGTCACCCTGTGACCCATCCTAGACCTCCTGGTCGCATGCCAGTTGTTAACAACTCGCAAGTCATGTATTTTAATCATTATAGTGAATTTTGAATCTAGGCGAACCTATCTGTACTCTACACACTTAGACTTTTGGAATACTAAAACACCTGACTATCACAAGATAACGGCTAACAAACACCGTTATGACATCCTTCACGCCCAACACATCCATTGGCTACCTATCCATACTCTCTACACTTTCTGCCTTAGCTTTTACAATAGCCCCTCGCCACATTCTGACTACAGAAAGGCAACCTATCAGAAAGATGTACACACAGCCACCACCTAAACAAACTGCTCCCCTGTCCTGGACTCAGCTGAACCAGGCTTGTCCCACCGGACTAAAGAACTCTAGACTAGGTACTAGACTACCCAAACAGCCTGCCCCCCTATCCCAGACCCAACTGAGTCAGGCGGATCATGTCGCACTAAGGAACTCTAGACTACCTAAACAGCCTGCGCCCTTCACCCAGACCCTACAGAGTCAAGCCTACCCTACCGAACTACGGAGCCTCAGACTAGGCTACAGACTTCCCAAACCACCTAGCATTCACATACCCCTCAGCCACGCTAAGAAGGAGCTCAAACACACCAGCCGAAACAGGCACACAGGAAAGCCAGTTGCAATCTAACCCTTTGCACCAATTCCTCTGAAACTCTGCCCAACAAGGTCCACACTAGCAACAACACGCAAATAACTCAAACCTCAAGGGTGGTCTCATCAACGCTAGATCCCTAATAGCTCACACCTCGGAAATTGCTGAGATCATCACCTGTAACCAACTTGACTTCCTAGCAGTTACCGAAACATGGCTTCACAAAGCCGCTGACCCTGCCCTCATGATAGCCATACCCCCTAACTTCACCAGAAAAGACAGGGAAACTTCCAAAGGAGGAGGCAGAGCTTTTATTTGCAGAGCCAATCTCGCCATCAAAGAAATAGACAGCCTCACTATGCCGTCAGCTGAACTACTCTCCCTTAAACTAGAAATCTCTGCCACATGTACTATCACAATACACCTGATCTACAGACCCCCTGGTCCACTAGGCACCTTTGAAGAGGACTTAACCACCCTACTAAATATGAATGCCAAACCGGGAACACAAATCATCCTATTAGGCGATTTCAACTTAGGCTACAAAGACCCAAACGACTCTAATGCCTCCACTATAGCTAACACTATTGAGGAAGCAGGCCTCACTATTCGAAATAACGGCCCTACTCAATCTAAAAGCCGCACATTGGACTGGGTCGCAGACATCAATTGCATTTCCCTCATAATGGCAATTGAACCCTGTATTTGGACAGATCACCATCTGATCTCATTGACTATCTCGGACCTCCCACAACCTAAATCTACCAAACCTCATGCTCCACCTGCCCTCAACCGTTGCAAAAAAAAATATAACACTTGCTAATCTTCTCCCCCTGCACCAACCTATCACTAATCACTCCAGCCAGTTCTCTAACCCTACGATCTAGTCGACCTGTACAATAACACCATCAAATTGGCGATCAACGCCATTGCGCCGCTGAAACCCACGAAATCAAAACCTATGGCCCATCTGAACACTTGGTTCACCCCTGCGCTAAAAGCCTTATGCAAAGAGAAACGACATGCAGAAGCCTGCTGGAGAAAAAAAACCTCCTCCCACAACAAAGACCTTCTCACTGCCCTCACTAACCGCTACAAAAAACAAATCATTCAGGCTAAAAAAGAGACCTTCAATGACAGAATCAAAAAAGCCAATTCGAACATCAGGAAAATCTTCTCCATTCTGAGAGAATTAGAATCCCCAATTGCACCCATAGACTCTTGTACCAAAGACAAAGTCTGGTGCACTAACATTCAAAAAGCCCTTTGCAACAAAATCACAATGCTACAAGACAAAATACGAGCTAAAAAATCCGCCCTCCACAACATCGCCCTCTCTATGCAAGAAACCATCCTCCAGGAACTTGCCACTAACCAAACTAAACCCCCTAACCAATTTAGCTTTAGAGCCATCTCTACTGCAGAAACTAAGAACATCATCTTGTCCTTGAAACCGTCCCGATGCCTCGGGGACACCTGTCCAGCCCCAATTATTAAAGAGGCTGCACATAAACTAGCCCCCTTCGTCACATCATTCATTAACTCCTCATTTAAATCATGCTCTGTGCCAACAAACCTTAAAGACGCATGGATACTACCTCTACTAAAAAAAGTTAACCTGGACCCCAACGTCCCAACAAACTATAGGCCAATAACAACTGTCCCGTTCCTCCTTAAAATCTTAGATAAAGCCGCATACCTTCAGATCCAAGATTATCTGGAGAGAAACAATCTACTAGGGTCAAGACAATATGGATTTAGGCCTAGACATGGAACCAAAACGGCTCTCCTTAATCTTAAAAACCAGCTAGACGAGCGTAAAGACAGAGGAGATGTGTCTATTCTCCTACTCCTAGACCTATCAGCTGCTTTCGACCTGGTAGATCACAAGGTACTGTGCAATCACCTCAAATCGGCAGCCAACTTCTCCACAAAAGCCACGGCATGGATAAATTCATTCCTGGACCAGAGAACCATAAGAGTCTTCTCTCCTTCATCAGCAGCGGCTCCAGTCCATATCACCTGCGGAGTCCCTCAAGGGTCATGTATTTCCCCCACACTATACAATATTTTTACAAAGCCTCTCTTTGATATATTGGACAAGCTAGGGGTCTCATATACAAATTACGCCGATGATACCCAGATCCTTATCCCAATCCAAGGTGACTATGAAAATGACACCAGACTCATAAACAAAATTTACCAAATCATCCAAACTTGGATGGCCACTCATGGCCTATGTCTTAACGACGATAAAACCAAGCTCTTAATCATTGGTTCTACCAATAAACTGAACAAACTACCCCAGCTTTACAATTCCATCACGATCGACGACATCAAAATAAAGGTAGCTAAGGAAGTTAAAACCTTAGGCTTCTACCTAGACTCAGCTCTCACCCTCGACAAGCAAGTAAATGCACAGCCTCAGCAACCAGCTACACCTGCAAACTCATCCATGCCTGTAAACCATACCTTTCCATAGATAGTTGCACCACCATTACGCGAGCCCTCATCCTCTCCAAATTAGACTACTGCAATGCACTGTACCTAGGTACCAGTAAACATAACACTAACAAACTCCAAACCCTGCAGAACAATGCCCTCAGAACAGCCCTAGGCATACCCAAAGGACAACACATATCTACCCACAGAAGAGCCGTCAACTGGCTGGCCGTCAATGACCGTATCAAACTCAAAACTCTGAACATTACACATAACTGTCTGAACAACAAAGCTCCTGCTTACCTGTCAGAAAAATTCACAAAGCACACTTCTGAACGTCCCGTCAGAAAGGCCCTCTCAAATAGCATCAAAGTCCCGAACTTTAAACTGAAAAGAACTGGTGGGTCTAGCTTCCCAGCTCGAGCAGAGCAGCTCTGGAATTCCATCCCAGATGCACTTAGAGCCACCCCCTCCTTCCATGTGTTCAAAGCCAACGCTAAACTCTGGCTTAAAAATAACGACCGCTAATTGCCCCAACTATACCAAATACTCTGTATATTCATTGCAAACACTGTAACTGTAACTTATCTATACTGTAAGTCATCCGACAGTGCTACACAAAAGATTCTGATAAATGTAACATATCTCTCTTGTAAGTAAAAATGCCTTGTAAGCAATGCTTCATATATGAGCCTGTAATATATGATCCTGTAACCTAAGAAATGTAATGTAACTGTAATATATGATCCTGTAACCTAAGAAATGTAACGTATTCATGTACCTGTAACCCAAGATTTATTTCTCTGCAAGCACCCAGTTGCTTAACGGCCAGGCGCGCTCTATAAATAAATAAACAATACAATACAATACCAAGTGGGAAAGCCCTTTCCATATTTTTAGCCGATTCAGACGGTTTATCCTGGTCATATAGTAACGCTTTTTCGGCAAACGTTTTATGACGGCACGCATGTTTCTCTTTACTCTTAAGCTGTTGTAACGCTTCTTTTTTCCAATTCTGCAAAACATCAAATGCTGCAGGACTAGCCTTTTTCTTTAACAATACTGACTCCAAATATTCAATGCGAGGGATCTCAAAACTACCATTGATTGGCCACTGAAGTTCGGAGGCATGTCTGGTTTGTCAGTGCCAAATATCATTAAATTTATACTATTATACTATTATATTTATACTTCCAATGCCATGCTTACAGTACATAGTAAATGCCGGCGACCCCTCCTGTGGTGTGGGACGGTGAAATTCCAAAGATTGTCTATCACTGCGGAATAATGCCTTAAAGCAGGTAGACAATTTCCCAGGCATATCTCAAATTCTTAATGTTACCTGGTCAATAATTGTGTCTGCAGATACAATGTGCCAAAATTCAAATTTCCAGGGTTAAATTAAGAGTCGGGTCACGACTCACCTTTCCAAACCTAAGGAGGACCGATCGGTACTTCTAAGAATCTTACCAAACTAATCTTACCTTGTGTATGGTGATTTCGGCAAATCTGCCCGCCTCGATAAGTGGACCCTCATCAAGATGCCGTCTCAGACCACAGGCTAGTCGTCCAGGGATCAAATTGTGCAGCGCTGCTGAGGTGTTGCGTCTCATCCAGGGGCCCCTTACTTTTTGTCACACTGTCCGATCCTGGTCCGATAGCATGTGTCAACCTTCAAAAATCCGGCATCAATCTTCAGGGTCCCTATTCGGGCACCAACTGTGAAAACAGAAACAAAATATCGAGGCTGAGTACCCCAAAAGGAAATACACCGAACACGGGTTACAAAGGAACATACAAAGTACTTTATTCTCTACTGAATTCAATTACAAAAACAGTGCAAAGTCAGATAGCTATCGGCCCTCAGTACAACACAACAAACTCCAGCGTGGTTCAGTGTGTTCAGTGAGAGACGCTGTACATTAGAATGCATTCGCCTTTTATACATTTTGTGGGCACTATGTCCAGCCCCACTTCGGGTTAATATTCAACTTTATACATCACTAATTCTAGGGTTCATTGCCGAATCCCAAATAACCGCATCTAACTGGTTTGTTTTTATTACATGTAACAATAAGCGTATGCATTAACTGTGTATTCTAAAGTTTCGCATTGCAGGTCTTCTTAAACATTAATACAATGTAGTAAAACAGATGTTCTTTGTTCAACATGTAAATACATTATCATAATATATACTCGTGGATTGGTTTCATTGCGCGAGTAATCTTTTTACACATAGGTCAATGTAGGACGAGGTCTCAGTTCATGACCTCAACAAGTAGCCTGCAGGCAAATTACACATTAGCGATGTACAGAGGTCAAGACGGCCATGTTGTATTTTGCAATGACATCGTCCACCATTTTAGCTCACAGGGTGACTTTTCCACACAAATCCTAAAATGCGGTTTGACCTAAAATGGCGACCTCCATGGATTAAAGGTCAGGACCTTGCAACGCAGATTTTCTCGCAAGCGACTTTCAAGCAGCTTGGTGTAGGCCAATATTAAATATATTTTCCACAATAGGAGGCACAATATGTTTTTCTATTCCGACATGTCCGGCTTAGCACCAACCCGCAAATAGTGGACGATCAAGAGTGCGCGACTGCACGCATCCCTGCATGCCAGTAACAGGCGTACCGGCATGCCGGTAACGACCCCCAAACCTCCAGACAGCGGCATCGGCCAATACGCACAGAAACAGCTCCGCCCTCGGCAACCCCTAAATACCGTTACCGTTATTAACATAGTGCAAATAACGGGTGTGTTAATACCGGACCCAGAAGAAACGTCATCGCGCCGGATCGGGAAATGCCTTGGCGGCCATCTTTGAAAACACAATCCATTGCCATCCTCCACCTACAGTACCCTCTACACCCCAACTCCCAGGCCACCACGGACAACATGTCGAAGACCAACCGGAGAGGCACGGGCCGCCTGCGCAAACCATGTTTACGGACGATGAGCTGAACATGGTGGCCGACACCCTTGTGGCAAATGCTGAAGTTGTGTTCTGCAACAACCTCAGGCGTCCAGCCCAGCACAAGAAAAAGGCCATCTGGGAAGAAGTTGCCCAGAAAGTAAGTGCAGTCGGCACCACCGCACGCACAGTGCGTGATTGCAAAAAACGTTGGTACGACCTCAGGCTGAGAGTCCGGCACATATTGTTGGCTAATCGGAGCCAGGGGCTGGCAACAGGAGGAGGACCACACTCCTCACTGAAATTGGCCAGATGGGAGGAGACCTGCAGCTCCATCATAGACGCGGAGTCCATCGAAGGAGTCGGTGAAGCAGAGTTTGGCGTGCCAGCATCGGCAGATGAAGGTGAGTGTCCCTACTGAAACAGTAAAAATAATCAAAATCATCCTCCCACAAATGTGGCTGCTACACCAGCCAACAAATGGGCCATCATGCACACTTACACATATCCATGTACACATTCTGGGTCTACCACCATCCCATCCCAATGCATGTTGCGGTCATACACGAATACACACACAAGACATATTTTATGGGCATGTGCCACCCAGGACGACCCTCCCAAAGCACATCAATGTCCACTGCACCCAACAATGCGTACATGTGGACACGACTACGCTATCAAAATCCACTCTTCAACATTGCATGTACACAGTCCCCTACAAAGCCACAAATGCAACTGATCAGATGGCGCCACATGGCCAATGACTATTGCATGCACAATGCAAGCGGAACAATCACTGATGTCCTGCCACTCTCTGTCCCCCACAGGTACGGATGATGACAGTGACGAAGCGCAAGGGAGTGCATAATGCACAACACCAGCCAAAAGGCCTAGGAGGCAATCTGATGGCACAGGTCCATCAACCTCAAGTGGAACAAGGATGGGCCAAGCGGGAAGCGGGCCAAGAACCGGTGCAAAAACAGCACCACAGACAAGCACACAGGACAAGATGACACCTGCACCTGCATCCAGGTCACACCATCCACACTGGCTGAGGACACAGCAGGCATGGAGGAAGGCACACATTCTGCTGCTGCCAGCACAATTGGCGAGATGGCTGCATCGGCAGATCATAGCGTGGATGAGGTAGCTGAGCCGGACAATGAGGGCGATGCAGGACTTGTTCACTCAGACACTGTAGTGCACAAACCAAGCCCACTGGCCACCCCGGAGGACACACCTCGGAAGGACTCATCTGACCAGGGCAGCCATGGAGAGTGGTCTCTGGCCACGCACAGCTCCATTATACATGATGTGCCACCACATCACCCACCAAACACAACCCACACTGCCATACGGGACCTAGAGTGACGTCTCTCCAGGATGGAGGCCCGGCTGGAGGCCATGGAGGCCTATGTGCTCCAGTACCTTCACGAAGGGGTCACAACACGCCGTGTCATCCAGGACAGCACTGCGGCCGTAATCAAGGCCATTAACTCATGTGCACAGCAAGTGCGTGATGGCTTCAATGCCTTGGGTCACATCCTGACCAGGATTGCTGACAACATGGCCCAACAGCAAACCCTGCCCCAGGGATCACAACCATCTGGGTTATCCGCATCATCCATGCCAGCGAGTTTGAGGCAGACCAGCCCCGTGCGCAGGTGTCTGCCGAGTTCCCGCTGCGCAGAGAACCAACCCCCACCTCCAAAGGGGCTCAACAGTAGCTGGGCTACCCCGCAGATTCACATTGCCTATTCATCCAGACACATGTCGTGCCATAGTTGACTTTGGGTGTTAGGGGGAGGTAGTGGGGTGGTGGTGGGTGTAGTGTGTAGTTCTGGGGTGTTTGGGGGCTTGGAAGTAGGGTGGGGGGAGGTGGGGGTGTGGATTGTTGAATCACGTTGTACTCATTTCTTCACTAATACACCACTTGTGTAGCAAACATCAAATGAGTGGACATTGATGATTATTTGCATGTCACTTTATTGCCTCATTGTGATTCGTGTACATGTGCCCACACTCCCAGTGCCCACTGTTCACAACCCATGGCACCCACTGCATCAAAATACATCAGAATGATTGGTCTATGACCATTTGACACACTGCTTGACCCTCACGTGTTTCGCGTCCTGGCCTATGTCGTACGTCTCCTCCTTCCTCTCCTTCTACGTCACCAGGTGGTGGCAGCTCCACGTCAGGTGGCAGGGGTATGTTCCACTGAATGCACATGTTATGCAGCATTGCACATGCCGTGATGATCTTGCCCACCTTCTCAGGCCCGTATATGAGTGCCTCTCCCGACCTGCTGTTGCAGCGGAACCGTGCCTTCAAAAGGCCAAACGTCTGCTCAATGACCACACATGTACGTGTATGTGCACGATTGAAGTCCTCCTCGTGCCTGTTCTGCAGGTTCCTGACAGGGGTGAGTAGCCACGGCGTCAGGGGGTATCCAGCATCACCTACATTGGAGCAGAAGGAGGTATGTGTGAGGAAGAGACTCAGTTGACAGGTATGCTCAGCCTGTACATCATTCAAGTTCAAATGCACAATTCCGTCATTTGCAGCCACATCCACATGAATGTCAGCCCTGTACAGTACATGCCAATCCATAGAAAGAGCCTTGTGTGACAAATACGTTCCAGGGTCCTAATCTATGGAACCACCAGGCCACCCAATGTATGTCTTGGCTGGTTGCATTTTGCATGCATATGTGAGGGCTGTGTGTTGGGGTGTGACTTGAGTAACTTCCATTCACCCAATCCATCTGACCCCTTGGACCAGAGGACATTCACCTTGCATATGCATGAACCCCCCCCAAATCCATCTGACCCCATGGCCCAGAGGACATTCCCCTTGCATATGCATGAACCTCCCCCCCAATCCCTGTGACCCTATGGCCCGGGGCCAGACTCACCCAACAGCCAGCCATTTCGTACAATGTCTCCTTCCATGTAGCAGGGTAGTGAGGAGTTCCGCAGCACCATGGCATCATGCGTGGATCCTCGGTATCTGGCACAGCAATGTGTTATGATGTGGCTGGCATCACACACCATCTGTACATTGATTGAATGGTATAGCTTTCCGATTGCGATACACCGCCTCCACAGCATGTGGGACTACCAACTTTACATGGGTACAGTCGAGTGCACCAATTACATTGGGCATGCTTGCCAGTGCATGGAATGCTATTTTGGTGGCATTTGCCTCCAGTGGTGTCCTTGGTAGGGAAATGTGGGCACTTGCATGCTTCAATAGTGCATCCAGCACTTGATTTAACACAACAGAGAAGCATGATTGCGACATGCCATGCATTTGGCCCACTGTGTGTTGGTAAGTGCCAGTGGCCAGGAAGTAGAGCACTGATGCCACCTTCAGCAATGGGGGGATGGCTGTGCGGATGTTGATCAGGCTGACCAAGTCATCCTGTATTAATTGTACTATGTTTGTGATGGTGTCCCTGTCCAGCCGGTACAGGGTGTGGATCTGTGCTGGGGTTAAATCAAATGGATTGGCCCTTATACGCTGAATTGATGGCTGTCTGCGGGGAACAACTACCTGCACTGGTGGAATTTGCTGGGCCTGTCTCACTCTCCATCTCCTCTTGCGTCTCCTTGGTGTTGCCTGTTGCACTGCCTGCTCAGGGAGTAGCAGTGCAGGCATGTCCTCCAGCCCCAGTATGGCAAGCGCACGTGGTAGCATTTTGGCTTGGAAAGCGGTGTGGTGTGTGGGTGTGCTCCTTTTGTGCTGTCCCTGACTCCATTGCCTCCACCTGTGCTGATTGTGTGCACCTCTGTCTCTTGGTTAGACAGCAGTTTGCTGTTAAGGGTGATCCGCAATGCCGGCATTGCCGGCATCCTGGTGGCCCTTCTTAACGGCTTCTCAATGCAGGTATGTACATGTCTGTGCGACTCGTGGTGTTCCCCTTCTTTGCAGGATGCCGGTATTTAGGCCTCCCCATATGCGCGCGTGCAGGCATGCCGGTACGGTGGTACACGGCCATAGCGGGTCCTTCAAGATGCCGGTGGCTACGGCACCTAAGGTCATGATATGCCGGACCGGTAATGGATGCCGGTATTGCCTTACCGGTAACGCTTTTACCGGAGCGCCAACCTTGTGATGAGGGCCATTGTTTTGCTTTAAAAAAAACAGAAATTTGAAACAATCTCTGGTGCATACTTTCCAAGAACCACTAGCACTAACCAACACACTTTGGAATCTTCCCCCTGTACATGGCCACTTCAAATGTGGACGCTGCATAGCCTATGATCTCACAGTACAAATACAAACCTTTGAATACAAAAACATGAAATGGAAATTACTGGAACACACCAATTGTAACTCCAAACTGGTGATATATGTGATTGAGTGCCCATGTGGCTTATTCTACGTAGGTAAAACCATCAGAGCAGTGAAGATGAGGATTTCAGAACACCGCTCATGTATCCGAAATAAGGTACCAGACAAACCTCAAGTGGAGCATTATGTTCAGAAAAAACACGACGACACAGGCTTGAAATGGTTAATTCTACAAAAATTGAAACCCACGGTGAGGGGAGGTGATATCAACAAAGCCCTGATACAACTTGAACAAAGATGGGTCCATAGGCTAAACACTGTGAATGAGGGCCTGAATGTGGCGGTTGAATGGAAGAGCTTCCTGTGATATAGACATTGACCAAATGTAATGATGCATTCAAACCAATATGTTCGTCCACAGGTGTTTAGAGAAATAATGGTGTACAGCGATACATCAAACATCCAAATGTTCGCCTTTGTCTGCTGCAATTCCGATGTGCAAAGAACATATCTGTCACCAATTCAGTGGTTCGAATCACTGGCATTAGTACGCTATATGGCACCATCATCTGTCTCCAGACAGACTATTAGGGCTCCACTTACACTGGCCAAGCAAGACTCACACATGTGAGACCATGCAAGGACCAGGACAAAATCTGCATTCAATAATTCTGCACTACGGATATCTGGGTCACCGGTGTATCACATGTCGGAATAATTCTATTGCCCTAGTGTTCCGGGGACATCTTACCGATCGACAATAGTGAACGCATCAATTTAGAAGACAGCCTATGCCGGATCGACGGTTGCCATGACAACCGCTCAACAACAACAATATTTATTTAAATAAAGAATTGTTTAAATCACAGGTGGCAAATTATCTGACACACATCATTAACAATGAATACCCACGTCACACTACACTTTAACCAATTACAGCCGTATCCAGTGTTCAGCGGCACACTGGATACGGCCATGCATGCTATCCAAAATGTCCGACTGCTATAAATACACTGGTCGCCATAGCAACGCTTTGTTGCTGTTCTTGCCTGAGGATGCAGTTGTACACTTGTGCAGCTAAGTGGTTGCTGTCTCCGCTTTTCTAATAATAATATGGGGCGCTGATCTGCCCCTCTTGATATACTATGATCCCTCAACTAGATACTATAGAGCCATGCTCTTTTATCTTTCCACAGACATGCACTCCGTGCCCCGGTCAGAAATATACGCCCATACGAGGGAGATTACTACGGGAGACACTTTACCATCGTTACCAACGTGGCATCGCTTCACTAGATCCACTGTGACAGAGTAAAATACAGATAATTGGTGTACATACACTGCACCCCTGATTTTTCATATACTAGTATTCTTACAACAGTAGCATGGGTTACCAAACCGGCTTTGCATGTTTGATACCATAGGGACTGGAACCACACTCAGTGCACCCAGTGCAACAGCAGCCCGCTATCAATCAGCGGACATCCCAATGCGTGGAAAACTTTAGAGGACACACCAGAATCCCGATTTCATGACCGCTCTTCTAGACATACTGCATTCTATACAGGTAAGCCAGTTAGATTCTCTCTTGGCTTACTCCAGTAGAAGGGAGATCCATATATTTATGATTTATACCTGAAACCTGCCTTCGCCACACAGGTAATTTTTTCTTCAATAAGAAGTACAAATTCAGACAAAAGGTCACCCAACTCACCACGGGTACACCCTCTTCTTGTTTGAATCCGTGCGGAACCACTCCTCCGACACAGTGTATTGCTCGCCAAGAGTGCACGGACAGTTATTTATCACCAGTACATTTACAGAGCAGAGCAAATACTGAACGCAGGTAGATGGAGCAATAACTCACAACCAGATACGCAGTTAGCAAAATAATGAGCACTTATATGGCTATTTATTCATAGCTAAGAAGCAACAAGTGATAAAACAGAAATAAATCACAGAAAGAATAGAGAATTCAAGAGAAAATACATCACCATGGGCGTAACTGAATCCCTCATCACGCCAGAAGCAGCTGGAAGACCCCGGTAATAGCCAGGCATAGAGCACAACAGCCCCCAGGAAGGTCGGAACAAGGTGTCCTCCCTCCGACTGAGGTTTTTATGTTTTTTCCACTTGACCTTTCCAGAGCTCCGCATATATGCCCTCCTCAAAAAGGGGTGGCAATTTCTCAAACCTTCTGGCATTAGCGCTTGCGCATTGCTGAGTGACCGTTGCTTGCCGGCCGGGTCAACCGACAGTAATCCCCAAGGAGCAAAGCTTCCCTCTTCTAAATCACCACTGAAAACAATTCCATAACTCATCGTGAGCAAGACATAGCAAAACCCTTTTTTTATATCTGGTGCCAGCCGGCACCTGTGGATCCCAGCAGCTTTCCCAGCACAGTGTCATTGACTGAGGCCTGCATACCAGGCTCAGCAACGAATAACATTGAAAGCATGATTTTTAGCAAAGCAAGTGCAGTTTTCACTGAGGCATGGAATAAATACCCATTATAGCTCTGAGTGCCCCCAGAATGCACTTTGCATCAGCGCCATGTTTTAGCTTAAGCATAACACACAGTAAGAAAGTCAACCATATATATATATATATATATATATATATATATATATATATATATATATATATATATATATATATATATATATATGTCATTAGTGATGTTTCTTTACCTATCCATTGGTGCCCTGGTACTGACACTTGCCCATGTTTTTCATCCTATAGGCAGCACACACCTAGAACAGTCCATCCGGCATATTTTCATCCTGATAAAGGCCCGCTCAACAATGGCTGTCACATCATTCAGTGAGGGCCGAAACACATCTGTGTAGACAAGTTTCTAATCCTAAATGCAGTGCAAAATTGTTAACACTGTTTCTATTGACAATTTTCATGTTGTTTGCTTTATCCATGTAATAATTGTTTTGACCCCTGTTGTGACACAACACAGAAGTAGGTTCTGTATTGTCTAAACTCCACTGTATTGACTTTTGAGTCTGAATTATCTCAAATTGTTTGTTTTACAACGTCATGTGTTTGTTTAATGTTTTCGAATGGATAGCTCTATATTTCTGTGTGCTATTAGACCATTATGTCTTCACCTTTGAATACATATACTTTGTACCAACATAATAAGGTGCGTCTTGTAATTTGTATATAACTAACTATTGGGGTATAGGTATAGGTAACATTTACCCATTCATTTGTTCTTTCACCATTTTTCTTAATGTGTATTTAGTTTCTACCGCGCAATTGATTACTATCAAATAGATACAACAGTTTCTGGCAGTGGTAGAAATGGGGGGGAGCAGTTGGGAGTGTTTGGGAGCAGTGTTCCTCTAAAGTTGTACTGTCCCTACACTTTTATTTTAAAAAGAAAACGCTCCGGAATGGTTTCGTTTTAAAATAAAAGTGTAGGAAGATTTTGAAACATGTACTTCAGTGCACTTCACTGAACATTCCCTTAAACAGCAGGACATGTGTTTGAGGGTTTGTATTGTGCTCGGGAGGGGGCATGGCGACAGGGTTTGTGGAGAGCGGGGGCAGTACAGCAGGGAACATAGTTCCACTGCTTGTTTCCATACACTTCGACCAATGGATCAATCCAGGCATGACATATGTAATGCATGTTGCAGGTAACTGGCTATAGTAAACTATGATGTATAATAGGAAGAGTAGGAAAGGAGATTGCATTAACGAGACCCAATTACCATGTGGGAAATAGGTATGATGGGAGATGTGCTGGACGTTAATTACTTTTCAATTCAATCTACGTCTAATGAAAAACTGTGACTCTAAAGCGTTTTCAGCCAGTTAGCTGGACCCCCACAGAGGCGACAGGTTTATACTGAGCCGTCTACTTCGTTTTGTATCTGTGGAAACATAGGAGCCCGTATACATGTTTTCGACTTCAATTAAGGAATGATTTTGTACATGATTCGAAGTTTGTTCATTTCTCTAGAGTCGATGATTAAACACTTTTATTTTATTGCACAGAGAACTCCCTTAGGGAGGAAGTTCAAGACTTACAACCTCCTTCTCGTAAAAGATGGAATACAGTGAATTTGAGGCTGGTGTGAAAAGTATGCATGCCCCCAGACCCACCCCAGCGGACCTGTAATGGGGATTTACTGCACATGCATGTCAGAGAGAAGTAATGGCCAACAGAATCCCCGCCCCAGACTCTCAGCCACTCCCTGCCATTGTTGCCCCAAACCGCAACCAACTCCACTAAAATTCCCTCTTGTAAGGCTAGGCAGGACCTTGTGGTAGACAGGATTGTACCTGGTAGGGGAACTGAAAATGAACCCTGGCAGTGACGACGTCAATTCACCAAAATGCCAGGGGTAGCGGAAGTGACCTTACACACTTGATGACTTCATCAGAAGAGTGATCACGCAGACTTTTGACGTTGGCGGCATCAGTTGGCCTTTAGGCCTAGTGACATCATTGTAAGTGTAAAAAGAACATACACGAACTTCCAGTTCATAAAGTACCAAATAGGTAGTAAAGCAGTCAATATCATTGTATGTACAACCACATTTTAACAAGGGATGCCTTCATATACAATGGATGGGGTCATGATATGACTGAGGTAGACCCAACAGAATAAACACAGTCCAGGACCTGGGAGTACATATGCCACTAATGCCTTGTTTAGTCTGTTATTTCCATCCATCTTATACCAGTTATAGCTGCTCTACTCAAGTATTGTCATTATATGATAAGTAAAGCGCCACATTCCCAGTTGCTGCGATAATACAGTATGCCAAATGCTGTCTGTTTTTGTGGATATTGCCATATTATGCTTGATATAGCATTACAACCCAGATAAAGTCAGAATGTAAGTTACAATTGTGCATGTCCACTTGCTTCCATCATATGCTAAGCACAGCCTTCTACGCCCAGTAATGCCACCCAAAAGTCACTTAATGCGCCCCACACCAGGTATGCTTATTCTATGTGATGGGGAGCCATCAGAAGTCTAACTGCTGCCATCAAGTGTACAGTGCAGTCTGAAGCACCTCAGTAATGCTGATTAATGGCCCGTGTATGCCTGAAGGCACCCTCTGTCTAGCCTCACATGAACCAAAGTTCAGGTAATTTTATACAAAAATCCCCTGCCAGGGATCTTGTTAGCTGATCCACCAGCTGGAGCATTTAGGTGCCTGATGAGCTTGGTGCTCAGCAAGGCCACTGGTTTTAAGCTTCATAGGAAGTCGCTGGAAGCTGTAATAAAATGTGACTACCTAGGGTTGGTTTTCATCAATTCTAACTCTTAGAGGAAACAATGGTCTACAAAATAATTGACCATATATCCCTGCATCATTAGGATACAGCAGACTAAATTGGGTCTCCCATAGCACAGGAATTGCTGCATATATATGGGAACTCGGTAGGATAGATCAGGGGCAACGTGCTCGCCTTGGAAGCAAGATGACGCAGAGCAACACAGGTTTGATCCCCCGGGTCCGCACTTAGCAACCTCTGGGTGTTAAGGGCATAATAAATAACCTATCATATCATAACAAGAGTGTGGCAATCGCTGGGTATGGGTCAGAAATCCAGTAAACTAGTTGCCACGGTTGTAAAAAGGGCTGAGAACAACTTGGAAAGGCATAAACAGGGGTTTCTTGGAAAACACCCTAAACAGCCAATCGATCTGAACTAGTTTGCAGGAATTTCAGAGATTTCCTTTTAGGCCATATATTGGATCTACTGATTTGACCACCACCTGTGTGTAAAGAGCCACTGGTGGAAGTCTTTGACCTTCAAACAGCTTGGCAGATCCTCTGTGTTATGCGCAACCCATGGGTAGAATAGGGCTTACTGATCTATGGACCTATCCAAAGGATTTGAAGAGAACAGCCCTTTCCATTTTCAAGGAGCGCTTGTATGAAAGAATCCGGTAAATTGTTTTCTTTAAAGCTATTACACATTTTAGCACTATGTCTAATTTCAAATACAAACTTCAAGACAGCCTAGCATGGCATCATCAGGAATCAAGCAGCTAAGTGCACCGAAATTAGTGGAATGTTAAGATTGGACCAATTTCCCCTAATCACTTCTGTAGGTCTATTAAGAAGCGATATATGAGAGTGAAAGAGCCCCTTATTTCATTTTTTATGATCTATATATTTGATTGACAGCTAGATTACTGCTTCCCCTTTTCAGACGTTTAGCCATGAGAATGGTGGCAAAGGTCTTGGCTCTGCCAAAGGGCCTTGATAGTCTATTTATTTAATTTTGCAGTTTTAACTACATTGATGGGGACGGAGGGCACATATACTTTTAAGATTCGTCTAGCATTTGTTATGGATAAAATAGAAATATGTCTTTAATCCCTCTATTTTTCTGGTTTTTAGCTATTTATTTATTTTGTAGTACAGTTTATCATAAAGCTTTTCACACAAATGATCAACAAAAGAATTTCTTACAGTTATTTAATAAATAAATTCTTTAATGTGATATAGTATGACAATAAATTCAGACTTTACACATACAATTTTACATGTTGCAAGATACATAACGTTATGCTCAATATAAAATGTACATAAACCTAAAAAACAAATATAATCATATATACATACCGACATTAAAAAAAAACTCTGACTTGAGAAAAATCATTGCATATACTACATGGGAAGCTAATTTCTCTCTCCATAGAGGATCTCTGAGTATTTTCCTGTGCTCCTCAATCTTGGGTAGATCCCGCCCTTCTTTTAAGGCCAAGTTCTACTTGTTGCCAAATGTTATAAAGTGCAATAAATAAGTGCATATTGCTGGTATTGGTGCAATAAATCCAGAAAGACATATCATGTATTGTTACACAGTCGTGTACAAAATCGCCCAGATGGCGGAGGATAGTATCTCTCAGCGTCTGACATCCCGTGAGGAGGTGTCTAGCAGTCTCAAGACAGTCTGGGGATTTACAGAGACGACATATAAGCTTGTCCATCGGGATTTTCTCCCAGGCCCCTCTGGTATACAAAGTAGGTAATTGTTCTAGTCTAAACAGAATGATGAGGCGTCTGAGTTTCCTGGAGGGGCAGAGAGAAAAGTAAGCTTGAGGCTTCATATAATTATACAACCGGTATTTGACAAAATGATATGTCTCAAGTTTACTTATGTGCGCAAAATTCTCTAGCCAGTCCCATCTGTCTATTTTATTACCTAATGCATGTATAGTTTCTTTTGTGACCATATCCAACCAATCTCAGTGAAGAATTCAACCATATTTTTGTTGAAGGGAGAGGTGGAATATTTTTTGATCACCTCCTGGTGGATCACAGATAGTAAGGGGTTGCTAGAGTCACTTATCATCTTGAGGTGGAAACCAGCTCTTTACCTCATAACCATAGCCTTGAGGGAGGGAAGGCCCAGCTCTAATCTAATCAGTGCCATCGGTGTCCCCGGAGGTAGTCCCAAGATTCGTCTCCAGAACTTACCCTCCAGCACTTGTAACCACCCTAGATCCATAGTAAGCAGTGATTCAAGTTCATACACGATCATGGGTGCAAACACTTGAATGTAGAGATGACGCGTCCCCCATAGAGTGAAGCCACCCTGCTTGTTTGTGAAGGCAGATATAAGTGAGGTGACTTGCATTGCTCTTGTGATTTGCCCCTGTCTACAAAGTGCATAGTCGCCTAGGGGCTCAATGTCAACTCCTAAGTAGTGCTAGGATGAAGCGTAAGGTATAAGGTTACCATGTACCATCAGATTCACGCGAGTTGTTCTTTTCCTCGTGAATCTTAGTACTTTTGTCTTATCCAGGTTAATCACTAGGCCATTAATTCTGGCATAGTCCCAGAGAGAAGTAGCAGAACGTCTTAAGCCACCTATGGTGTTATCAAAGATAACCAGATCGTCCGCGTATGCAAGTACTGTGCAAGGTGCTGCCCCGACTTTAGGTGGACAATTGTCGACCTCAGCCAGGGCTGCCAGGATGTCGTACACATACAGATTGTAAATAAGGGGTGCAGTGACGCATCCCTGCTTTACCCCACTGTCTTGTGTCACCTTTCGAGTCAAGTGTCCTTCTGGTTTAATCTAAGGCATGCAGTGGTGTTGTGATGGAGTAATTTTAGGTAATATAGCAGGCCTATCGGGCATCCCAATTTTTCTAGCTTGCCCCATAGTCTCCCTCGGGGGGTCGAGTCAAATGCGGCCTTGAAGTCAATGTATAGAGTGTACAACGGGGGCTGTCCCTTACTAAGTGGCCGTGCACGCAGTATATCCATGACCAAGAGGTTATGTGCGTTGGAGAAGTCCCGCCTAAACCCGCATTGGAATCTACTGAGTATTTTTGAATTATCCACCCATTTTTGCAACTCACTAAGTAGCAACGAGGCAAATAACTTACCAGAGATGTCTAACATGGATAATAGCCTATAATTATTAGGATCCAAACGGCTACCTTTTTTGAATACCGGGACAAGAATGGCCGTTTGCCATGATCTGGGGATTGCCCCCTGCTCTAATATTTTATTGAAAAGTAGCGCAAACAAGTCAGCCCAAAATAGAGGATGGCTCTTAATCACTACGTTGGCTAGTCCATTGGGTCCAGGGGCTCTGGAGGATTTGAAGGCCACTATTTTGTTCATTATTGCTTCTACAGAGATGTCAAAGGGCATCGGGAAAGGAGCCTTCACCATAGCGCTACTCATGTTTTCTATCCCTCCTGAGTTCCGATCTAATAGGAACTTTTCCCATGCCTCCTTACTTATTGGGTTCACCAAGGGGGCTTTTGCCTTCTCTCTGTTCTCGTTTAGGAGCGACCAAATGCCGCGAGAATTTCTAGTGCAGATCGTTTGTACTAGCTTCTGATACCTGCTGTTTTTTTCAGAGCTCTTGATATATTTGATGTCTGCTCTATATCTATTTTTGATTATCTTTAGTTTCTCCCGGTATAGGGCTCCAGGTAAGTTCATCGGTTTCAGGCCTCGGATAGCCGCTCTGAGGCCTCTCTTAGCGTCCCTAATTTCCTTGTTGGACGGGGGTATGTACCCCCCTATCTTTAGCATATGACCCTTATTGGCCGTAGCGTGCTGGCCTGAGAATTTGAATATCCAGTCCTCGATCTCATTAATTGACATGTATTCAAACTCATGAAAATCTGGAATGGCCGTAGATTTAAGTGCTTCCGTAGCAGAGCTTATATTTCTCTCGGACCATACAATTCTGGAACCTGCACAGTTGGTTTGAATACTGCCTATATTAGGAGGTACTGATGAGGGGATAGGGATACATAGAGTGCAATGTAGCGATGCATGGTCGCTCCATTCGTTGTGCTTTACAGTCATATCAGAAACTCTTGTCTGTAGCTCGGGGCACATGAATATATAGTCTAACGTGCTAAAAGAGATACCGTTAGACCAAGTGTGTTTCCCCGGTCGATCTCCCCTGGTACGACCGTTGATCATAGCCATGTCCCAAGCTCCGAACAATTGTAGCCAGCCTAGCCCTTCAACTTCTCTCTTTCCATGGGTAATTTCACACCTGGTGTTAAGGTCAGGGTTAGGGGATATGGATGTTTCATCAATCATGTGGCAGTTAAAGTTGCCCATGATCATCACGGCCACATTTCCATCTCTCAACCACCAGGAAGACAACAGGTCCTGAATCGCCTCCTGCAGCGAGTCACGCCTCAATTCTCCTGGGGGGTTATAAAGGTTGATTACTAGATATCTTCCCAGCCCTCTTTCGTCGTATAGTTCAACTTCTACTGCCAAGAGCTGCTCCTCGGCTTTACACTGTATCTTACGAGATGTAAACACATTCATTACCACAGTTAGAAGCCCCCCGTAGGGACGGCCCGTACTGCCACGTTGGGCCCCCGCTTGATATATAACAAAGCCGTTGAGTAACAAAGGGTCGAGAGACCACGTCTCTTGGAGACAGATACAGCTATGTTGTGACAGTAGGTCAGCCGAACCCTCAGATCTCAGAAGATGAGAAAAGCCTCTACAGTTCCAAGAGAGTAACGAAAAACATCAGTGGTTCTTTAACATTTGAGGGATATGTTCTAGCAGCGATTTCAAGGCTTGCTGTATTTCAGCCAGTGCAAGGTTATCCCCCTCCCCCATTTTAGGTACAGTGTCAGCCGGCACTGCAGGCATAATGTCTTCTGGTTTTGATGAGAGGTCCTTCTTCATGGGGTCCACATCAATCTCAATGTCCACTGCTAACATGTCCTCTTTGTGATTCCTGATTAACTGCGTCGTAGTTGGAAAGGTACAATGTATGGCTGAGACGTTGGGATTTGGGCAGCCAAGTGGTTCAATGAAAAGAAAGTCCTCGGATTTTAAAACACGCAGTTGGGGTATGTGGTATAGTCTAGCAAGCAACTCAGAGCGTGCTAACCAGGGGTTTTTGCCACTAGGATAAAGGTTCTTGATGAAGCAGATGCGATTAGAAGTTGTGTCGTTCGCTGCATTCTTCGGCTCTAATGATGGTGGTTCCCCGGGTTCCCCTGACGCCTGTGTCTCAAGCACATACTCCGGCTGTGTATAAATGCTGGTTTCCTGGTCAGGTTCTTCACACAGCACAGGTATGTCATTATCGTCCGCTTCAGTAGCCTTATCTTCAGGTATCAACCAATCTGACAGGGGACCCTTAGCCCTAGCCGCCCGTTGGGCTGCTCTCACCATTCTTTTCCTAGCCTTTTTCGACCGTATCTCCAGTGCTGATTTCGAATCCAATATGGGAGATTGGATACCTATGACCACTGGCATATTCTTCAGTGCCTTTTTTGCCAGTCTGCGCTGTTTGCATGTAAGGGGGACTGGGGGCTACATTCCTTCTCCCGTTCCTCCCCCTCTTCTAGAGGTATCTCAATTATGCTGTTATTATTGGATACATTTGGCCCCTTGTTTACTTCCATCTCCACGTCATGTTCATTAATCACGTCTGCTGTGAATAATGCAGCTGAAAGATTCATTTCAGCCTCTTCTCGTGGGAGTCCTTTGGGGCCTAAGGCTATAGTGATAGCGTTGATGTTGGCCAAAATGCGTCCCGACATCTGTAGCAGTATCTTGAGGGCAAATTGCAGGGCTGCCACCGATGATTGGAGCTCAATTATCTTTGATGGACTAGGGTGAAGGTCGATGTTGTCTGCCGTTAAGTTATCTGGATCGTCCTTCATCGATGGCATTACTAAGTTAGGAGATGCAGATAATCGTCCGCTCCTTTCCGGCGAACGATGTTCCCCTGTAAGATTATTCATGCTACTGTCTTTGGTGGGGATTATGCCACTGTTTGGCTTCATCGGAGTTTGGGTCTGCATCCCTTTCTGTATGGTCAGGCATAGATCCAGAAGAGAATTGTTATCTATGTCATCAAAATTGGAGGTGTTTAAAGAGATGCCATTGTTGTGTGTCGGTGCTGTTGAGTCCTCAATTACTGTAGAATTAATGTTATAGCCCCTTGCATCATAGGTAGAGCATTTTTAGCATTCTTTTTGGGTTTTCCCCCATTCTTAGGACACTCTTTGGATTCCTTCATGGATGGGCACTTATTTTTACGTAAATTGTATATTGAATGGGGGGCTCTTCTGCCCCGCTGCATAGCTGTGTTGTTGTTCTCTTTACTTTCCAGATTAAAGGTAGAAAGGTCCGGTGTTTGCGTGGTGTGGTGATTCCCCTCGGTCCATGTGGGGGGGCAAAGTTGCTTTTCCGCTTAACTTATAAACCCCCCTTTGCCAATCGACCCGAGGGCTATAGCGCCCGTCTCTTAGGCGGGTCCTCAGTCCCTAAGTATGGATAGAGGGTTCCCCCTTTTCCCCCGTACAGCTCAGGGTAGGGTAGGATTATGCTTGATACCTCTGCACCACTTGTAGGTGCCTCCCTGTCACCTCTGACACCAACCCCTCCTCCTATCAAGGGGAGAGGTTAGTCAGGTGAGGAAACTGCCGTCTGCCCCCTTCAGTCTCTGGGGGGGTGCTGGAGGTGCCACACCACCTCTTTCTAATGGCTCCTTATATGTATAGAGGGGGGCCCCAATTGGGGCAGTGGGGCAGAAGAGCCGTCAGAGTTAGGCACCGCTGATAGCTTCGCTCGCCGCCGTGCCGTGGTGTGCGATATTAGGCACAATTCCGGAGCAACCCGGTACACGGCACGGCGCGTCGCGATGCGGCTCTCACTTTTCACCTCTCACCTGATGTCTTGTAAGCGGGGCCTCTCCTTCTTTCAGTCCCTCTCCCTCGCTTTCTCCAGGCTTTCTCCCGGCGTTGTTCTCCGCCGTTGTTCTCCGCCTCTGCCCAGCACAGACTTGCTCGCACACTCAAACGAGACGGGCTGCTGGCTGCCGGAATCATGGGCTCGAGGCTCGAGGAAAGGACCCACCAGTTCGTCGGACCGCGTCAAGCCGCACCTCTTCCGTTCACGTATTTTCCTCAGAGGCCGCCTCCGACACAGCTCACTAAGGAGATCGTAGCAGTGTACAGTTATTTAACAAGAGAAATACAAGTTCAATTCAATTAATATAAAAAATATCAATTCAATTTAAAAGCAATTTTAAGAAAGATAAAACAGTTAAACATACAGAGATTTCAGGTGCGCTCAAAATGTAATGCCAGAAGGCTTCAGTAAGTAACATATCCTCACAATACACAAATCTGTTATTTTAGCCTGCAGGCTAGATAATGAGGTACAGGAAATAACAGATACAATTTCAGTCTTAAAATATTGCTTCTAAAAGACTGTGATGGATGTTTTAATAAATATAGCGGGACCTTGTTAAAAGCCACGATTTCAGGTCTATACCCTGAAAAAATAGGCAATAATACATTATTGCTGCTATATTAGCAATTCAACCATGCTCTAATATTTTCTTCTTCACTTTCAGGGGTTCAGTCATCAATTCCTCTCTCATAGAGCTAATATTAATTAGTTGACCTCAGACTTGTCTTTTCAGACATGTATGATTTTGCAAGAATTGTCTAACAGTTATTTCTATAAAGTCAAAAATAATCTGTCAGCTGGTGGAGACGGCACCTTACTGCTGGTATTTGTTCCTAAAATCTTTATTGATTGTACATTGAAATATTTCATGTGAAATGTGTATGGGCCGCATTACGCATTTGCCAGTTCTGAAACAAGGGTGCCGTAAAGCAGGGTTACGGCTAAACTCGTAATGCGGCCCAATGGTTTATATTTGTCTTGCTCTAATGCATTAAGTAAATGGATGATGATGTCAATGACTAATGGACTGTTAAACAGTGATTTCAGGTTAAAACTTCTCTGCAACAAGTGCATGAACCAACCTTACTTTCATTGGAACCATTAGGCAGCAGGAAAGCAAGTGTGTGGGCATGCTGCCGGTTCATTAAGTTGTTGAGCTACATTTGCATTGACCTCTGTGACCATCATTTTATATTGCTGCAGGCGTTTGAACCAATAAGACGCACACATACAATTCTGCAACATGTGCATTAAGAAAGTTCTACTATCGTTATTGTCCCCTATAACCAGTAGGTTACCTACATATCGCCTCTAGTTCATATGTGCATCAACGCACTAAGCTATTGTACTGGTTTGGAACCTAGGCCCTACAAAGTTCTTTGCAGCAGGTGCACTTACTGCGCCCCCTCACCAGCTATAAAACTTCACTTATATCTCTTAATGAGCCTGAAATGCATTTGCCACTTTGTGCCTGACCTCACTACCCCCACACTGTGTGGCTATAAATGAATGAGATAATTTACGGTGAATGTTTCAATCCTTCATTGACAGCTCTTGTACTAAAGGTGCAGTTATTCTGATTTTGTTTCTATAGAGAAATCGCACGCCCTTCACACAAATTCCTACATGGGGTCTTGCTGATGCAGTATGCTGATATAAAGAACAGAAGAGGTGGCAGTAGCCCCGTCTGTCTTTCCAGTCCCCCTCCTCACATTTCCCATCCTCTGGGGAAGTACGGAAGCTCTGATGCAAGACTGTTTCTCAGTGCCAATTGACTGCTTGCAATGCGTGAGACCTTCGGCTAGACTTGGTTTTCTAGGTTGTATTTTGGAATTTGGAGTTCTATACATTTTTAATGGGAACAATGGGAGTACAAGCCTGCATTGTCCAAACCAGGAATGCCTTAAGTTGACACACATGACACTGGGACTCTTGGCAGCTATGAGGTAATGCATGTGTGGCATGGCTGCCAACCCACAATAACCACAAATGATGTCCGTGTACACCGGGCATTTCACGAATACACAATTATTCTGATGTCATCAGAACCCTCATGTAGAGAAGGAGCCAAGTACGCCCACCAATAGCTCCGCCCCCATGCTGCCTATATGCTGGGAGCCAGAATGTGAGACATGTGCAGTACCAGTGAGAATGCCTGTACCGCAAAGAATCATGGACGTAAGGTATCCACTAAGGAAACCATATATGCATTCACGAAAACATGATGGCCATTTGAACGAAAACCCAGAGGAAGTGTGAAAATGAGTGAACAAAAAGACTGGTGACATCATGCAAAGCAGAGCTGACACACCTGGAAAAGAGGCAAGAGGCTGAAGGACATAGACATTCTATAGGATCTAAGGAGGAGGTGTTAAAGATGAGCAACATTTCGGGCTTGAGGTGAAGATGCTCATGCTACAGAAACGATGAAGAAAATGCACAGTCATTTTACAATTGTATGGATGCTGTAATGCAAGAAGACAAAGTATTCTTAAGGCTGGCTATGTAGTGAATAGATTGCAGTGATGCGCCAATGTATACAAATAGGAATGTATGGAATATGGATGTTCCACAAAGCATTTTAGCAGAGTCTGGACCCCATAAATAGAAAGGCTTTTTCAGTGTGGCACAGTTGGAATACAGCTAATGGCAGAGAAGAACACAACAAAGGCTTGGCTGGCCCAGCACCAAGAAGTTGAGGCCACTTTGAGCCTGGATGTTGAATCAGTAGCTAAAAAACATGTGAAAAGAATACACCTGGTGGGGTGGAAGAACACTGAAGACATCAGAGGTTCAGCATTTAACAGTATTTTAATATAGCAAAAGTTCTAAAACATGGTCTCAAGTCACATGGTCAGATGAAATTAGACATTGGGTCGAGCTACATCGAAACCAAGAGACAAACTATGCCTATTCTCCCTTTTGTTCTCAGGCACAGAAAACATTCACAAGGCCAAGATCAAAGCTTAATAGACTGGCAGACTGCAAGAGTGATGATGGATGCTAGACTAATTGGGTGGAAAGCTATGGTCAAGACCAGCCCACGAGCACCTGGAGTACCATCCTGTGTGCTGCTAGCATGTCTGGAATTTTATAGAGGGGTGCAAGGGTGCCAACCAGTTATAAAGGGCCACGTAATAGAGTGCCCTATAGTTTGTATAACCAATAGGACGTTGTGTATTTGATGATGTTGATAGTGACTTGTACTAGAGGAGGGCTTAGTTGCCTACCTGAGGTTAGAGACCCAATCACTATCCTTGTCAGTATGGATCATATACTTTGATGTTCCCTCTAAGCCTATCGCTTTCCCAAGTAGGTTTTTGTAGTTTGCCACATAGATTGACGTCAGTGATGACAGGTTTTTACTATATAAACTGTGTTTTTTACGAAACTCGCTTAGTGAGAGAATTCGAGCGTACGTCCTTATATGTTCGTTGTACTCCCTGTTTCAGAAAATTGCAAATAAAACAGACTAACTTTGCCAACTTCCTGAGTCAGTCTAATTATTGATGTTGGAGGAAATTCTGCATTCCCATATATCTCAAAGTATTGCTACCTCGTCTCAAAGGACCCTTAGGTACACAAGTTCACTCTTGTATGCACATATGCAATATGTGTATCTAGTGAACCTGAATGTATACAGTGTTGATACAGAAATGCTGTAATACGACATGCAGACCTCCCAGTATCCAAAAGGAGAGAAAAACAGGCACAACCCGTATGTTGATTTTTGTATGCCCCTGAATTGCATAGAATGCCCAGAGAACAGTGTGATGTGCACCCTGAGACTACCAAAAAATGATAATAGTAATATGTTCTTCCCCCTATGGGAGGGTACAAGATGTGTTACCTTTCATAGTACTCCTGGATGACCAATAACAGTCATCTAAGCCTGGCACTGCCCGCCCTGGATGGAAGGGTCAGGTAGTAGCACTGGATCAAGGAAGGATAGAACTCAGACTAGAGAGTAAGTAAGTAATCGGGGTCCTTTGTCCCCTTTTCATGTTCCAGTCCTAAGAGATGAGGATATACAAAGCAGTTTGAAGGATATTGGTGCCAGAGATTCCAAGGTGCAGTACACAGTATTCATTTATTGGCTATATATTATTTTCACGCAGGCCATTTTTGCAAAAACCCAGTTTCCCCGGTCCAACTTTGGTGCCGCTCTACCTGTGCACTCTTCTCTTTTGTGGAGAACACCCGTGCAAGCCCAGTAGTCACCTTCCCAACCCTCCCACCACTCAACTGACCTATCCCATGTGGGAGACATCTCTTTGATCTCCGGTCTCCACTCATTTCTGTCCCATGAATCAGCCTCCTTTCCCTGCCTCTCCCCCCTAACTGAGGCAACTCTTATCCCGCAAACCTGACTTCGACCTAAGCATGATTCTTACCTTGGTGGTCCCGCTGCTTCCAGGAGTGCTGCTTCATCAGCAAATTTGCATGTGTGTCCCAAAAGCCTTCAGTTCAGGAAAGGTAGTCTATAAGGAATGAGGCTGCGTCAAAGTAGGCAAAACTAATTTATTCAGTGTACAAATAATGGTTGACATTGTCCCAAAACACAGTAACAAAAAAGATCTCAGTGATGCCGAAGTTCTTTACAGCAAATATCAAGCAAAGTGGTACCCTTGACTGCAGGCTAAAATCCTAAAAGTTCCAGAGTGTGCTTACCCTGAGTTCCCTGATAGAGAGCTCGCCGTGCAGTATTCAACACTGGGGAAATAGTGGAAGTAAACCACTTACTGACGGTATGAAAGCCGGTCTTCAAACCCAAGTGGCATGGGTGAAAGAACATCCAGAAAATGGCTGTGCTATCTAGTTTTATCTGAACCCACCTTCCTACATCCAAGGAGTGGAATCTGGAAATAGCCATCTTCCTGGCACAAGTACAGTGGCAAGCACAATACTATATCCTAATTACAGTGAGACCAGGATACAAAAATAGGCCTTAAGGAAGAGGAGGATCTCAGAAAAGGTGTTCCAGAAGGAAACGGGGATAAGGGGAGTACACACTAAGGCCTCCAACTCTCCCTTTCTTATCACCGACGTAACAGTGAGCAAATAGAGCATCTTGAAGGAAAGAAAATAGAGCAAATTCTCCTGCAAGTGTTCAGAAGGTGGTCCCTGAAGTATCCAAAGACTAGAATGGAAAGGTTTTCTTTAAGGGAAGACTGTCAAGGTGGAAGGCCTGGAGGAGATGGGAGGTGAATGTCACAATGTTGGCAATGCTCCTACATGATGCTGTAAATGCAAGCATTGTGGCTAGCTGGCAAATAAGGATGGATACCAACAAACGCAGGGTGGTTTAGTGAGGAGGTCTAGGATCCTCAGAGGAAACCTGTTATACAAAGCTATCTGTAAAACGGATCTACGTGATACGACCGCAGCTAAACGTACGAACCACAAAAGGTTAGTGCATTTCCCATGTGGACACCCTCCAGCCCCGGTTTTTTTTTTTCTCGGTTGTTCTGCGGAGGTGTCCCCCACAACACCCTGCTCACTGTACCAAACAGTATAGTGAGCGGGATGTTGGGGGGGACACCCACACAGACCCCATATTTTTTTTTCTTTAAATGTCGGCTGAGCAGCGAGGGTGTCCCCTCCAACCGCCGCTCACTATACTTTATACTTACCTTCAATTCATGCTACCACCAAAGGTTCGAACATTTGGTGGTAGCATTTTTAGGACTTTTTGTGCGTTCTGACTTTTTATTCGGTCCGTTTGTCCAATTCCTGTAAAACAATCTGCAGAAGCTATTCAATTTATGGCATGCAGTGTAGCAGGTTTACTGCAATTCTAGAATGCCATAGACAGGATTCAGATAAACCTGGTCCACTCTTTCCACTTTCCAGTTCATCAGTTACCAAGGCCATAGGTGAAATGGTTGAGGATAGGTACATAAGGAGCCTCCACAGCTGGGACAGCTGCCAGGGATCGCAGAAGCAAAAAACATAGCTTCCTTTTCTACCCACGAGCTATGATCATCAAGGAAATCAACCAACACTTCACACAGAGGGGCACACTGGGCAGGAGACAGAAAGGCAGAAAAGCATATATCAAGCCCTTAGCCTAGTCCAGAGGAATGGCTTTCGATCTCCATGCTAGAGGATCCTGGGTTATGGATCATGAGCAGTGTAGAACGGCATTGGTACTGCCTGCCAAGAGATCCATGCTGGAGCGGCTAAAGCTCCAGCAGATTCTACTGAAGGCCCCCTAATGCAGGGAGTAATCTGTCAAAGTCTGTCACCGTGTTTTCATCCCCTGAGATATATCTTAGGTTCAGAGTAAACAAATTAAACTCTCCTCAGGCAAACAGTTGATGTACTATCCTCTCCAGGGGTTTGTCCTTACCTCCCCTCCCACTCCCCACCACTGATGGTTGACACCAGATTTCCAGTGCAAACTAGGTGTGCCCATCCAAACAAGAAAGGGTCAAATTCTTCAGTGGCACAAAGCATCTCTGAAAGTCAACTCAAGTTTCAAGATTGGGCTGCAACTGGCCTGACCAGCAGCCCTATATCTTCCTGTGTTCCAGTACACGCCCCACCCTGCCATGCTGGCATCAGTGGCCAGGCTTACTGAAGCTGGGTGTTTCAGAGGGATTCCCTTTAGAAGGTGATTCATTTTCAAGCACCATTGTAGCACCCCTCGAATGACCAGTGCGCCCAGGATCAATAGTCCACAGTTCAGTGAACCTGTGTCATATTCACCCATTACTCCTTGCATTCGAGGGTCTTCAGGAAGTACTGTTGTGCAGTACTATTGAGATTGAGTCATGTGTGGACTCTGGGAACCTGACCTTCACCCACTGCTCTACCAGGTCCCCAGAGTCCACACATGATTCAATTGCAATAGTACTGCACAACAGTTCCCTGCCTGCGTACACGTGCAAAGAAGGGGACAATGGACCTGGCTGTTAGAAAAGTTCACCAGATAAAGTATCTAGGGATACGGTGTGGGGGTTGCCAGAGGGAGTGCCTCCAGATATGGTGGGGTTTGCTTGAGGAAACTTCTGGGGATAAAGGAAGTGCACAAGCACCATGTAGCACCCTAAATATGCACACACCTCAGGACCAGCTGCCATGCACTGCAGCAGCCTTCCCCTACATATGTGCCCAAACAAGTAACATGCACCCATGCAATCACTAAAATGTGCCCGCCTCCCTCACCGGAATTCACCTCAGCATATCCCTCAACCAAACAGTACTGATGGTCAACCTCATGCTGTCATTATTTACCCAAAGTGCTTTCTTTTTTATTTAATTTTGTTGAATTTGCAATTTGATTTAGAAAAAAAATCTTTCACACAAATCTTCAGGCCTCATTACAAGTATGGCGGAGTCAGAAAAAAATTGTCGGTAACGGAATTACCGCCACTTTTCCTGCTCCGTCATATCAAAGTTATGGTCCTGAAGTTGAGGATTTACCTCCAGCAAAATGCTGGAGGGAAATCATCCAACTCTCTGCCGAAAAATCGGCAAAATTGGCAGGATTTATTCTCTCCAGAATTCCAGACAGAAGCATAAAGCCCTGATTTGTGGCCCCTGTACATACCTTCATGCGCTACCTCGTTAATGCGGTGCTCACCTGGCTGTCACGTTTTGAACAGAGGCAGAAATTAGGCTGCCATTATTTGTGATTGCCTTCTAAATATCCCGCAGCACATTCAGGCGTTCATTGGATATGTCCTTGTGATGTCTGATGAGGGCCTGGAGTCGGGCCTCACTGCTGTCTTCTGGGTTGGCTGCCTGTCCCCTCCCAGATACACTATCGGCTGGCATGTTATCTGCTTCCTGCTGTGCACTACACTCAGGGTGATGGGTGGCAAATGGGTCCCTCCTGGTCATCTGGGTACCAAGCACCTGTGTCCCCATGGTCTCTATTGGTGTCAGCCATGCAGGCATCTGCTGGAGCAATGGTAGGGACTCAATAGAGTCGTCCCATGGTGACCATCAAGAGCTATCTCATTTTTAGCTTCTGTCCAGGAACATGGCTGTAGTGTCTAGTACCTGCAAGACTTTGCTTAGAGGCAGCCCAGGCTCTGTCAAATCCATATGCCATATCTTGGCCGTTTTGGTTTGAGATGTCTACTGCTGTGGTCGATGAAGGCAGCTGGATTGTGTCGACTCCTCCTGATAAAGCTTGATGGACAGGCAGTAGAGGAGTGCATGTTTTATCAATTTTGGCATAGGCTTTCTCCTCAATTAAGACCTTGATGTTTGCGACCCAATAGTGATAGTGTGGCTCGCTGTGGCAACAGGCTCTAAAGATGGTACCATTGCCCTTACCTTGCTGTGGGACCAGTGGCACCGTCCAGCCTTTGTGCCTGTAGGTACTTAGATAAAAGCCCAAACTGGATCTTTTAGCCTCATGCTTCTATATTAGGACACATGGTTTCTCCCTGGGAGGGTCTGTTTAACAATGTACAAAGTTTGACTGACTGATCATCTGCCTATGTCTCAAGAGCTTCCTCCTTTCTGTCAGGTGTGCAGTGCTTGTCTCCCTCCCGCCTACTTTCCGGACCTCCCGCAGCAGTGGCTTTCCTTGACTTTATTCCTGTTCCTGGCATGGTGAGCGCAGTTAGTGACCCCATCAGATGTTCATGGGAGATAAATAATCACTGTTTGGGGTCAATCCCCGTCCTTGACCAACTGAGCACTAACGAGGACCAGACACTCCATGAGCATGGGCCTGAGTTTCACAGGACCCCATTGCTCCATTATTAAAGCATAAGTAGATATAGGGATGCATTACTGTTACCGCCACTTGGTCCTGTGGAGTAACCACGGGATTACAAGTGGTGGTAATTCCCTATTTCTGGAGTGTATAGGGCTCCATGGGGATTTTTGGCAGAGTTACTGCCAGCATAATTGCTGCACAGTAATTCTACCAACATTATAATTTGGTGGTGTGGTAAATGTTGTGGTAACGGAATTACTGCTGTTTTTTTCCACATTGTCAACCATCTAATGTGGCCAAAAGAGCTTATAATACCTCCTTCATGGTGCAGGTACCTGTCTTGTTGGGTGATAGGAAAAGACAGGTAGTACTGCGGTAGTGGCACATAATTTGTGACCAGGTATACAGTGTTAATGCTGCAGGAATCATAGACAAAATATACACTACGCATGATTTAGGACTGGGTACTTTTCATTGTGGTGTGTTCCTAAATCTCTTTAGAAGAGACCACATTTGTTTCTGTGTCACAACTATTATACCTTAATTAATTAACTCCCAAATAGGTACTTTTGAGTGATACAATCATGGGTTTAGACCTCGTGTCATATGCATAATTTTATTTAAACAAAAAATGTTTTGAAAAACACATTAAGCAAAGCTCGTTGTGGGGCGCGTATGTGCCACAGTATAGACAAAATTAGATAATGGGTGGGTATCACTTTGAATTAATTCTGTAGTTTTTATATACGTGGTTTATGTAATCGGAGCATATCTTGAGGCCTTGACACAAGGTCACAAACAACTTAGCCGAAAACAATATAGTAAGTCTAAAGAAACGCGCACGCTGGTTCCCATCCAGTCGGCGCACGCCAACGCGTATGACGCAGGCAGGGGAGTTGCTAGGTCTGGAAAGGACCCGGGGCTAAGCTGATGTCAAAACTGTTGGGACTGGGGGCTAGCTAGTATTTTGGCTGTAGCTCCTGAGATTCTATCCGGGGCTACAACCAAAAGATCAGGGGCTATAGCCCCCTTAGCCCCCCCCTAGCAACGCCCCTGGACGCAGGTAAGATCCCCGCAAGAGACTACAGACAATTGCATATGCTCCGACTTCACTACAGAAAGAGTTTATCTAGCATTCCCTTTACTTTTAGGTGACTAAACCTGCAAGAGCGAACACCGCGTTTTCAGGCATGAATTTTCCTTTACAAGTATATAAGTGAGATGACAGTGACATAGTTTGCACACCTTAAGGATTCCATAGCTTAGCTCTATCTATAATTGTTGCAGATAAGTGTGCAGATGCCGGCCACACGGCCACCCAGCCAGGTAATAATCATGGAAATCAAACACTGCCCTCTAAGCAGACATGTTTATTGCTACTGCTGTCCAGTGCATACACACTAACTGTTTATTATGTTTTATGTTTTCTTACCCATTGCCTGATTCGTATCTGCTATGGTATGTAAACAATTATTTTCCTTATTTTTCTTACATTTGGATCAATGTACAAACTGGTAATACTGATTGCCACTTATATTTATATGTGTATATGTTTTTGTGATTTGGGATAGTGAGTATATTGTTATTCACTGGTAAATTACTCAGTGTCATAGGCCAGAAGACGGACTCAGACCGAAATGCATTGGCAAACCAAAATGGTGACACTCATGATCTGGAAGCACTTTTGCCTTTCAAGCAATTAAAAAACTGAAAATATCCTAAAGAATCTTTTGTTTAGATATGTGAAATACAAAAACAAACAGTACCAGCTACAGCAGCTCTTCATGAGAGCAAGACGTGAGCATACCTTGGACTAGCTTTCTCTTCTAGTTCTTCTTCTACAGTATAGACAAAAAAACAGATTTATACAAAAAATACAATGGGGCTTTTTTTACGGAATTAAGCCAATTCTGCAGATTTTTTAGCGTTCAGTGGGAAAATGTACCTCCAGGGCTTTGCTGGAGGTAAGTCGTCCACTCAAAGCCAAAACTCATTATTTAGCGTAGTGGTAAAATTGGTGGTAACTCAGTTACCTCCAATTTTACCACTTACCACCCAACTCGTAATGAGACCCAAAGAAAGTGTATTCATAGCCACAACTTTGGACACGTGAAATTTCTTGAGGATGTTTCAGCATTTTAAATTTGGTCTTCTGGTAGGGTCCACTCAGTTCTTTATCCTTCCAAGATTGGTAACATGCCTTCCATTAAATTGGGCAATAATAACAATTACTGGCATCTGGAAAGGCACAAGTGAGAAAAGTAGTACACTCAGAATGCAGGCCTTAACTGGTGATATATGCCCACCTTCCAAACTCTCCTGCAACTCCCTCTGCCCTATGGCCGTTACCTCGCTCACCCTCTGTGCCCTCATCTTTCCTCAGCCCCACTGCACCAGCACTGGGACCGCCCTCACATGCTCTCTGTGCCACGTCCACTAGTCCTGGCATGCTTACATAGAGAGTGAAAGTGGTCTCTTTTAGGCTCCATTCATTTTACCCTGCCAGAAATGTTTTTGTTTTCTTCTTTGTCCGATCACTTTTTTGGGGGTAGATGCTGACTTCCTCGAACTGTATACTCCACACGCTCTGGCCCTACGAACATATTAAAGTAGCACAACCCTCATTAATAACCTTGCTTCCCTCAGGATGTTAAATCAGGCAGCTGGCCGTTTAACTATATACAAGGGGGTGGTCCTGCCTTCAAACATTTGAGATTGCAATGATTTAAATGCAATGAACATTTTGAAACCTCCAAGGTTTGGACAATAGAACAATACAAATTATGCTTCTATTGATAAGAGGGGAAATTATCCAAACGCTGGATTTATAACATGGTGACCTTTTTTAATTAGGCTACATATATATAACTTTGCAATCATAAAGAGTAGACAAATGCAGAACCTTTTTCAATCGAATGAATTACAGTTTTCTCTCAAAAAAAGGCAGCAATGTGAAAACAGATATATAAACACATTAGTGAAAAAAGCACTTTTGTATTCAATGCATTCAACAAAATAAAATAAAGTGGGTGTTATAAATATGCACACTCTTTAGCCCATATATAGTCCATAATGAGTCTATAAAGCAGTTGGGCTGGTCCGCTATGAAGTGGACGGTGATCCTAAAAAAGGTAGGGTCTGTTGTCGCCTGGCTTGGAAAGGGATACCCAGATGATTAACAGCTAACATAGACCACAGTCAGGGCAGTTTCTAGACAATGTGGTGCCCAAGGGAAATTACAAATATTGCACCCCCCTCATGTGTTTGCAGCTCAACCCTTAACACAAGCGAGGAAAAACTTAAATAGTGGCAAATACGCATCAATACACATCTGTCATGTGACATTATTATCTCCTTTTGTATGTGTCAGGCTTTTTCATCTTCTGAACAAATAGATAGTCTGTGTGTACATTAGTTGCAATTGGTTGTCTGCTTTGGCTTTCTAATGAAGAGTAATAAATGTCCAGGACATGACAGAATAGGATTTGTTTAGCTCCACTTTTTTTATGATGATTGTGCATGTTTTGTGTTAAATGTGAATAATGTGTGTTATCATGCTGTAATGGTGTAAGCTTTATTGCTGTGCTCTAGTGATGGCTTAAAGTTTATTGATATTTTTGTTTTGTTTAAAAGAATGTTATCTAGTAATGCACTCTTGATTCATCACTGACAGTTTAGCTGAGCAGCATCTGCTAATGCCATCAGTAAACTCAGTTCAGAGTGTAATGCTTGTTGTTGGAAGGATTTTATTAGTAAGAAGGTCTTTACTTATTTGCATTTGTAAAGCGTTTAAGCCCAAGGGCATTAAGGTGCTGTTGCAACCAGTTACACTTAACGTAGGGACATAGGAAATCAGTCACAGCATATATACATACGAAGAGCTCAGAACTTTTCAGAGGCCAGTCAGAGTAGTTAGGCAAACAGCAGGTTTCTAGGGCTGTGCGGAAGGCACAGTACGAGTTTTCTGCTCTTGAGGCGGGTGGGAGAGCGTTCCAGTGATTAGCAGCCACCTTAGGGAAGCTGGAGCCTCCTCCTCTGGCTCGTTTGTATTTCGGTTTCGCAAGGCAGTCAGAGTAGGCTTCCCTTACCGGTCTGTACAAATTGACTCTGGCGATTCTTTGTGACAAACAGAGGAGAAAAGAGTGAGACAGGCATCTGTGTGCGATGGTGAGGGTTTTGAAGATAATCCTTTCATGGATAGGGAGCCAATGGGCCTCTCTTCTTGCCGCTGAGATATGTTCTCATTTAGGGATGTTCAGGGCAGAACGTAGGACATTGTTTTGGATCACCGGCATCTTATTGATTTTCTGCTCAGAGGTACCTGCATATAGGGCATTTCAGTAGTCGAGCTTGGATCGAATTATTGCTCATGCAATGGTGAGGCATCTGGATGGTGTGAAGAATTGCCTGGCGCGTTGATCAACTTGGATGTGTATGCGGCCGAGAAAGCAGTGGAATTCACTTGTCTTGTTAGCGAGAGGGTGGCTTCAGGTGGACTCCCAGCGTTTTCACTGAGGTGGATAAAGGAATGAGTAGGCCATCTATTTGGAAGGACCTGTATTGGGCTTTGAGCTTCTTTAGCATGGCTGCTGAGCCCACTGGCAGAAGCTCTGTTTTGTTACCGTTTAGGCAAAGATGGGTAGTGGCCATCCATGCTTGTTGAGAGATCTGGAATTTTCCTCATAGATGGCTAACAGGAATGAGAATGTGTGTGTCATCTGCATAGTTGGTGTATGATATGGCGATGGACTATAGGAGGATCATAAGTGGCTTGGTGAATACATTGTATAAGGTTGGAGAAATGCAAGATCCTTGTGCGACCTCACAACCTATGGGTGTAACAGGGGTGGTGGCCGCCTCTGCAAACACTCTCATGGATCTACCTTCAAAGAAAGAGGTGACCAAGTGGTAGATTCCAAGGAGAAGTTGGCTGAGGCTTTGAGGTAGTGACAGAGTATTTGGTGGTCGACCAGGTCAAAGGCCACTGAGAGGTCCAGCAACATGAGCTAGGCTGGTTTACCCTGATCTCTGAGATCATCCAGCTGTTTTTTAAAACCCAGTAAGGCTGATTCAGTGCCATATCCTGGCCGGAAGCCGGATTAGTGCATGCCTAGGATGTGCTTAGATTCCAGGAAGTTCTGTATTTGGATGTGGGCAGTCCTATTCAGAATCTTTAGGAGGAAAGGGACTGTTGTTATGGGACGGTAGTTACTGGGATCAGTGAGATCTAGCATGTTGTGTTTAGCAGAGGCAACACCCATGCTTCTCTTAAGCTGGGTGGGATGTGACATGAGTCAAAGGAGGCATTAAGTCATAAAAGGCACAAGGGGTTCTGCGCAGTCTTTGATAATAGTGGCTGGGCATATATCCCCTTTGCACCTGGATGGTTTGAGGCTTCTGAGGATGTCAGTAGTTTCAGGTCTGTTCACTTTCCTGAAATGGAACGTGGGGATGTCGGGGCAGGTTGGAGTAGGTGGAGGGGGGAGGTTGTAGTTTGATTTAATGGACTCATTTTTGCGCATTGCAGGGAGTTGAGTTTCCCTGACATGGCGTTTTGAATATTGGAACATCAAGTTTCGTCTTTAGTGATGGAGCTGGGGGTGGGGGGCAGCAGGAGTTTCCAATTGCCTAAGTAGCTCATTTCTTTGCTGTTCGAGCTAGCATTGGAGATCATAGTGTTAAAGGCCGCCAATTTGGCTGCTAGGATGGCCTGTTTGGAGGTAATATTGAACAGAGTTTTGAAGGCAGCTGAAAGGGATTTTTTCCAAGTGCTTTCTGCTAGGAGTTTTTCCGAGTACAGCTCATGGAGGTTAGAGGTAAACCACGAGTTGATGTGTCTAGTGACTTTAGATTTACCGGTGATTAAGGGGGCTACCTTGACAACTGCTGTTGTTACTATGTTCAGATACAGATCAGCTAACTTGTGCAGATCATTGGAGTGTAGGCTTTCAGGTTGTAGGGGTGAAAGAAGGGGCAGGATAATTTCTTTTGTTATTTGGCATGAGCTCTGAGTCCACGTGGGTGGAAGATGAGCCAGGGAGGTTGCAGATTGCTTGGTAGGTCGGAAGGAGAAGGTACCAATATGATGGTCTGACCGGCGGCAGGGTACGTTATCAGTGATGGTAACCTGGCTCATAAGGACCGCAATCCAATCCAGGGTGCAGCCTTTGTCATGGGTGGGGTTAGTCACGTGATGTCTGAAGATGAAAGCGCAAAGTGCATTCGCAAAAGAGGCAGCGTTGTGATCGGCAGGATAATTGAGGCCTAGGTTTAAGTATCCTAGCAGGCTAGTCCTGGTGTTGGGCTTAATGTTATCCCCTGAGGTGTGCAGGAGCTCCTCCTCGAAGGATGCAAGCAGGCCTGGCGGGCAATATATTACATGGATGTAGAAGGAGTTGTTAGGAGAAGTTGATAGGTTGGCTGAGAGCACATCATAGTTACTCTCGGTCAGAGTGATCATTTGTCTGATTAGTAGGATGTCCTTGAAGATGAGGGCAACACCACCTCCCCTGGAATCAGTTCTCAAGATGGGGTACCCTTCAGACATAGCTACTGACAGGGCTGGTGCAGAGGCTGGGTGAAGCCAGGACTCAGAGATGGCTAACAGGTCAAGGTCTTGTGAAGTAGTAAGGTCATTAATGTCCAAAGTGTGTGTAGGAATGAACCTTGCATTTACTAGTGCTCCTTAATTCAGGATGTACTTGAGTTTGGGCTGCTCCAGTGCACGTACTTAGGAGGCAGCGGGTAGTTGGAGAGTGATAGGTAATCTGACCTCCTGGTGGTCTATTTGCAGTGGTGCATTTAGAAAAAGGAAGGGTTTGTCCGGTTTAGGGTAGAGGCATGGGTAGTGGTGGCTTTGGGGTGATTAGCACTCAATTGGACTCTAATGGGTCGGTGGTTGGCTAGGGAGTGAGGTTTTTTGGCATTTCCCAAGATGGGGGAGCCAGTACGTTTCCCTAGCTTTCTGTTTCTGCTGGTGGCAATGATGGGCCGAGTGAGCGGGGTTTCCTGCCTAATCTAATACCCAGTCTGTTGTTTCTTTCAAAGGTGGAAGCTGGGCACATCGGTCCAGCACCTTAACAGAAAGCATTCAGTAAATGAAAATATTAATGATAAAGTACATCTTGCACATGGGTGCTCATACCAGGAAAAGTATATCTTTAGTGGAGCATGTGAGGGTTGTTGTGGCATATGTTGGCAGCACCTGGACATTTGGGGTTATGTGTTCGATATGGTGACTATGCAAACCTTCTGCTGACATTAGGTCATTAGAGGCTGGCTTTGGCCCATTATGGCCGCATCTGCGTATGTACACATTACGTATGGTGACTTACTACGCCATGTTAAGACATTACTGGGGAGTTCAAGACTGCATGCAATTTGCATTGTGATGGCACCTGAACAGGTGGGGTTATACCATAGCCTATGTTGGCATTAATTAGGGAGTTTAAGGCTGCACTTGACCCATGTCCGACAAAGCCTATTGACTTTGCAATTGCTTGTATTGTTAATGTGCCGCACAACTCCATTATCTACAAGTGCATAAAGAAGACAAGGGTGGAGTTTAAAAGTGGTGTTAACCATGCAGCCCAGCAAGGGGCAACACGACTTGTAAACGTACACGTAAGCAAACGGAACCGGGGTCTGCAGCCTGTGGCTCTCCAGATGCTTTTGACTGCAACTCCCATGAGCCCTCACCATTCACTATGCTGGCAAGAGCTGATGGGATATGCAGTCCAGAGCTGATGGGATTTTCTAGTCAAAGAGACCTGGACAGCCAAAGGTTGCAGAACCCTGAATTAGAAACATTACTTTTACATTTTGATTATTAGCAATGACCTTGCGGGCACTGCCACTCTGCTTCAGTGGTTGAGCATTAAGGCTGCGTAGTGCCCAGTCTCTATTGAAGCAGAAGTGATCTCTTCTAAAGCTATTTACCACAGCACCTTGGGTCACCAGGGCGCTTCCGCTAGAACTCGTCACGCTATCTAGAAACACACGTCAGCTAACATTGGCAAATGCAAGGATGCCACTGTAAGCCCATGTGGGGTAATTAAGCCCATCAGAAAAGTTAAACTTTTTTACGATGTCACTGTAACAAAGAGTAGAGCAAAATATTCTTCCAGCGGCCAAGACAATTCACCTTCCTTACAAAGACATGGCAATTCTGTCTCAGCTCATAAATGGGCCTTTGTAATATTTAATGAGCCATGGTCCTAAGCGCTGAAGAAAGAAAACGAGACTAAAATAACAATTCCATTAATCAGTTACTTTATTACTCCCCCTGAAAACCAGGAGACCCGCCTTAACAACCTGTGTGTGTTTTGACTGCACATGTGTAATCCCAGAGGTGTGTCATGCCGCGAAAATGGGAGAGAGTGAAGGAACATTGAATGGAGAGGGAGAGGAGAAGGATTAGATCAGCAGCGCCCATCAGAGCTATCTTGCAGACAATTCCACATTTTTGATCCTGTGAGCAGCTGAGCCTGGGCCTCGCAGCGTGCAGCTTTATTTCCTTGTGTGTACATGAGTCCCTCTTCAAACCCACGCAGGCCCCGACTTCCCACTAGACATTTCAGCTAGCCTGCTGCCCACTTTCCATAATCACAGCATATCAATGGTGCACGTGTTTATGGGGCTCCCTTCTCTTTGGTGCCAGTGGGCAGAATGACACCTGCCTCATGTGTGCCCCTCCCCCTTCTGTGTCCTGGACAACCGCCCCCGGCCCGCCCCTAGAAACGGCACTGCCCACAGGTGTGTGCTATAAGGATATTTGATCACAGCGATTAGAGGCGAGAGGAGTCCTGCATGACGAGCAATCTAGAAATGTGCTATTATTGTTATCATTATTATGTTTAGCTAACTGAACAACGGGTCAAACCAACTACTGAGGGCGTGAAAAATGGCATCGTCCTTTGACCCAGGCATAATTCACGCCTGACGTGGAGATCCGCTCCAAAAACTGCCTGCAACATAGGAGACAAGCAGGAGAAGAAAGCACAGCATGGCGGAGCCTGAGCCCCAGACTGCCTGCTTGAAATGCAGCAGCATCCGCGCCACTACATTTCTTCCTGGCAAAACACTTCAATCCTGTTATAAAGAGCCGTTTTTCACAAAAGACTGAGTTTGTTCAGTAAAAATGGATACACGGCTAATGAGCCCTTAACATTCCAAAAAGGCTGCCTTCCCTGCAGGCTCCTATATCCATCCAATTACAGCCCTGTGCCGACAGCAGGCTGTTATTGGGAAATACAGCAGCTGAAGACACTTTTAACAAGTCACCACAGTAACCGACGGATGGCAACAGACCGTCTCTGTACTGTGTCCCAGACACATTAGCACTGTTGTCTTTGGGTAGAGTTATTCCCCCGCGTGTTGCTCGCTGTGAGTCATCTGGAACATTGCATAACCGCCAGACTGAGATTTGCACAAAAAAATGTTCAATTTTTTAAGTGACTTATATTTTGATAAAATACGAATTTCATTCGATGTTCAAGTCGCGAGGTAGTCAAAGTGATGTTACAGGGGCACAAATGGTCTATCAAAGAGCCTGCACAGACAAAAGAAAACACACAACATTGGCTGTCAATGATGTAATAATTGTGTACTCATGTACTACTCGTATGGAATGCCTGTTGCTCACCAGTCACAAGGTCACAGATCCACAAAGCAGGCACCTGCAAAAAGATTAAGAAAAACGACACTTGCAATGCCATACACTGGCGAAGAGGATGGTTCCAGGGCTGCTGGGAAGGGGCAGCAGGTGAGAAGCGCTGCCTTCCAGGGAGACATCCATCAAGCAGGAAGCTGCAGGCCGGGCGGTGCAGCAAAGGTCCAAGGCTGGGGACCTGTTTTGGCAGAGCACATAGTTGCTGGTCTATAAAGTGGGACTGCTAGGCAGAGCTGGGCTGTGATGGTCTACTGTCTCTGTAGTGGCAGTCGGTGTGCGGACCCCTGGGGAGCTGTCCAGGTTATCAGCTGAGCTGTTGGGAGGAGCTGCGATGGCTTCAGTACAAGCTGTGGGCTGGAACGGCCAGGTGGCGCTGTTTGGGACTGTTTAGTCAAGGTGTCGAGCAAGGGCTGAGGTGGCCCGTGTTCTTGTTATGTGAAGGAGGTTTAGTTTACTACAGTCACAGATCCACAATGCAGGCACCTGCAAAAAGATGAAGAAAAACGACACTTGCAATGCCAATAGGTCTGTTGTGATGATGATGGTATGATGTTATGATATGTTATTTATAACGTGCCTATACAGAAGTGTTTCAAGGCGCGACAAGACAAGGTAGGGATGACAGGGTGAGGAGAAGACTAACGATCTTGCTAGGCCTATTCAGGTGTTACTCAGAACGTGCAAGTGCGACAACGCAAAGTGCAGGAGGAAGGGTGAGGGAAGTGCCAGTGAGAGGGAAGTGGGAAGTGCATCAGGGCAGCAAATTGCTCTGAGTAAGTGCAGCCAGGGCAGCGCGGCTCTGGGTAAGCGCAAGGAGGCAGGAGACTGTAGAGGTTACAGTTACAGCCCCAAAGTGAGTGATAAGCTCGGAGACAGTGCTGTGGAGACTGATCGAGGAGAAGCCTTGTACCCAGTGAGGCTCTGATGGTAGCCAGGGAACCAGTCAGTGCAGCAGACAGGTAGGTCAGCAAGGGAGGGAAAGAGAGAGAGAAAGCAGAGGAGAAAAGGAAGGTCTTGAGCTAGCTTTGCATATGTAGTGCGTCTGCTTTCTTTTGTAAAGATGCAAAGTCAAAACAGAATATCCTCTACATTTACAAACAGTAGGCCTATTGCCTTTACCAAGGCTTAATATAGGTTTATATTGAGGCGATGTGCCCTGAGGTGGCAGGTCGACCCTGTAGGTAACGGCCCGCTAACAAGGGCCTGAGCACAGCGAGGGTCCCTTAATGATGCTGGCAGGCCACTACCTACAGGGTCGGGCCACCACCAATGTACATATCACCATTAGCACCCGTGTAGTTCACTGCACGTGTGTTAATGTTTTTTCTAAATGGAAAGTATTTTCTCTCTGTGAACAGGACACCGTGTGGCATCCCATTCACAAAGAGAAAAAACGATACCAACATGGCCGCCATGGAATGAAATGCTCCATGGCAGCAAAACGGAGCGGGCACAGGAGCTGCAGGAGTGGGATTGGGGCAGGGTGACCAAAAAAGTAGGTTCGGTGGGGGGAAGATGGCGGGCGGGGGAATCAGCCATCAGGCAGCTTCAAACATGGGCTAAAACTAGCAGTGTCAGCCTGTGTTCCGTGCCTCCTGATTGGCTGGCTCTGCAGCACAGGAACCTTTTGACTGACAGTTCAGTTTGAATCTCCAGCTGGAGGGAGATCCACAAGTCAGGGAGCGACGTCCATGGCGGTTTCTGCAGAATTTAGAGTTAATTTTGGGTTGCCTTTCAGAGGATTGTGGTAGGGACATGTTCCTTTGATCCGACCCTGAGGTCGGACAATCCTCTGTTTGAGGAGCTTTTTCAAAGAATGAAGAGGGTCTTAAATGTAATCCTCTGCTCAGCTGAGAGCCATTTTAGAGAGTTCAAGATGGGCCCCAGAGAAAAGATGAGTCAGGCGCGCTTGTTTTGAAGAAGTTGCAATTGTTGAATGGTGTCTTTGTTGGGATCTGGGGGAAGTGGAATTATTAATAGTGAAGTCTTAAGAGAACACGTCCAGCTGAAAGTGTTTTTTTTGTCTTTAATATTTAGTCAGGGGGATGAAATGAAGGTTGTCATCCAACAGAATTGCAAGGTTTTGGTCATAGTAAAATGGAGTACAGGCCATAGGAAGGTAAAAGGACAAAGGTTGTTATCCATGGTGCAGGGTGAGATGAAGTTTTCATCAGTGGCATTAATCATCATCACAGACGTGCAAGTGTGCAGTAGAAGTATTCTTCGGGTGGCAACCGAGCAAACATATACATTTAAAAGCCAGGCCAAGGTGGTGGGTCCTTGTGAGACACCGCACCGCGGTTACATGGTAGAGAAGATGAAGTGCTCCGATTTCATTCAATTCCTTTCCAGTTACTTTTGAGAGGTCACATGGTACAGAGAGGTCCTAGTCAAAAGGTTCTCATGGCACTGAAAATGTAGAATACAGTAGTAGACAGTAGATAGGAGTAAGAACGAAGAATCATACACCATCAACAATGACTAGAGCGCCCCTGCAGGTTATTAATGATCCATTTAAAGGCAGTGCCTTCCAGGCCGATGGTGGTTTAGAATAAGTTAATGACAATGTGGTATGTTACAATACCAAACATGGCAGAGATATCCAACAGGATGAGTGTCGCTGGGGTGCTTCTGTCTACAGTTATAAGGATGAAAAAGATTTTTTTTTTTAGTGCTCCTCAGCGACAAAAGCCACAGTTACTCTCATGGAGCAGAGTCTGCTATACTCACAACTGGCCTTTAGATGAGCGCCTGTGTCTTTTCAAATCTTTTGCCAATATTGGAATTTTGGATATGGTGGAAAATGTGCCCATAACAGTGGTGCTTTAGGGTTTTTCAAGGTGGTGGGTTGGTGATGGTTGTGGATTTGTGCAGAACAGGGATTGGATAGTGAGAAATTCCGCAGTTCAGTAATAAGGCCATTGAGGAGATGAATAACCTCATCATCAACACTGGCGACATTTGTTACAGGCTCAAGGTTGGAGAAAGTTTAGTTTGGGAGGAAAAGGTGTCAGGGAAGTGAGGAAGAGATGGCCGCAGTTGTTGTTGAACAGTCTGAGCTGTGAACTCGATGGACTTCATCTTTGAAGGCAATGGCAGCGCAGTAGGGAGGGTTGGGGTGTGTTGAGGGTGGGTTGCTAAGGTCAGCATACATCTTGAAAAATCCAGAAAATATGATCTGGGATAGTGGTGTGATTTTGAAAATGGCCACTCTTATTTTCTTTTGATGGCTTAACGGTAAGCATGGTTGGCAATCTTAAAGCACAGTGTTTCCTCAGAGATGTGGAATGTGTGCTCGGTATGCTCAGTTTCTCATCGTGCATTTCATCAAGGCAAGGTCATTATCAAACCATGTGTTTCCTTGTCTGTTGAGGATTTTGGAGGAGTGAAGGTACGCTGTGGCAATTTGGTCCAAGCTTTGAGAGATGGAACTGTAGAGATTGATTGTCGATAGGCATGGAGTTTGAAGAGGGGGGCACAGAGGTGCCAAGTGAAGGGAACACATTGTTTTGGAAGTTACTTTTCTGTAAGAAGAAGCACATTCTGGTGAGACTTTTGAGTTTGTTGGGGGGGATAGTGTGGACCACAGTTCGGCCCCTTCATAAAGGGGGTGGGATCTGTGGGCGATCGGCAGAGAGAACGATGTTTCTGGAATTAACGATTGGGGCCAGTTTCAGAGCAAAAGGTGGAGAGCTCGGTAGAGAAGGCAAGGGCCACTCCACGCCCTTTTTTACCAGTGGGGTGTCCGACCAGAATCTTGCAGTTAATGCAGTAAAGGAGAGGTGGCGGTAGTATAGCTGTTCAAGAACCAATGATTGGGGAAACGGCAAGGATGTTAATGCTGAACTCATCAGCTGTTTGTGAGATGAACGACAGGTGAGAGACATGAAGCATGGGCTGCTGCATATATTAAAAGGCGTGAACACAGAGCATCCTCTCCCAGCATCTTTTTAAAGTGATTACACTTTATTGTAATAATCACTAATCTGTAGTTTAAAATGTCTTCCCAAAATTGAATGCAGTTATTTTGCTGTAAAGAATGACTTCATTACATGCTAGTTTAGTTTAGATTATTTGTTTGTATAGCGCCGCCTGGCCATGGGGCATCCAGGCGCTTGAGATGAATACAACATAACGGAATGATACAACATGAGCTTGCGGAAGACAGTACAAGAGGTTTAGAGCATTATCAGGCAGTTACATGCTACAGCTCAAAGTCATCACTCACAAGGAAAGCACATGTTGAGCAGAAACATTATCATTGGCCAACTCACACCTGGAGACAATAACGTTGTCAGGCGTGTCGGAGGCGGCAGCTAAAAATACTGGTTAGTAAAGACGCAGCTTGACCATATCAACAGTGGAGGCCCTAACAAATAAAGCAACCAGCGGGAAAAACAACATTGATAATAGAACAAATGTAATGTAGCAGACAAGTGGGCAAATAGCATACCAAGCAGCAAGGAAACAAAAGGGCCTCCTGAAAACAAACGAATTGCTCCCAAACGTGGACAGCTGAACTGCCTTTTACAAAATGGCTGACACAAAACATAGAGCACCTGTCCACACCAGGGCCACCCTACATACTGCTTTAAGGACGGTAGAAGAGAGCTAAATCTCTTTCTAAAGACATGTTTCACCAAACAATAAGTTGCTCTTATGGACAACATTCCGCAACTCTTCCCACTGGCATTGTTCGCAGAGGGCCTGACTTCTACACAGTGTTCGATCGTACAACAGAGCCATGACAATGATACACTTAGCAGAAGTTTTCCTCCTTTTCAGAGAGATTTACTGCATTTCCTAGGCACTGCCGTTTTCCTGCTTTAACTTCAGTAGAGGTTCTTGCTTTGGGGCACAGGTGAATGTTGAATGGTTTTCTGGACACAAATAATATTTGGCAGGGATTAGCCGTGCACTATGGAACAGTGTTTACAAAAGAAATAAGACAAATCAGAATAAATTATTATTATTTATTTAATGTGTTTCAGTTTACAATTAAACTTTTCACATTACATGAATATAAAAGACATTCAATTATACATTTCATCAAAGCAATATAAAGTATAAAATACAAAATATAAAATTACATAAATGTGCAATATTTAACAATAAATCAGCTAATCACTCACACAAATTAATCAATAGCCAGTGATCAATAGGAATTATATACACATACAATATTCTCATAGAATATTTTCACAGTTTCCCATGTTTTACAAACTCCTTGCCTTTCTATGGTATCGAAATGAGCATTAATGCAGCCCATACACATAGGTGGGGACAATAAATGCTCTAGGCCTGGTAGATAAAGGGGCTTTCAGGGACAACATTCTAAAACTCTCCCTCAAACCTGCACAGTAGCCTTGGCTTCTAAAAATGGCTGATCTCATAACATAGCTTTCACCATGATGCACTTGGACATGCATCACCAGGACGGTATCCGAAAGCGGGAACGAAAGACTGACTTTGTGATATTCTGCCCCTGAAGGCTGTCCCTGCAAGGTCGATATTGTGTTCCTTCCACTTCTCCCAATCCTTTTCAACTGAGTCCCCCCGCCTCCGCCCTTCAACCTCACCTTGGCTGCATGGACCCGTCTGTCCCTCTCACTTCCTCCACTGACCCGTTGTGTGCTCATGCTGCCTTCCTCGTCAGACTCCATGCCGCAAAGCCGGAAGCCCCACGTACTGCTGTCACGCTTCTGCATGTGACCTTTTGCGCGGCGTGCTTCCACCTTCGCGGCCTGCCGACTGCGAACAATATCACAATGCAGCTGCTTGACAGAAGGGTCTGTTCCTTGAGATGGAGCTCTGGCATAGAGATTAATCCATGCCTAAAATACTGAAAATCGAACAAGGCATGGAAAGCCCGCTGTAGGTTTCCTCTTTCTTGCCTACTCGTGCAGATCACATAAGGTCTGGAGCTTGATCCTCACTTGCTTGGGTATCTCATCTAAGGGGCTCGTGTTTCAAGGAGGTGTCATGTTCATGGAAGTGTAAAAGCCCTGAGTAAGGTTTTACGCCTTCCATTAATGTTACCCCTCATTTTCAATTATTTGTATGGCAGAGAGGAGGGGCAGAATGCAACTTGCATTTCCGCCGTCCTCTCCCACCTACAACTGCTCCAGCATCTGTGGCGGCATGCATTTTCATGCAGGGTCTATGTAACAGCCACCCCTTGCTTTAAGTGGGGTGAGATATCGAGGGGTGATGCAATGAGGGTGTGTAGCCTAAATGATGGCCGTGACCTGAAGTGTCTCCAGCACGGGATAAAAAAAAGGAAATGTGTCAGGTTACATTCTTTTTTTATTGTCTTGTCCTGCCACTGGGGATTTGAACCCAATCCCTGCCAGTGACAAGCCTGTGTCATTTCATGCATGCTAAACTATTTATGTTTCATTCAATGGACTGCTTAACATGGCTTTATGTGTGAAACAGTTTATTGAATGAAGCAAAAGAACTTGAGAGCAATGAGCTAGCACAGTGGAATGCGACAATGGATTTTCACCGGCAGGGATCGGTTTAGAAACCACAACACGAGACAAACCAGTATTGCAATGCCCAGTGCTATTTCATATGTGCACAATTTTTTAAAATTATTTATTAAATAGACTGCTTGAGACATAAAGAGATAAAAGTTGCAGAATGCTACAACAAGGAGCGTGTGGTAGAGAAATCACTGTCAAAGTTCATGCAACGTTTTCTACTTTTCTCCAGATCAAGTAAGAGAAATTCCCTGATTGGAGGAAAATATGTTTGTTTACACAGCCACGCCATAGCTGGGCCATTCAGTCATTTGAGTTTTAAGGCAACGCTAAAATATAGTACAAGCTTCCCTAAAATAAAACCTGGAAATATTGACATGCATTTGAATCAGAATGAAGTTCACAATTGACCCCCAAGTTACCAGCAACAGAAAAACGGAATTCCCAAAATCATGGCGTTCTGGGGAAAATAAATGGACCTGTTAGGATTCTAACACAACTGCTGCAACAAGAGAGCTACAGGGTTCCTGTTAAAATATGTGGCGCTTGAGTCGCTACTCTGATCTAATGAACATTGGGCTCCTGGCAGCCTCCTGCAGAGCAATGCCATAAGCAAAGTTGGACATACAGTGGACCAATAAATCAGTGCCTTTGGCTACCATAGGAGGCGGGAGGTAGAGAGCCCACCCGGTGAATAGACTAGGCCTGTTTTCTCCCATCAGGGCCCAAGCTGAGCTGCATGCAGCTCCCTCTGCAAACTCTACTACTGTCATCAGGGCAATATGTTGTTCTCCTCTGATTGTACAAATACAAATTGCAATAATGGACTTCTCGACCCCCTCAGCCAGTGTTGGATGCATTGGCCTGTCTAAGCGTTCCATGTCTGAGGCCTTGGCATCCATTCTCTGTTGTGTCATTTCTCTCTTGTAGAGTGCACCAACATTACTCATGGTTCCTGGCACTAACCTTGAGAGACATAACATAATGAACACTACCCCATATACCCTGACGAGAATAGCAACGTGTTTAGTAGTGAGACGTCAACGGCCCTTTCAAGCTAGCTGACATGTACATATCCATAGCAGCGCATGATTGGAAGAGTGTAACGGTTGCTTAGGACTGGAATGTTTCAGGTGCGTAGAAAGAATAGAAGGACAAACTAAACCCATGGAACTCCAAACCTGACAGCACAGGGCTCCTGCAAAAGGAGCTTGATCTTCCCCTGGAAAGCGCAACTGCGCCTGTTCTTTACGTCATCATAGGCAGACAGTGTAGCTACTGCCATAGCAAGAGTGTTTTACATTTTGGGGCAATGACGAAGCTGGTATCGCAAGTTGCTTTAGTACACACTGGCGCAATCTATAACGTAGCTGGCATTCAGTGGCCAGTGTGCAAAACAAGTTGGTGAACCATACCTTCCCAAGCCCTACATCTGCCCCTCACCTGTGCAGCTCCTATTTCCCCTCCTGCCCTTTGTTCTTCAAAAAATGGCGAACCCATTGCTCTGCCTCCTGCCCTGTTTCACAATTTCCCCAACACTGTATTTTACATGTACTATCAAAACTGAAAAAAACACGGTCAAAGAAAATCCACATTACAATCATAACTGCATGGGAAAGGGGAGGAAGCAGGAACGAAGAGAATTTCTGTTCAGAAGGGACAGGGTTCTCTACAGCAGAAATATACATCCACCCCTCCTGCTTCTCATCACCAACCAGAAATCCATCATCAGCTGAAGGCAAACAGAACAGATCTCTTCGGAGCTGAGACTTTAGGGAGTGGTCGAAGTGTATGAAAAGAAGTAGTGGAACTATGTTCCCTGCTGGTCTGCCCCAGCTCCCCACAAACCCCATTGCCACGCCCCCTCTCATGTGCAATCCAAAGCCCCAAACAAACACACCTGCTGTTTGAGGGAGTGTTCAGTGCAGCGCACTGAAGTGCAAGCTTCAACTTCCTCCTACACTTTTATTTTAATTCCAAACCATTCCGGAACGGTTTCTTTTTAAAATAAACGTATAGGAACAGTAAAACTTAAAAATGTAATGTAGAGTAGCACTGCGCCCAACCGCTCCCACCCACTTACACCACTGGCTTTAGGCTCCCAGCAATGGGAACATCTGATCTCTACAGGCGCAGTGCTATGTGCTGAGATGCCAAAGTGGAAACTGGCAGGACAAGGTGTTCTTTCTATGAAGGGGTGACGCAGAGTGCGGGCATGGTAATGGTGGCATCTCAATGACAAATAATTTGGCTTCACTGCTCTCACAGCTCAGCTATGGCAATCAAGCTAGTTTTGTTTTACAGGCGCCCTAGTACCCTGAGCAATAACTCCAGCACCCAGAGATGTCTGATTGGAACAGTGAGTGGACTAGTCCTATTGAAGTATCAGTAATCATTGCTGGCAAGATGGCAGACAGGACACATCTCTGGCTTATTTCAGTATCCCCCTGGCGTGTTTGATTATTTGATTATCCTCCCAAGACAGAACTGTCCCGGGAGGATAGCTCAGGGGCAACATGCTCGCCTTGGAAGCAAGACGACACAGAGCAACACAGGTTCGATCCCCAGGTCTGCGCTTAGAAACCTCTGAATCCTCCGGGTATTAAGCAACATATCATATCACTTCATTAGCAGCATTGAGAATACCAGACCAGAACCCCATAGAACCGGCAGCACACTTAAATATTTGAGCAACACCACATAATATCTTCAAATCTGATGGGATTAGATTTCTGGAATCATCATTTGATGTGGGATTTAATTATCTGGTGCATGAACAGTGTTAGGCCTGTTATTTCTCCTGGCATTGGAAGAACCTTGAATGGGCATGTTGCATCAGATAGGCAGTATTTCTCCTTTAACTAAACATGTTTATATTTTATTGCTGTACATCCAATTTGATCAATTTGGTGCATCATTTAATGAAAGCTTCATACATGATTTCCTGATTAAGAAACATTCTACCCCTAGTGACTGGCAGAGCCTAAAGTATTCTAAAGTATTGTGGAGTGGACGACGAGTGGCAGTCCTGCAGGAGAGCAGTGCGAGTCTGTTGCTCATTTCCACTGTGTTCAGAGTTGGGTGAGGACTCTACATAATCCCCATCCACCCGCGGAGCGGACGCGGAGTGGACGACGAGTGGCAGTCCTGCAGTCATGTCTGTCAGGGCTACCAGGTCTAACAGGGAAGTGAGAGACACTGAGCTAAGTGACTCCTCCAGAGAAGAAGAGGAAGGTCGGCGCTTAAAAAGCACGAAAACATGTCAGAAACTGGGACAAAAACACCAACAATTCGCCTCCAAAGAGCAGCCCGTAGCTGCCCCAAACAGGACCAACACGGCACTAGTGTAGAGCCTCGGAGTGCAAAAGAACCCCTTGATCTAACCCAAACGGAAACCTATACTCAAACGAGGTGTGTAGAACCAAGTGAAGAACCAAGATCGGCAGTCAAAATCATCAAAGACAGAAACCGCCGGTCGTCAGTTTCAACGGAAGACTCTAGCAAAGAGAGTCCACCACACAATCTACACAACTTACGTCAAACCTCCCTTGCCGGGGTGTCCTCCTCGGCGAGTCTCCAGGAACTGGACCAGCCTCGGCCCCTCCCTGCCTGGAACGCGTCCCGACACCTCCCCTTGCCTGCCCGGCAGCTGTGGATCCAGCGGCTGTCGAAGGAGGGCCGTGGTCCGTGGGAGAAGGTGAGGAGTGGCGGGCGGGGCGGGAAAAGGAGGCCGCCGAGGATGCGAAATCCAGGCTTGGTGGAGAGTCAGCGGACTCTGCTCATTGCTCCCCCCTCGGGTAGCCTGCGCCTGCAGTCGCTCCCCGCCCCACGTCGGCGGCTCTCGGAGGAGGGCCTCCGTTCGTGGTTGTTGCCGAGGGGAGGAGGTGGAACAAGGAGAGTGAGGAGAATGCGAGGACGGGCATTGGAGAGGCGGCTAGGGAGGAGGCCGCGGGCCCCCCCTGGTGAGAGTGGGGGTGGGGAGCGCCAACAGGACCCTGTCTCGCCTCAGCCTCTGCCGCCTGCCCTGCTAGCACAGGTACAGGTAGTGGCGCTTGTCCACACAGACGCGGAGAACAACGCAGAAGTTAGAGCGGCTCGAGAACAAAATGACATAAAGGAAACAATTGAACAGTCGGGAAACACTGTACACATTAAGAAAAGACAGAGAACTAGGTCCTTGTCAATCAAGGAATACAAGAACCGCAAAACCCTGAATAGTAAGAAGGGTTACAGAGCGAAAAAAATGATGCAGAAGCCCAAATTAACAGAAAACCCACCCCAAACAACACCGGTTATAACCAACGAAAACCGGGCAAGGAGAGGGGAGGGAGGGACACTCAAAAACTCCATAAAAGACTATTTTCTGGCAAATGGAAGACAAAGAGCAGTAAATGGGCTACACCACATGGAACTTTCAGACCACGAAATTTTGGAAGCACTAAACGAATGTTTACCTGTGGCCAAATTGCAAAGACGGGAGTATTATGCCAGTGAAAAACTGACCTTTAGCAAAGGCACAGTGTCAGAAGAGAGTAACGAGACATTAACTAAACCAAATGAAGAAGAGAGGGCGGAGAGGGAGACGCCGAACTTGATTATGCCCTCGAGGAGCTCACAGAAACTGTTAGAACGTAGCAAGAGTGAAGTAATGACAAATATTGGCAAAAAGCCCGAAATGGGGAAGGAGGCAGTAGACAATCAAAGTGACAAAAACAACCAACAGCAAAAGATTCATACAATAGACGAAATGGATGTCCTCCGTGGACCAACAATAGAAATACTCGAGGGACCCCCCCAACCAACCCTAGATACACACTCACTATTGGGGGAAGTCGCCTCGCCATCAGAAAAAGAAAAAGAAAAAAAAGAAGAAACCGCTGACAGAGTGCATAGAACACCAAAAAAAACATCTCAACGGGAAGAATCAAACCAAATGGAGCGGCCAAGGTCAATATGACGAGCGAGTATGTCCATCGAGAAGGCATCTTCAAAAGATACAAACGATCCAAACCAAGATACAGCCCCGAGTCCACAAGATTACCTAAACCAGAATACGAGGGGCAACGACAGTTCCAGTCATTGCACAGATAGTAACAGAAATCAAAGAGTCCCATTAGAAACAGCAAGGCCGTCGCAAAGCCTATGGGCAAACAAAACAACAACGTCAACTGACTCACCAACAAGGAGAGGTACTACACAGCAACAACCGATAAGCCCGACGGACCCGCCAAACAAGAAAAAAATGGATCTATTTTCTATCATGTCATCTGTAAACACAGCGTTAGCTCCCTTTATGAAGCTATGTGAAACCATTGCAGATTCATTGAAAGACCACACAAGCATCCAAGCGATGATATACAGCAAAGTAATCTTCTTGGAAGCCTATGCTATGGCTGTAGAAGCAAGGAAAACAAACAGTTTGAAAGTAAACGAGGATGCATCCATCCCACGCCAAAAAGAAAACCACCCAGACAAAGACCAAAGAGTGGTGGGAAAATCAATCGGGACCCAAACCATCGCAACTATCGATCTAACTTCAACCAAAACAGTAAGCAATGTACTAACCAAGAGGGCGACGAGGAAACCAGCTCTGGGCTAAACAATACCTACACCCAGATCAAATAAAACTGGAAATCATCCTGTAGAAGGAATCCTTCAATTCTTCACACGCCCAGTAATTCAAAATGAACCAACACAAAGGGAAGATAACGAAGTAAATCTACAACAATCACAGAACCAAAAAACATCAAACAAAAGAGACATCAGCCTATCACCTACAACAATTGACCTCATTAAAAACAAGGAACTGATGAACCTGAGTCAATATTCAACAGAGGAGACCCCGACGACCCTAAAGCGGGACAGAAGTAGCGAAACACCACACCAAAAAACCCGTATGGAAAAGGAAAGACCAGAACCATCACAGAGAACCGAGAAAGAGACAGGTGAAAAAGCAGCAACTGACCCGAGGGCCAAGGAGAAAAACAGTAACAAAAAAGGCACTCCATCACTTGAAACAGCAAGACAGACAAGTCTAAAATGTATGATGAAAGAAACGAAAAGTGAAAGAGAAAGAGTGAGATCACAAACCCCGGACAAGCGGATTCCCAGACACCGAGAGACAGTTCAAAAACGAACCCACTCGAAACAGAAGGTCCGAGACAATGATAAAGCAGACAAGAGGCCTGAAAATAGCAGGAGGGATCAACGAAGAAACAGAAAAAGCCATAGCATTGAAACACAAATAAGACCTTGCACTAAATCCAGGAACGATCGAAGCAGAAACAACGCTAAAAATTGATCCTGTTCACAAAGAGAACTAGGGGAAACGGTCTTTCGTTACAGGTCCAGGACGCAAAACTACAATCAAAAACCGAGAAAAGTGGATAAAGCAAAATGGCGAATCAAGCTGGCACAAGTGGAAGAAAATAGAGATGACATAATATTGAACCGCAATTTGGTGTTAAAACTCTTCAAGTATATTCAAAAGCTGAAGCACATCAAATCAGAAGATCTGCTGCTGGAAGAGCCCAGCCATGTAGACACTAAAGCAAAAACGGTGCTCTACATAACATCAACAACGCTAAAAAACTTCTCTTTAATAGCAAAACTGAACTAGCAGAAATGGGATACGAGTTAAAAGTGCAATCAACAACAAGCACAGAAAACAACAAAAAGGATGTAGAAAGTAAAGAACAAAATACGCTCCAGAAAAAACAAAAAGCTAAATATCAAAAACATGACACATCAACAACTGCCACGAAGAAAACCTCACAAACATCAAGGAAGGAGTCAAGGAACTGGAACCCGAAAAGAGCTTATGGGGAAAGTGGACAGTCCTTAAAGAAAATAAACACTATGAAAACTCACGAAAGACAAAAGAAACAGGGAAGACCACGAGAGCCACGAAAACATCCCTAAAACCTGACAAAAATCAAAAAATTGAATGCGTATTGCAAAAAAAATGTGAACCAATGAAAGGGATATGGTCCTGGTTGCCAAAAGCGCTGAGGGACAAAAAGCAAATATAGCAATGCAGCAGAGACGAGCACATTTTTCAGGAAAAACCTCGTATGATCCATCAGAAGAAGAAGATAAAAATGTGCTCGTGGAATACGAGAGGACACAACCATTTACTGACAACCAGTGACATGGACCTGGGGGCATATGATTTAATATGCCTCCAAGAGACCTGGCTGACTGAACCACCCTCTATGACAGGTTTTGAACTCATTCTGGCACCAGCCAAACAAGGGCTTCTAGGAAGGCCGTCCTCGGGCCTACTGATTGCATGTAAAAACGATTGCGGGATCAATCTGGAAGAAACTGTGATCAGCAACCAAATGATACTGATGGTCAAGGCATCATGGACCCGCCAGGAAATAAACAAAGCTGGTCATGGACAATCTACTCTAATAATCGCCAACACCTATTGGAACCCAGCTAGCGTGGAGACAACCACCTACCTAGAAAACATAGAGGGTGCAATAGACGAAGCTCTGGCAGACCATCTGGCAAAATACTTCCTGATCTGCGGTGATTTAAACGCCACTTGTGCGGGTCTGGAAGAAACTGGAGAGAACCAAGGTCAAGGTTCGACAGGTAAACAACAAGGAAAACTATGGGCCAAAATGATGAAATCAAGAAACCTCCATAACTTGCACAAAGCTTTTCCTGACCCAAATCGTCTTCCATCGTGGGAAAGAAACAAATCTATGGCGACAATAGATTACATCTTTGTATCTGAACCTATTCTGGCAATAACCAAATCCTTCGATATAACACGAGTAACAGCAAGTGACCATAATCCACTGTCAATGACCTGGGAGTCAACAAGCCCCCTGAACGATTACGTTGAATTTAACGTAATTACAAACACGAAGGGAAACCGATTAAAACTGTCAAGTGATTCTATCATTGACATAGAAAAAACGATTTAGTTCTATGTCAAACAAAATAGGCGCAAACAAAACAGATTACATTCCGCTTTTGACGAAGTATAAAAAGACGTCAACCGCAAACAAGAAAGGTGGAAATCCTCCAAGAGACGCCGAAAACATTCTAAAAATCATAAGCAGAAGAAATACAAAAGAATTTTGGAGGACTCTGAGATCCATCAATGACACGCAAGAAAACTCCATAATAAATGAGATTGGAGAAACAACTTGGACAAAACACTTTATGGCCATGTATCAGGCACCAACTACCCAAACAGGGGCACCAATAGAGTATAACTCAGACCCATGGGTTAAAGTGGACGACCCAGAAGAGATTTGACTAAAGATCGCGGGCTTAAAAAACATACAAGCCCCTGGACCAGACGGGAATACGAACTTAGACTTAAAAAAAACCAAAAGGAGTGGACCAGCCTATTGAGCAAAATTTTTGACAGATGCACGAACCTGAAAATGATACCGCCTTCTTGGAAATCAGCTACAGTGGTACCAATTTTCAAGAAAGGAGACAAAAAGGATCCCGTAAATTACAGGCCAATTGCTCTCCTTGACGTAATGGGTAAAGTGTTCGGCTCATTACTCCTCGACCGCTTCAAGATCTGGGCGGCAAATTCACCTTGCAACGACCCCTTCCAAACGGGATTTAAAAAAACATGGGCACGGCTGCAAACATCCTGTTGCTAAACGTGTTGAAAAACAGAGTACTGCGAGGTGGCACAAGAATTTTTGTCATTGACCTCACTCAGGCATTTGATCGCATAGACGGGGCGAGACTGTGGTCTAAATTGGAAGCCTGGGATTGTCCGCCGGCCCTACTGAATCCGATCAAGGCCCTATACTCTGACACCAACATGCGCATTCGATTGGACCAAAACGGCTTGCTGTCTTCACCAATTCCTATGGCACGAGGTGTGAAACAAGGCTGCCCGCTGGCTCTCGCCCTATTTCTGGCATTTATTGGGGATATAAACGAAGAAGATTCGGAAACACGATCATTCCCTCCCAAAATTTGCAAAACTTCGATAAAGCGACTCCTATATGCAGATGACCTGGTCTTATTCGACCAAACGCCAATAGGACTTCAACGGCAATTAACAATACTACAAAAATACATGCAAAAAAAAACCTGGAAATAAATGTAAAAAAAAACGAAATTTCTGATATTAGAACCATCGTACAGGAAAAAAGAAAAACCAAGACTAAACTTAGAAGGAAGTCCAATCGAAAGAGTATTTGATTTCAAATACCTATGAGTAATTTTGGATTCAAAACAGGACAAAGCGATGCAACTAGCTCTAACGACCAAAGTCAACAAACTGGCAGCCCAAGCAAGAGCTATAGATAAAACGTTTGGCAGATACTCGTCGATCCCAGTACTTGAATTTTATAAGAAAAAGGTGATGCCAACGCTAACATATGGGGGATACGCAATGATAAACCTACCATCAACCATCTGGTCGAAAATGGAGGCAAAATTTTGGAAGAAAGTTCTAACGCTGCCAAACTCCACCCCGATCGCATCGATCCGCCAAGAGCTCAGTTTACCATCCCTCAAAAGCACAGTGATACAATCATCATTAATGTTGTACAGAAAATGTAAAAACTCTTTTTCATCTTCTTTTTCTTTTTCCTTCGCTTCACTATGCCAAATGCACAACAAAAATTATTTTTTTGTAAAAATCTTTTGATTAAATACAAATAATAAAAAAAAAAAAGATTCTAAAGTATTGTAATGCATATTTCTTTTCCTACTGTATTTGGATTTATGAAGCGCTTTTGCCAAAGCGCTGTACATACTTTACCAACAATTGTACATAATAAGAATTTGGCATACTGGCGAAATTGTACATTTAATTAGCAGAAAGAGAGGAAAGAAAATGAGCTTTTAACCGAGTATGAAAAATGAGGAGAGAAGGAGAGGAGCTGATACCCGGTGGTAGGGAGTTCCAGGGTTCTGAGGCAAGAAGAGAGAAAGAGCGAACATGAGAGGGGACACAGGCAGTGTTTCGGGACTGAAAGAAGATGAAAATGATATGAGTGGAGAGATTGAGAATGGGAATAGGGAGAGGCAAGAGAAGAAAGTTAAGGACCATAAGGACCATGATAACATTTCAAGACAATACAAAGAAAATGAAATAAAAGACGAGAGTCAAAGGGAAGAAGAACAATGGAAAGAAGAGACAAGGAAATAGAGGATTGGGGGTAAGTAGAAAAGAAGTCGAACATCGGAATGAAAAACCGAGCGAAGTAGAGTAAGGTGGAAGAGGGAAGGCCCACTAAAAGAGATGAGCATTAGTCAAGTCAATAAACAATAGAAGAGGAGATGAGTTTAGTGACGTGAAAAGATGAGAAGGGTCATATACCATGAGTTCTATAAAGGTCGCACATGAAGTACAGGCAATTTTAGAGATGTGAAGAGAAAGCGATATTCTAAAGTGCTTTAAAGATTGCATGCCAGAGGTGAAAAAGAAAGGAAAGAAGGAGGAAAAGAATGACCAGGGGGGGAGTGGAAAAGGGCAATGGTACGAATCAGGAAAGAAGATCATTTCCATTTTATAAGGCTAAGATGTAAGAAATGAGAGCAGATCCAAGATTGAACAGCAAAAAGACGAGCTGAGACGGTTGAGTGGACCGAATCAGAGTAATAAGAAAAGGGAAGAGAGATCAGGGAATCGTCAGTATAGAAATGACAAGAAAAACTAAAGGTCTCAAGTGCAGTTTCAGTAGAGTGCACCGGACGGAATACAGATTGAACTGATGGGAGTAGGGGTGGGGGTTAAGATGAGAAGAGACTTGGAAATAGGCAGCACTTTCTAGGAATTTTGAGAGAAATGGTAAAAGGGAGCTATTGTATCAGGGGTCCTCCGAAGGCAGGTAATCACTAGACTAATAGAAAATAATCCAAGAAGGAGCGTACACTAAGCAAGAAGTAATGCCGTTTATTACAACCTGGCAAGCACAAATCAAACAGCACAGTGGAACTAGTTGATAGGAGCTGACAAAACCACCCACGGCAGCTACATCTTTTATACAGTTACACGTTATTTGCATAGTCAGAAACAGCTGCGAGTAGTGTTACAAAATATAAGACATTCTACAAAGCTTATTGGTGAGACCACGTCAGTCCCCTATAGCTAGACATAGGCTAATCAAAGGTGCTTGGAGCAAACAGCCTTGACCCTTCTGTTCATTACCACCCTTGTGCCGTCACATACTATCGCACTCCACCCCAGAAATTACTTTTTATTAGCAATACGTAATCGTGATGCCCTCTGGAACTTTTTTTTTTTAATCTGCGGTTGTTTAGCACACATGAGGAGCACGAGAAACCCTGAGCTTGTGGGAAGGGAGGCATTCAAACAGCATCCAACCAATACAGTGGCTCGCGGACATCAGCTATAACACAAAACACTGTTGCCTCTCAGGGACACCAAAACCCATCCGCTGATTAACTCACTCCCGTCTCACCCCTTAAACCCACTGCTTTCTTCCCAGGCCCATCTGTCAATGGACAATTTGAAACCACTGGCCTCAATGTGAATTTGCTTCTCATAGCATGCCTTTATGCATTTTAATGTTCTCCTTTCCCAGCGAGTGCCCGAGAGCCTGGCTCACTGACCTTGCATATATCTGCCCGTCCCCATTCCCAGTGACTGCTCTCTCATGGGAACAGCAAGCTTGCAACATTTCTCCAGCAAAAACCGCTGTTGTATGTTGCTTGTGAAATTCATGTCTGCCCGCCATGCAGGGCCAGTGAGCGAAAAACCGGAGTGATTTACTTACCTGTGGTTTTTCGCCCTATGATGGCTGGTATATTGTTCCCATTGCATAATATTCCCACTTCTACCCCTCACTTCTGCCCCGAGTCCCCATGCCTCATGTGTCCACCCTTGAGTGACCCACCCCATTCTTGCCCCGAGACATCTCGAACTGCATGTGCGCACTTGGCATACAAACTACCCATTGCCACTGTCAACGATGTCCCTTCCCCATCTAGGAATACCCCACCCCTGCTCCCATCGTCCCTTCAGCTGGTAGGTGCACCGCACCTGGCAGTGCTGAATTTGCACCTTCACCGCATTTTGGTGAGAATTAGAAGAAGAGGGGTCAAGTGAAGGTTTCTATGAGATGGGAGAGACCGTTGCATGTTTCAAAACGGTAGAGAATGAAAAATTAGATAAAGACAGGTTAAGAAGAGAGTTCATATAAGAAATCATAGAGGGATAGATCATAGGATGAGGGAATGTGATGAAGAAGGGAGGTTGTGGGTCGGCACGGGAAATGAAAGAGACAGTATGTGAATCAGTGAGGAGAGAATAGAAAGAAATCCTTTGCGCACTCTTCATAATTGAAAGTTCCAACAAAATGTTCCAGCTAAAGGTATCTAAAATACGACATCCACATGCATATAAGGCTATTCGAAACAAAAGGAATGTCCAGCAGGTGGTAGCAGCAAGAGCCATAACTTGCAGGTATTGGTGAGTCAACAGTGGTGGCCTCCATTCTTTGCCAGTGCATTGTTTCCTCAGGGGGATTCATAATCGTCGGGGGCAGGGGCGAGAGACCTAGCCAGTTACCTCTTTGTTCAGAGCTACTGGTTTTCAGGAGCTCTTCCATGGGATCGCAAAGCGTACCTTTTGGGGGCTGCATTGTGAGATCCAAAGAGGTCAGACACTGAAGGTGGTACACAAGAATTGCGGCCTGAATCGATGATGCTCCCACCAGGGCTTCGACTGACTGACAAACAAGCCTTAGCAATACTCCTGTTTCACTGTGTGAAAGAGGTTCAGAGGCTGTGGGTCATAGTTCAGCACATGAGCATACTGGATGATCGAGGGCTGCACCCTTGTCCTATGGTACTGGCTGTTGAGTTCCAGCAGCGCCGGAAGGGTCTGGCATCAGCAAGCGACAAGCAGCGTCACTGGTGGAACTGGAGACAATCCAAGGAAGGTTGGTCGAAGTGGGTTCCATATGTTAACATTGCGGCAAAAATGGCTGGGGAGGCAAAATATTGCAGCAAAAAAGCTGTGGTTTTGCTGCTGCAATCCATGTAAAGGATGCGGGGGACATCCCCGCAACCGCAGGACCCATTATACCATTTAAGGGGAGCGAGGGACTCCCCAGCAACCCCCGCTCCCCTTAAATAGTGTAATGGGGTAAACGTTTAACGGGTCAAACCACAGCATTTTTGCCGCAATCATTTTTTACAGGCGACATTTTTGCTTCAATTTTATCACTGCATACCTTGAAGTGGAGGTGGTCTCATCACCTGGGGTGGCGATCTTGCAGCAATGTGCTGCATGAATCCAGGCCGGTATTCCACCACATCTAACTGCAGTGTTCGTAGTTAGGAGAACCTGGAACATACTGTGCCACCTGGGCTGGAGCCCATATTTCCACTGATGGACCTTCACCAGGACCAAATCACCTGGCTGTAGAGGGTAACAGGGCGCAGTAGCTGGTTCAGGCAGGGCTTCACAGACCTGAGCATGGAGATATTGAGCAGTTTTAATCGACATGCAATAGTATTGAAGTAGTATATCATCCTCTAAAGGCAAACTTTGTATGTAGGGGACTGCCGAAGTGCAGTTTCCATTCTTATGGGACGACCTGTGAGGATTTTGTGTACAGACAATTTGTGTTTACATTGAGGATTATTGCTCACGGCAAACAGAGCCATGGGCAGGGCTTGTGGCTATTTTAACCCGGTCTCTTTAGACACGTTAGACAGCCTTAATTTAAGGTTCCCATTGTGGCCTTCTACATGTGTGCTAGACTTGGGTGATTAGTGAAATGGAACTGCTGATCTATTCTTAGGGCTTTGCACACTTTTAATGACCGGACCAGTAAAATCGGGGCATCAGTCACTGACTATGATAAGGGGCAGTCCAAATCAGGGTATAAACTCTGTTGCCACTGTAATAGTATCTGTCTTCCTACATGGGTAGGCCTCTACCCACCCAGAGAATACATCGAGAATACAGAATAACAATAAGTAAAATTCATGCAAGTGGGGTCTCTGTCTGCAAATGCAGGAAGGGACCCTCCAGCAGTTGACGCGCAGACATCATTGTGGGTACCGGTCTCCCAATATTGTGTGTTAGACATGTAACACCATTTTAAAAATAACCTTGAGTTATAGAGGCTAAACCAGGGTTCATCAAATTTCGATTCAATAGGGTAATCATAGCATTTCTACCTGAATGGTCTAAGCCATGAGCTTCACGGACCAGGTAGGGGAGGAGTACATTGGGTGCCACCAGGTGACCATTTGGGAATGCCACAAGGAATCTATTCCCAACATATAATAATGGTAAGTCTGGGTCACCTTTTCAGATTCAGGGGATTGGTCTTGAAGGACTCCCAGACTGGAAAGGGGGGCAATCGCTGACCGTAGAAGTGCAGGACAGACAAGAATATCATGAGGATCCTGGGTTCCTGTTTAAGGCCATTGAAAAAGCTGCACCATCTGCTAGTGTATTGTGTGGGGCTGTGAATGACTTGAAGGGATCATGTCCTTTACATTTAACAATAGCTACATGTGCAGGGAGTATCAATGCATTCAATACATCTGACACATTTTCCTTTCAATATTGGAAAGCCTGTGGATGTTAAATATCTACGTTGCTTCAAAAGGGCCCCAAAGTCATGCACAACCCTGAGAGTATACCTGGAGTCGGTATAGATTGTGACCGATCTATCCCGGGCCAAGTCACTGGTACGATGAGGGCTACGAGTTTGCTGACCTGAGCAGATTTGGCCATGGGCAATTGATAAGCTTCCAAGACAACAGGCGGGCCACATACAGAATAACCAGAAACCAGTTCCCCAGTTTCCGGCACATGGATGAAAGAACCATCCATGTAGATTGTCCGATTGTGTTAAACAGTGGCACATCTAATAAATCAGCTTGTGGTGGCTTGTGGTGACATAAGTGTTTCAACAACAACCTGACAGTCATGCGGTTCCCCGTCCTGCAGGGTTTATCAGCCATAGAAGCGAGATTCAGAACTGACATGAGAAACTTTTCATATTGGATGAGATGGGAGTTAGTCACATGCTGTATCTTGCTTTTAATCAGTAATAACAATACAGCAAATATGGCATGGGGAACTGCAATTGTAACAGGATTACCTTATAGTAATTAATCCGTCTTTTCTATCAGCAAAGCAGCAGCAGTGACAGCTTGCAGACAATCAGGGAGTCCTGTGGATACTGCATCTAAGGCTACATTATGATAGGATATGTACCGATGCATGTCTCTATGTAACTGGTTAAACACACCTTGAGCAAACCCATTGCGCTTGTCGCAGTACAGCACAAAGGGCTTACTACAACCTAGCAAACCTAGAGCCGGAGCCGTTGCAAGTGCTTGCTTAATGGTGACAAATGCATTTTCTATTTCCTGAGGCAATGGCATGGGCTCAGGGGTTGAATCTTACGTGAGATTTTGAAGGGGCTCAACTATAGTTACATATCCTGGGACCCACTATCTGCAGTAACTGACCATCCCAAACAACCCTCTCAACTACTTTCAAGTCTGGGGGTTGGGGACTTTCCTGATTACTGTTACCTGATCTTGGGATATATGTCTTTCCCCAGCTGAATTCAAATGGCCCAGGTATCGCACACAAGGCAGACACAACTGTAACTTGTCTTTAGATGCCTTGTGAGCCTTTTCGTCAATCGCTGTAAACAGAACGAAAGAGTCTTCCTCACATGCTTACAGGCAGCGCAGGCGAGGAGCACATTGTCTATGCACTGCACTAGCATTTACCATCCAGGAAACTGAACTGAGTCAAGATATTTCTTTAATATTTGGGAGAATAGGTTAGCACTCTCTACGTATCCTATTGGTGGACGAGTGCATGTATATTTAATGGATTTATGGCTAAATGCAAACAGATTCTGGCTGTCAGAATATATAAGTGTGGAGAAAAATGCTGAACACAGGTCTACAAGAGTGTTTAGGGAATGCATGACAGAATGGTATCTGGGTTAGGTACAACGTGAAACGACGCTAACACTGCTGCATTAACTGCACATAAGTCCTGAATAAAATGATAAATCTCTTTACCTGGCTTCTTTGTGGGCAAAATCAGAGTATTGCAGGCACAACACTTTGGTACAATAATACCTTTTTGGAGAAGGGATTCTATTACAGAACAAATACCTTCTTCAGCTTGACGGGAAATAGGACACTAAGCTACACAAGGCAGGGGTTTGGCAGGATTCAGAGTAATGCTGACTGGTTCGGCATTCACCATATAACCTGCGTCATTTGCATGGGTTGGCCATAACTTGGCCGGGACACAGCCAACAGTCCCTGTCATGAGCAGGAAGTGTTGGCCCAGTCTTTAGGTTTTGAATGGGTAATTTCCTGTAATACTGCCAGTACCTTATGCTCTCTGTGAACAGAGATGTCAGGGTATAAACCATTAGGGGAACAGTGAATCGAATCCAAACAAATTCACAGGAGAACTGGAACTCAGCAAGTTGGTCCTAAATTGGACCTATCATGACAATAAGCAGGGTAGACACAGGATGGGGTATTGGCGTACCTCCTATACCTACATCATTGGCAATTTCATCAGAATGCATCATTCGTGGAAACTCAGATGATTTTAGTGTGGAGAGCATTGTTCCCATGTCAACCGAACATCAAATATTTTGACTGGCAATAACACAATCAACATAGGGGCAGTAGAATCAATCGGTATGAGTGGACACTAGGCATTCCAGTGTCCAAACTCTTTGCAGTAATTACCCTAATCACTGTACATGTTTGTTTAATAACTCTCAGAAGGTTGCCCTGGTTCATGTGATCACGGTGGTCCTCTCCCTCTTCCCTGTCCTCATCCGCGCCCTCCTGGTGCGGGTTGGAACCAATCCCTTCCCTGGGAAGGTTGTAAACTCTGTATCTGCAAGGCCATAAGTTTGGCATTAGTAGTTTCTTTCTGTCTTTTGATTTTTTCGTGGAAGTGCTATGCAGTCAAAATATCTACCACACCTGTTCCGTCCAAACCTATAACACTGCTTTAATTCCCTCGATACCTTAGGTTGCAAACCCATGAAAAACTGAGCCAACACAGCTTGGCGCGCTATAATATCTGTGTTAATGATCCCAAAGTATTGTTCAAAACATTGTTTCAAATGTTCACGATATTCTGTAGGATGTTCAGCCTCCGCTAGCTTGCACGATTTCAAGAATAGTTTGCAGCAGTCTATCAGCAAATAATGTCAAGTCCCTGACAGTAGCAAGTTCTTCAACTGGCCAGTTGGAGTGCATGTTCAAGAGGATAAACGTGGGCAGCAAGTCTCATAATAACTGATTTAAATCAACACACATGGCATGATAACACTCTATTATAACCCGAAGCTCTTCTTGGAACTTAACAGGATCTTCTCACATCGTTGGAATGTTCTGCACAATATTAAACAAATCAGTAGTGCTCCATTAGGCATGTACAGTAACTAAGGTATCAACTCCTCCAGGGAGCTGTCTGAGCGGGAATGCATTAATACTGGTATTGGGTGTCACATTTGGGAACCCTTGAAACGTGGCTGAAAAGGTGAAAACTGTTTAGAGATCTGAGCTTGTAATTCAGGGGTGAACGCACCGACCATAGAGTTTATTGGAGGGGAACTGATGATAGGTTGGCGATTGAGTAGAATCTGGGCCAGCAGAGTGGTGGTTGGGTGCAACATTTAATATGGCAGGGTTGTGTTTGAATGTCTTCAGGAGTATCCTTTGGCATGGGCTGCCCTTGGATTACGGGATATAAATGTTTGTACCCGGCTTTGTGGGCCGGTACCTGCAGGTTAGGGTATTCCGTTTTCAGGGATTTAACTTGCTCCTAGAGCTTTTCTTGGGTGTCTTCCAGTGCCTGGATCTTGGACTCAGTCTATCTCTTAGTAGCTTTGGTATACCAGTCTAGATAGCTGTCCCAATGGCATTGGTCTACAAGTGCACCTTTCTTTTTCAATGCCTTACATAGCTTTGTTATCTTATCTAAGTAAAAGGTACCTTCAGAGGGTAAGTCACTGGGAGACTCAATCTGTGTATGTTCATGTAATTTATCCAGGTACATAATGTGGGCTTGTAGTGAGTAAACATGAAGTGTGCTGGACTTCCATTAGGAGAAAGTGGCACTTGTCTAGACTGACCTGAACCCATTCTCACAGAGGTATGACAAGGTATGATTTATTATGGATCCAGGTCTGTTCCTAACTCCATCTGCATTGGGATGCTGTCATATCCCATGGTTGGCAGAGTTGGTATGGTTCTTAGCTGACCGCTCTGTCACATCTATTCAGAGGCTCAGGCATCACCACCTGACCTCTGTTCCGACACCGTACCGAATTATCAGTGACACTCACCGGAGTTGATCAAATTCAGATGACTGCTGGTTCACAGCCTATATCCCGTCATGCTAACCACAATGCAGAGTGGTATTTCAGCTTGTTTCAGAGACTTGTGTAAGATAGAAGGGAGTGTGAAATATAAAGCATAGTCGAAACTGAGTTGCACTTTTAGGGCTTCAAGTATTGAGGTACGGGTTTAGACAGGACAACCATGGCTCTCTCTCATCCAAAATATTTTCTTCACTCTCACACAGAACTCAGCCATCCTAGTCCCTGATCCATGCTATGTTACTCTGGCCAGCGCAGCGGTCTCACGTCCTCTTAAATCAGTAGGGAGAATCGAGCACTGCTTTTGACTTCTTTATCCTAAGCTGCGGTGGCCAAGCACTTGTACTTTTTTCTTATTCAGATAAACAGCTCTGTAGGCAGGGTACCTTCCCTCCTATATCCTTGAACATTCACAACAGTTTTCAGATTTCAGAATTCTTTTAACCAGAGACAAACATTTACCCCAACACATTTTGGACAGTACTTACACAAGACATGACAAGACACTGATGCAATTACCAGTGTTCACCAACCCACAATTTCCGGTCGACTCTTCTGCATCTGCTGTGTCCACCATCACTGATTCTCTGGGTGCTCTGGCCAGCTCTCCCCTCTGACAGAATCGCCTCTCCTAGGCCTACAGGGATCACCAGGAGGTGTGCACAGCGACTTTTGTACCTGGCCGCAAGGCAGTGGGAATCTGGCATTGCAAGCTCCAAACGTGTCACGCAAAAATTACCACTAACTTTTCTAGTGGATTGGTGAACAATTTATTTGTAAAAAGCAAGCAACAAACGGTAAGAGAATTTGATGTAAGTGAGAACCCCCCTCCCTCATGCACCGATCTCTTATACCCAAAAGAACACATGCATTTCAATGGAAGGGGTGGTCCAGAGAGGGCAAGGAATCATATTGAAACAATGTTGCAAGCCGGGAACAACGCGCCACTATACAAGTCATTGATACCAGCTACGTTCATACATGTTAAGACTGTGTTATTAGGGAGGACAGCATAAAGTGATACATGTAATGAAGCTGAATATACTCCTGAAAGGTTCACACATGGTGTGAGGCAGTTAAGCATTCTTACAGTATGATGACTTCCGTCTGCTAAAGCCTTTTTTCCCCAAGGAAGTAGAGCCTAAAGCGTGCTTACATATGCCAAAAGGGAAACACGTCAGAAGCGAGAGATGTGAAGGCGAGCATAGCTACACACTAAAGCTTCACCTCACACGATCAAGAAATTGTGGTTAAACATGGCAGTTTGCAATGCCTACTCAATGTTATAATGCAGAAGTATGCTAGGGGAGTACATAACCTTTTAAATTCCAGACTTTCCCCCACACTTGTCAGTAATTATCATTATCCGTCGTTCTAATATTCCATGCACCAGTGCTTAACCACCCCCCCACAAAACGGCCAGGCAGATAGGGAAAAGATGAATCTATATTGTGGATGGAATTTAATAGATATGACTTTTGGGAAAACGGCATGCTTTCATGGTACTGGAACGAGGAAGAGAAGGAATAAAAGTAATGAAGATTCCAGTAAGTAATATTGTATTTCAAAACTGATGTTATTCCTCTTGGCAAATGATTAATGATGAGCTTTCAACATGGAGTAGCACAATGTATCAGCCGCTTTGTGTCTTCTGTGCAGTAACTAGTACTACTGGGCAGAAATGTTCTATTAGGCACAAGAACCTATTTTTCAGTGAATAGGAAAAAATGCTCCTTGTTACCGAAGTATTGCTTTATTTTATAAGTAACCATTTAAACAGCCATTAAAAGCAATGGTGTCTGTCACGCCCATGTCGTCTCCATAAGAGACTGTCTCCTTAAGAGATCGTGGCCGTGTCACGTGGGCATAGTCATGTGACACGAGTGACGGAGTGTACCTTGAATAAAGAAGATGTACACCTCCACCGGCGTGTCTGTCCTTATTACGTAGGCCCCGACTGGGCCCAACAACTGGTGACGAGGTGTCTCCCGGATCGCCGCTTCCTCCTCCACCTTCCAACCTTCCACCAGCGATCCTGCTCGGCAGCGCAACTTCGGCGCTCCCAGCCTGCAATGGCCCGCG